>NC_133403.1:25476798-25817342 GCF_047511655.1 Castor canadensis
CACTTCAAAAGAATGAGAAGTACTCAGTATTTCTTAGGAAAGTTAACTCCGTTCTCACTGCTAAACAAACTGCTAGATTCTAACATTAATGATTTTCTTACATGATAAACGGGGCCTGATCCATTTACTTGAAGGCAACTATTTGGCACAAGGGTGATGTTCCTCACACCTAAAAAACCTTAGTGTGTGGCACGAATCCTTTCAACAGAGCACTCATTTCTCATAGGGAGACAAGGTGCAAGACACTCCTGCTGCCTTGCACACATTGCATCTTGCCGTCAGATAAGAGTGTGTGTCCATTTCGTCTGAAGCGTGTATATTCAAAGAGTGAGTGATTCTCCACTTTAAAACGCTTTCGTTTGGCAAGCATTCCTTTCACCTACTACCTCAATCTTCAAAGAGAAACAGTGTGCTAGAACCTCTTGCTGAAAACCTTGACATCTGCTTACAAGCATTGAGTGCCTCTTATATTCACTTGAAAGGGTCTCTTTCGCCCAAAGATTGTACTCCTCACACTCTGAAATCCTCAGAGGTATGCACTACTCCTTTTAAAAGCTAACTCCATTGAAATAGCTAAACAAAGTGTTAGACCCTCGTTTTTGTAACCTTTCTGGTTCTCCTACAAGACATACAGTAATTCTTCCCTTCCTTGAAAGGGGCAACCTTGCACCAAAATGATATTCCTCATACTACAAAACCCTGAGGTAAAGGTCCTATTCTTTTTAAAACTGCAATCTATTCCCACTGCTAAACAAGGTGCCAGACCCATTGCTTTTATCATTAATGGTCCCATTCTAAGAGACCCAGTGCTTCTTGAATTCACTTTAAGGTGGTTATTTTGCCCACAGTTGATATTCCTCACCCATGAAGATGCTGAGAGGCAGGCACTATTCCTTTCAACAAGTATCTCAGTTTTCCTAGGAAAACAAAATGCTTCAGCCTCCTGCTTCTACCATCCACAGTTCTCTTACAATCTGTGCAGTGCTTGTTGCATTCACTTGAAACAGGTGATTTTGCTCAAAGGTGATGTTCCTCATGCACTCAGAGCTAGGCAGTAGTCCTTTAAACAGCTAAGTCAATTCACAATGCTAAGCAAGGGGCTAGACCCTCTTGCTTCCAACAGTAATGATTCTCTCGCAAGATCTGCAGTACTTCTTTGATTCACTTGAAAGGTTGATTTTGAAAGAAGCTGATGTTCCTCTCCCATGAAAACACTGAGAGGTAAGCAGTATTCCTTTAAAGAGCTAAATGAATTGACAAGGCTAAACAACTTGCTAGACCGTCTTGCTTCTAACATTCACGATTCTCTTACAAGAGCTACAGTGCTTCTCCCATTCACTTGTAAGGGTGACTTGGAACAAAGGTGATGTTCCTGACCCTTGAAAACACTGAGAGGTAGACAGCATTCCTTTCAACAGCTAACTCAATTCAAAGTGCTAAACAAGGTGCATGTCCCTGTTGCTTCTAACACTTCTGATTCTCTTCCAAGAGCTTCAGTGCTTCTGCATTCACTTCAAAAGGCCACTTTTCCACAAGGTTTCTGTTCCTCAGGCATGCAAAGGCTGAGAGATAGGCCGTATTCCTTTAAGCAGCTAAGTCATTTCACAATGCTAAAGAAGGTGCTTGACTCTCTTGCTTTTAACATGAATGGTTCTCTTACAGGAGAAACAGTGCTTCTTCCATTCACTTGAAAAGGGCTATGTTGCCCAGAGGTAAAGGTCTTTACCCCTTCAAAGCCTGAGGGACAGGCAGTATTTCCTTTAAAAGTTAACTCAATTCTCACTGGTATACAACATGCTAGTCCCTCTTCCTTCCAGCAATCATGGTTTTATTAAAAAAGGAACAGTGCTTCTTCTTCCTCTTGCCTTTAACAAGTTTGTGAAAAGGTGATGTTTCACCCACTTGAAAACACTGAGGCTACCCAGTGTCTCGTTCAGTGAGTAACCCAATTCTCACTGAGAAACAAGGTGCTAGGCCCTCCTGATCCTACCATTGATAGTTTTCTTCCAAACATACAGTGCTTGTTCCACCATTGAATTGAACTCTTTGACACAAAGGTGATGTTCCTTACACTTTAAAACCCTGAGGGATAAGGAGTGTTCCTTCCAAAAGCTAACTCAATTCCCTCTGCTTAACAAGGTGCGAAAATCTGTGGCTGGTAATGTTAATAGTTTCCTTGCAGGAGATACACTGCTCCTTCCATTCACTCGAATGGGGCTATTTTGCACACAGAATATGTTCTTCACACTTTCAAAGAATGAGAAATAGGCAGTATTCCTTTGGAAAGTTAACTCGTTCTCACTGCTAAACAAACTGCTAGCTTCTAACATTAATGATTTCCTTACATGATAAACGGGGCGTGATCCATTCACTTGAAGGGATCTAGTTGACACAAGGGTGATGTTCCTTACACCTGACAAAACTCAGTGTTGGGCACTAATCCTGTCAACAGGGAACTCATTTCTCATAGGGAGACAAGGTGCAAGAAATTCCTGCTGCCTTGCATACATTGCATCCTGCCATCAGATAAGAGTGTGTGCCCATTTCGTCTGAAGCGGGTATATTCAAAGAGTGAGTGAATGTCCAGTTTTAAACGCTTTCGTTTGGAAAGCATTCCTTTCAGCTACTACCTCAATCCTCACAAGGAAACAGTGTGCTAGAACCTCCTGCTGCAATCCATGACATCTGCTTACAAGAGATAGAGTGTCTCTTCCATTCACTTGAAAGTGTCTCTTTTGCCCAAAGATTGTACTCCTCACACTCTGAAATCCTCAGAGGTATGCAGTACTCCTTTCAAAAGCTAACTCCATTGAAATAGCTAAACAAATTGTTAGACCCTCGTTTTTGTAACCTTTCTAGTTCTCCTACAAGACGTACAGTACTTCTTCCCTTCCTTCAAAGGGGCAACCTTGCGCCAAAATGATATTCCTCACACTACAAAACCCTGAGGTAAAGGTGGTATTCCTTCTAAAACCGCCATCTCTTCCCACTGCTAAAGAAGGTGCTAGACCCTCTTGCTTCTATCATTAATGGTCCCATTACAAGAGACCCAGTGCTTCTTCGATTCACTTTAAGGTGGTTATTTTGCCCATAGTGGATATCCCTCACCCATGAAGACACTGAGAGGCAGGCAGTATTCCTTTCAACAAGTATCTCAATTCTCCTAGGAAAACAAAGTTCTTCACCCTCCTGCTTCTACCATCCACAGTTCTCTTACAATCTATGCAGTGCTGGTTGCATTCACTTGAAAGAGGTGATTTTGCACAAAGGTGATGTTCCACATGCACTCATTGCTAGGCAGTATTAACTTAAACAGCTAAGTCAATTCACAGTGCTAAAAAGGTGCCTGAACCTTTTCCTTCTAACTTTCATGATTCTCTTAAAAGAGAAACAGAGCTTCTTCCATCCATGTGAAAAGGGCTATTTTGCACCAAGATATATTCTTCATACTTTAAAACCTTTGAGACAGGCAGTGTTCTTTTTAAAAGTTAACTCAATTCTCAGTTCTAAACAAAGTGCTGCTAACATTAATGGTTTCCTTACATGATAAATTGGGCATGTTCCATTTACTTGAAGTTACCTATATGGCACAAGGGTGATGTTCTTGACTCACAAAAAATCTCAGTAATAGGCAGTATTCCTTTCACCAGGTAACTCATTTCTCTTCGGAGAGAAGTTGGAATACATCCCTACCTCTAACACATTGCATCCAGCCATCAGATAAAAGTGTTTGTCCCTTTTGTTTGAAGTGCATGTTTTACAAAGAGTGAGTGATTCTCCACTGCAAAAGGCTTTTGTTTGGCAAGCGTTTCTTTCACATGGTAACTGAATGATCTCAGGGAAACAATGCTCTAGAACCTCCTGCTGCAAGCCTTGACATCTGCTTCCAAGACAGAGAGGGCATCTTCCATACCTTTCAAATGGTCTCTTTTGCACACAGCTTGTATGCCTCACACTTTAAAACCCTGAGAGATACGCAGTACTCTTTCTAAAAGCTAACTCAACTTCAACAGTGAAACAAAGTGCTAGACCCCTCTTACTTGTAAGCTTTTTAGTTCTCCTCTAAAACGTACAGTAATTCTTCCCTTCACTGAAAGCAGAGTTCCTTTCAAAAGTTAACTCAATTCCCTCTGCTTAACAAGGTGCGCAATTCTGTGACTGGTAACATTAATTGTTTCCTTGCAGGAGATACACGGCTCCTTCCATTCACTTGAATGGGGCTATGTTGCACACAGAATACGTTCTTCACACTTCAAAAGAATGAGAAGTACTCAGTATTTCTTAGGAAAGTTAACTCCGTTCTCACTGCTAATCAAACTGCTAGATTCTAACATTAATGATTTTCTTACATGATAAACGGGGCCTGATCCATTTACTTGAAGGCAACTATTTGGCACAAGGGTGATGTTCCTCACACCTAAAAAACCTTAGTGTGTGGCACGAATCCTTTCAACAGAGCACTCATTTCTCATAGGGAGACAAGGTGCAAGACACTCCTGCTGCCTTGCACACATTGCATCTTGCCGTCAGATAAGAGTGTGTGTCCATTTCGTCTGAAGCGTGTATATTCAAAGAGTGAGTGATTCTCCACTTTAAAACGCTTTCGTTTGGCAAGCATTCCTTTCACCTACTACCTCAATCTTCAAAGAGAAACAGTGTGCTAGAACCTCTTGCTGAAAACCTTGACATCTGCTTACAAGCATTGAGTGCCTCTTATATTCACTTGAAAGGGTCTCTTTCGCCCAAAGATTGTACTCCTCACACTCTGAAATCCTCAGAGGTATGCACTACTCCTTTTAAAAGCTAACTCCTTTGAAATAGCTAAACAAAGTGTTAGACCCTCGTTTTTGTAACCTTTCTGGTTCTCCTACAAGACATACAGTAATTCTTCCCTTCCTTGAAAGGGGCAACCTTGCACCAAAATGATATTCCTCATACTACAAAACCCTGAGGTAAAGGTCCTATTCTTTTTAAAACTGCAATCTATTCCCACTGCTAAACAAGGTGCCAGACCCATTGCTTTTATCATTAATGGTCCCATTCTAAGAGACCCAGTCCTTCTTGAATTCACTTTAAGGTGGTTTTTTTGCCCACAGTTGATATTCCTCACCCATGAAGATGCTGAGAGGCAGGCACTATTCCTTTCAACAAGTATCTCAGTTTTCCTAGGAAAACAAAATGCTTCAGCCTCCTGCTTCTACCATCCACAGTTCTCTTACAATCTGTGCAGTGCTTGTTGCATTCACTTGAAACAGGTGATTTTGCTCAAAGGTGATGTTCCTCATGCACTCAGAGCTAGGCAGTAGTCCTTTAAACAGCTAAGTCAATTCACAATGCTAAGCAAGGGGCTAGACCCTCTTGCTTCCAACAGTAATGATTCTCTCGCAAGATCTGCAGTACTTCTTTGATTCACTTGAAAGGTTGATTTTGAAAGAAGCTGATGTTCCTCTCCCATGAAAACACTAAGAGGTAAGCAGTATTCCTTTAAAGAGCTAAATGAATTGACAAGGCTAAACAACTTGCTAGACCGTCTTGCTTCTAACATTCACGATTCTCTTACAAGAGCTACAGTGCTTCTCCCATTCACTTGTAAGGGCGACTTGGAACAAAGGTGATGTTCCTGACCCTTGAAAACACTGAGAGGTAGACAGCATTCCTTTCAACAGCTAACTCAATTCAAAGTGCTAAACAAGGTGCATGTCCCTGTTGCTTCTAACACTTCTGATTCTCTTCCAAGAGCTTCAGTGCTTCTGCATTCACTTCAAAAGGCCACTTTTCCACAAGGTTTCTGTTCCTCAGGCATGCAAAGGCTGAGAGATAGGCCGTATTCCTTTAAGCAGCTAAGTCATTTCACAATGCTAAAGAAGGTGCTTGACTCTCTTGCTTTTAACATGAATGGTTCTCTTACAGGAGAAACAGTGCTTCTTCCATTCACTTGAAAAGGGCTATGTTGCCCAGAGGTAAAGGTCTTTATCCCTTCAAAGCCTGAGGGACAGGCAGTATTTCCTTTAAAAGTTAACTCAATTCTCACTGGTATACAACATGCTAGTCCCTCTTCCTTCCAGCAATCATGGTTTTATTAAAAAAGAAACAGTGCTTCTTCTTCCTCTTGCCTTTAACAAGTTTGTGAAAAGGTGATGTTTCACCCACTTGAAAACACTGAGGCTACCCAGTGTCTCGTTCAGTGAGTAACCCAATTCTCACTGAGAAACAAGGTGCTAGGCCCTCCTGATCCTACCATTGATAGTTTTCTTCCAAACATACAGTGCTTGTTCCACCATTGAATTGAACTCTTTGACACAAAGGTGATGTTCCTTACACTTTAAAACCCTGAGGGATAAGGAGTGTTCCTTCCAAAAGCTAACTCAATTCCCTCTGCTTAACAAGGTGCGAAAATCTCTGGCTGGTAATGTTAATAGTTTCCTTGCAGGAGATACACTCCTCCTTCCATTCACTCGAATGGGGCTATTTTGCACACAGAATATGTTCTTCACACTTTCAAAGAATGAGAAATAGGCAGTATTCCTTTGGAAAGTTAACTCGTTCTCACTGCTAAACAAACTGCTAGCTTCTAACATTAATGATTTCCTTACATGATAAACGGGGCGTGATCCATTCACTTGAAGGCATCTAGTTGACACAAGGGTGATGTTCCTTACACCTGACAAAACTCAGTGTTGGGCACTAATCCTGTCAACAGGGAACTCATTTCTCATAGGGAGACAAGGTGCAAGAAATTCCTGCTGCCTTGCATACATTGCATCCTGCCATCAGATAAGAGTGTGTGCCCATTTCGTCTGAAGCGGGTATATTCAAAGAGTGAGTGAATGTCCAGTTTTAAATGCTTTCGTTTGGCAAGCATTCCTTTCAGCTACTACCTCAATCCTCACAAGGAAACAGTGTGCTAGAACCTCCTGCTGCAATCCATGACATCTGCTTACAAGAGATAGAGTGTCTCTTCCATTCACTTGAAAGTGTCTCTTTTGCCCAAAGATTGTACTCCTCACACTCTGAAATCCTCAGAGGTATGCAGTACTCCTTTCAAAAGCTAACTCCATTGAAATAGCTAAACAAATTGTTAGACCCTCGTTTTTGTAACCTTTCTAGTTCTCCTACAAGACGTACAGTACTTCTTCCCTTCCTTCAAAGGGGCAACCTTGCGCCAAAATGATATTCCTCACACTACAAAACCCTGAGGTAAAGGTGGTATTCCTTCTAAAACCGCCATCTCTTCCCACTGCTAAAGAAGGTGCTAGACCCTCTTGCTTCTATCATTAATGGTCCCATTACAAGAGACCCAGTGCTTCTTCGATTCACTTTAAGGTGGTTATTTTGCCCATAGTGGATATCCCTCACCCATGAAGACACTGAGAGGCAGGCAGTATTCCTTTCAACAAGTATCTCAATTCTCCTAGGAAAACAAAGTTCTTCACCCTCCTGCTTCTACCATCCACAGTTCTCTTACAATCTATGCAGTGCTGGTTGCATTCACTTGAAAGAGGTGATTTTGCACAAAGGTGATGTTCCACATGCACTCATTGCTAGGCAGTATTAACTTAAACAGCTAAGTCAATTCACAGTGCTAAAAAGGTGCCTGAACCTTTTCCTTCTAACTTTCATGATTCTCTTAAAAGAGAAACAGAGCTTCTTCCATCCATGTGAAAAGGGCTATTTTGCACCAAGATATATTCTTCATACTTTAAAACCTTTGAGACAGGCAGTATTCTTTTTAAAAGTTAACTCAATTCTCAGTTCTAAACAAAGTGCTGCTAACATTAATGGTTTCCTTACATGATAAATTGGGCATGTTCCATTTACTTGAAGTTACCTATATGGCACAAGGATGATGTTCTTGACTCACAAAAAATCTCAGTAATAGGCAGTATTCCTTTCACCAGGTAACTCATTTCTCTTCGGAGAGAAGTTGGAATACATCCCTACCTCTAACACATTGCATCCAGCCATCAGATAAAAGTGTTTGTCCCTTTTGTTTGAAGTGCATGTTTTACAAAGAGTGAGTGATTCTCCACTGCAAAAGGCTTTTGTTTGGCAAGCGTTTCTTTCACATGGTAACTGAATGATCTCAGGGAAACAATGCTCTAGAACCTCCTGCTGCAAGCCTTGACATCTGCTTCCAAGACAGAGAGGGCATCTTCCATACCTTTCAAATGGTCTCTTTTGCACACAGCTTGTATGCCTCACACTTTAAAACCCTGAGAGATATGCAGTACTCTTTCTAAAAGCTAACTCAACTTCAACAGTGAAACAAAGTGCTTGACCCCTCTTACTTGTAAGCTTTTTAGTTCTCCTCTAAAACGTACAGTAATTCTTCCCTTCACTGAAAACAGAGTTCCTTTCAAAAGTTAACTCAATTCCCTCTGCTTAACAAGGTGCGCAATTCTGTGACTGGTAACATTAATTTTTTCCTTGCAGGAGATACACGGCTCCTTCCGTTCACTTGAATGGGGCTATGTTGCACACAGAATACGTTCTTCACACTTCAAAAGAATGAGAAGTACTCAGTATTTCTTAGGAAAGTTAACTCCGTTCTCACTGCTAAACAAACTGCTAGATTCTAACATTAATGATTTTCTTACATGATAAACGGGGCCTGATCCATTTACTTGAAGGCAACTATTTGGCACAAGGGTGATGTTCCTCACACCTAAAAAACCTTAGTGTGTGGCACGAATCCTTTCAACAGAGCACTCATTTCTCATAGGGAGACAAGGTGCAAGACACTCCTGCTGCCTTGCACACATTGCATCTTGCCGTCAGAAAAGAGTGTGTGTCCATTTCGTCTGAAGCGTGTATATTCAAAGAGTGAGTGATTCTCCACTTTAAAACGCTTTCGTTTGGCAAGCATTCCTTTCACCTACTACCTCAATCTTCAAAGAGAAACAGTGTGCTAGAACCTCTTGCTGAAAACCTTGACATCTGCTTACAAGCATTGAGTGCCTCTTATATTCACTTGAAAGGGTCTCTTTCGCCCAAAGATTGTACTCCTCACACTCTGAAATCCTCAGAGGTATGCACTACTCCTTTTAAAAGCTAACTCCATTGAAATAGCTAAACAAAGTGTTAGACCCTCGTTTTTGTAACCTTTCTGGTTCTCCTACAAGACATACAGTAATTCTTCCCTTCCTTGAAAGGGGCAACCTTGCACCAAAATGATATTCCTCATACTACAAAACCCTGAGGTAAAGGTCCTATTCTTTTTAAAACTGCAATCTATTCCCACTGCTAAACAAGGTGCCAGACCCATTGCTTTTATCATTAATGGTCCCATTCTAAGAGACCCAGTGCTTCTTGAATTCACTTTAAGGTGGTTATTTTGCCCACAGTTGATATTCCTCACCCATGAAGATGCTGAGAGGCAGGCACTATTCCTTTCAACAAGTATCTCAATTTTCCTAGGAAAACAAAATGCTTCAGCCTCCTGCTTCTACCATCCACAGTTCTCTTACAATCTGTGCAGTGCTTGTTGCATTCACTTGAAACAGGTGATTTTGCTCAAAGGTGATGTTCCTCATGCACTCAGAGCTAGGCAGTAGTCCTTTAAACAGCTAAGTCAGTTCACAATGCTAAGCAAGGGGCTAGACCCTCTTGCTTCCAACAGTAATGATTCTCTCGCAAGATCTGCAGTACTTCTTTGATTCACTTGAAAGGTTGATTTTGAAAGAAGCTGATGTTCCTCTCCCATGAAAACACTGAGAGGTAAGCAGTATTCCTTTAAAGAGCTAAATGAATTGACAAGGCTAAACAACTTGCTAGACCGTCTTGCTTCTAACATTCACGATTCTCTTACAAGAGCTACAGTGCTTCTCCCATTCACTTGTAAGGGCGACTTGGAACAAAGGTGATGTTCCTGACCCTTGAAAACACTGAGAGGTAGACAGCATTCCTTTCAACAGCTAACTCAATTCAAAGTGCTAAACAAGGTGCATGTCCCTGTTGCTTCTAACACTTCTGATTCTCTTCCAAGAGCTTCAGTGCTTCTGCATTCACTTCAAAAGGCCACTTTTCCACAAGGTTTCTGTTCCTCAGGCATGCAAAGGCTGAGAGATAGGCCGTATTCCTTTAAGCAGCTAAGTCATTTCACAATGCTAAAGAAGGTGCTTGACTCTCTTGCTTTTAACATGAATGGTTCTCTTACAGGAGAAACAGTGCTTCTTCCATTCACTTGAAAAGGGCTATGTTGCCCAGAGGTAAAGGTCTTTATCCCTTCAAAGCCTGAGGGACAGGCAGTATTTCCTTTAAAAGTTAACTCAATTCTCACTGGTATACAACATGCTAGTCCCTCTTCCTTCCAGCAATCATGGTTTTATTAAAAAAGAAACAGTGCTTCTTCTTCCTCTTGCCTTTAACAAGTTTGTGAAAAGGTGATGTTTCACCCACTTGAAAACACTGAGGCTACCCAGTGTCTCGTTCAGTGAGTAACCCAATTCTCACTGAGAAACAAGGTGCTAGGCCCTCCTGATCCTACCATTGATAGTTTTCTTCCAAACATACAGTGCTTGTTCCACCATTGAATTGAACTCTTTGACACAAAGGTGATGTTCCTTACACTTTAAAACCCTGAGGGATAAGGAGTGTTCCTTCCAAAAGCTAACTCAATTCCCTCTGCTTAACAAGGTGCGAAAATCTGTGGCTGGTAATGTTAATAGTTTCCTTGCAGGAGATACACTGCTCCTTCCATTCACTCGAATGGGGCTATTTTGCACACAGAATATGTTCTTCACACTTTCAAAGAATGAGAAATAGGCAGTATTCCTTTGGAAAGTTAACTCGTTCTCACTGCTAAACAAACTGCTAGCTTCTAACATTAATGATTTCCTTACATGATAAACGGGGCGTGATCCATTCACTTGAAGGCATCTAGTTGACACAAGGGTGATGTTCCTTACACCTGACAAAACTCAGTGTTGGGCACTAATCCTGTCAACAGGGAACTCATTTCTCATAGGGAGACAAGGTGCAAGAAATTCCTGCTGCCTTGCATACATTGCATCCTGCCATCAGATAAGAGTGTGTGCCCATTTCGTCTGAAGCGGGTATATTCAAAGAGTGAGTGAATGTCCAGTTTTAAACGCTTTCGTTTGGCAAGCATTCCTTTCAGCTACTACCTCAATCCTCACAAGGAAACAGTGTGCTAGAACCTCCTGCTGCAATCCAGGACATCTGCTTACAAGAGATAGAGTGTCTCTTCCATTCACTTGAAAGTGTCTCTTTTGCCCAAAGATTGTACTCCTCACCCTCTGAAATCCTCAGAGGTATGCAGTACTCCTTTCAAAAGCTAACTCCATTGAAATAGCTAAACAAATTGTTAGACCCTCGTTTTTGTAACCTTTCTAGTTCTCCTACAAGACGTACAGTACTTCTTCCCTTCCTTCAAAGGGGCAACCTTGCGCCAAAATGATATTCCTCACACTACAAAACCCTGAGGTAAAGGTGGTATTCCTTCTAAAACCGCCATCTCTTCCCACTGCTAAAGAAGGTGCTAGACCCTCTTGCTTCTATCATTAATGGTCCCATTACAAGAGACCCAGTGCTTCTTCGATTCACTTTAAGGTGGTTATTTTGCCCATAGTGGATATCCCTCACCCATGAAGACACTGAGAGGCAGGCAGTATTCCTTTCAACAAGTATCTCAATTCTCCTAGGAAAACAAAGTTCTTCACCCTCCTGCTTCTACCATCCACAGTTCTCTTACAATCTATGCAGTGCTGGTTGCATTCACTTGAAAGAGGTGATTTTGCACAAAGGTGATGTTCCACATGCACTCATTGCTAGGCAGTATTAACTTAAACAGCTAAGTCAATTCACAGTGCTAAAAAGGTGCCTGAACCTTTTCCTTCTAACTTTCATGATTCTCTTAAAAGAGAAACAGAGCTTCTTCCATCCATGTGAAAAGGGCTATTTTGCACCAAGATATATTCTTCATACTTTAAAACCTTTGAGACAGGCAGTATTCTTTTTAAAAGTTAACTCAATTCTCAGTTCTAAACAAAGTGCTGCTAACATTAATGGTTTCCTTACATGATAAATTGGGCATGTTCCATTTACTTGAAGTTACCTATATGGCACAAGGGTGATGTTCTTGACTCACAAAAAATCTCAGTAATAGGCAGTATTCCTTTCACCAGGTAACTCATTTCTCTTCGGAGAGAAGTTGGAATACATCCCTACCTCTAACACATTGCATCCAGCCATCAGATAAAAGTGTTTGTCCCTTTTGTTTGAAGTGCATGTTTTTCAAAGAGTGAGTGATTCTCCACTGCAAAAGGCTTTTGTTTGGCAAGCGTTTCTTTCACATGGTAACTGAATGATCTCAGGGAAACAATGCTCTAGAACCTCCTGCTGCAAGCCTTGACATCTGCTTCCAAGACAGAGAGGGCATCTTCCATACCTTTCAAATGGTCTCTTTTGCACACAGCTTGTATGCCTCACACTTTAAAACCCTGAGAGATACGCAGTACTCTTTCTAAAAGCTAACTCAACTTCAACAGTGAAACAAAGTGCTAGACCCCTCTTACTTGTAAGCTTTTTAGTTCTCCTCTAAAACGTACAGTAATTCTTCCCTTCACTGAAAGCAGAGTTCCTTTCAAAAGTTAACTCAATTCCCTCTGCTTAACAAGGTGCGCAATTCTGTGACTGGTAACATTAATTGTTTCCTTGCAGGAGATACACTGCTCCTTCCATTCACTTGAATGGGGCTATGTTGCACACAGAATACGTTCTTCACACTTCAAAAGAATGAGAAGTACTCAGTATTTCTTAGGAAAGTTAACTCCGTTCTCACTGCTAAACAAACTGCTAGATTCTAACATTAATGATTTTCTTACATGATAAACGGGGCCTGATCCATTTACTTGAAGGCAACTATTTGGCACAAGGGTGATGTTCCTCACACCTAAAAAACCTTAGTGTGTGGCACGAATCCTTTCAACAGAGCACTCATTTCTCATAGGGAGACAAGGTGCAAGACACTCCTGCTGCCTTGCACACATTGCATCTTGCCGTCAGATAAGAGTGTGTGTCCATTTCGTCTGAAGCGTGTATATTCAAAGAGTGAGTGATTCTCCACTTTAAAACGCTTTCGTTTGGCAAGCATTCCTTTCACCTACTACCTCAATCTTCAAAGAGAAACAGTGTGCTAGAACCTCTTGCTGAAAACCTTGACATCTGCTTACAAGCATTGAGTGCCTCTTATATTCACTTGAAAGGGTCTCTTTCGCCCAAAGATTGTACTCCTCACACTCTGAAATCCTCAGAGGTATGCACTACTCCTTTTAAAAGCTAACTCCATTGAAATAGCTAAACAAAGTGTTAGACCCTCGTTTTTGTAACCTTTCTGGTTCTCCTACAAGACATACAGTAATTCTTCCCTTCCTTGAAAGGGGCAACCTTGCACCAAAATGATATTCCTCATACTACAAAACCCTGAGGTAAAGGTCCTATTCTTTTTAAAACTGCAATCTATTCCCACTGCTAAACAAGGTGCCAGACCCATTGCTTTTATCATTAATGGTCCCATTCTAAGAGACCCAGTGCTTCTTGAATTCACTTTAAGGTGGTTATTTTGCCCACAGTTGATATTCCTCACCCATGAAGATGCTGAGAGGCAGGCACTATTCCTTTCAACAAGTATCTCAATTTTCCTAGGAAAACAAAATGCTTCAGCCTCCTGCTTCTACCATCCACAGTTCTCTTACAATCTGTGCAGTGCTTGTTGCATTCACTTGAAACAGGTGATTTTGCTCAAAGGTGATGTTCCTCATGCACTCAGAGCTAGGCAGTAGTCCTTTAAACAGCTAAGTCAATTCACAATGCTAAGCAAGGGGCTAGACCCTCTTGCTTCCAACAGTAATGATTCTCTCGCAAGATCTGCAGTACTTCTTTGATTCACTTGAAAGGTTGATTTTGAAAGAAGCTGATGTTCCTCTCCCATGAAAACACTGAGAGGTAAGCAGTATTCCTTTAAAGAGCTAAATGAATTGACAAGGCTAAACAACTTGCTAGACCGTCTTGCTTCTAACATTCACGATTCTCTTACAAGAGCTACAGTGCTTCTCCCATTCACTTGTAAGGGCGACTTGGAACAAAGGTGATGTTCCTGACCCTTGAAAACACTGAGAGGTAGACAGCATTCCTTTCAACAGCTAACTCAATTCAAAGTGCTAAACAAGGTGCATGTCCCTGTTGCTTCTAACACTTCTGATTCTCTTCCAAGAGCTTCAGTGCTTCTGCATTCACTTCAAAAGGCCACTTTTCCACAAGGTTTCTGTTCCTCAGGCATGCAAAGGCTGAGAGATAGGCCGTATTCCTTTAAGCAGCTAAGTCATTTCACAATGCTAAAGAAGGTGCTTGACTCTCTTGCTTTTAACATGAATGGTTCTCTTACAGGAGAAACAGTGCTTCTTCCATTCACTTGAAAAGGGCTATGTTGCCCAGAGGTAAAGGTCTTTACCCCTTCAAAGCCTGAGGGACAGGCAGTATTTCCTTTAAAAGTTAACTCAATTCTCACTGGTATACAACATGCTAGTCCCTCTTCCTTCCAGCAATCATGGTTTTATTAAAAAAGAAACAGTGCTTCTTCTTCCTCTTGCCTTTAACAAGTTTGTAAAAAGGTGATGTTTCACCCACTTGAAAACACTGAGGCTACCCAGTGTCTCGTTCAGTGAGTAACCCAATTCTCACTGAGAAACAAGGTGCTAGGCCCTCCTGATCCTACCATTGATAGTTTTCTTCCAAACATACAGTGCTTGTTCCACCATTGAATTGAACTCTTTGACACAAAGGTGATGTTCCTTACACTTTAAAACCCTGAGGGATAAGGAGTGTTCCTTCCAAAAGCTAACTCAAATCCCTCTGCTTAACAAGGTGCGAAAATCTGTGGCTGGTAATGTTAATAGTTTCCTTGCAGGAGATACACTGCTCCTTCCATTCACTCGAATGGGGCTATTTTGCACACAGAATATGTTCTTCACACTTTCAAAGAATGAGAAATAGGCAGTATTCCTTTGGAAAGTTAACTCGTTCTCACTGCTAAACAAACTGCTAGCTTCTAACATTAATGATTTCCTTACATGATAAACGGGGCGTGATCCATTCACTTGAAGGCATCTAGTTGACACAAGGGTGATGTTCCTTACACCTGACAAAACTCAGTGTTGGGCACTAATCCTGTCAACAGGGAACTCATTTCTCATAGGGAGACAAGGTGCAAGAAATTCCTGCTGCCTTGCATACATTGCATCCTGCCATCAGATAAGAGTGTGTGCCCATTTCGTCTGAAGCGGGTATATTCAAAGAGTGAGTGAATGTCCAGTTTTAAACGCTTTCGTTTGGCAAGCATTCCTTTCAGCTACTACCTCAATCCTCACAAGGAAACAGTGTGCTAGAACCTCCTGCTGCAATCCAGGACATCTGCTTACAAGAGATAGAGTGTCTCTTCCATTCACTTGAAAGTGTCTCTTTTGCCCAAAGATTGTACTCCTCACCCTCTGAAATCCTCAGAGGTATGCAGTACTCCTTTCAAAAGCTAACTCCATTGAAATAGCTAAACAAATTGTTAGACCCTCGTTTTTGTAACCTTTCTAGTTCTCCTACAAGACGTACAGTACTTCTTCCCTTCCTTCAAAGGGGCAACCTTGCGCCAAAATGATATTCCTCACACTACAAAACCCTGAGGTAAAGGTGGTATTCCTTCTAAAACCGCCATCTCTTCCCACTGCTAAAGAAGGTGCTAGACCCTCTTGCTTCTATCATTAATGGTCCCATTACAAGAGACCCAGTGCTTCTTCGATTCACTTTAAGGTGGTTATTTTGCCCATAGTGGATATCCCTCACCCATGAAGACACTGAGAGGCAGGCAGTATTCCTTTCAACAAGTATCTCAATTCTCCTAGGAAAACAAAGTTCTTCACCCTCCTGCTTCTACCATCCACAGTTCTCTTACAATCTATGCAGTGCTGGTTGCATTCACTTGAAAGAGGTGATTTTGCACAAAGGTGATGTTCCACATGCACTCATTGCTAGGCAGTATTAACTTAAACAGCTAAGTCAATTCACAGTGCTAAAAAGGTGCCTGAACCTTTTCCTTCTAACTTTCATGATTCTCTTAAAAGAGAAACAGAGCTTCTTCCATCCATGTGAAAAGGGCTATTTTGCACCAAGATATATTCTTCATACTTTAAAACCTTTGAGACAGGCAGTATTCTTTTTAAAAGTTAACTCAATTCTCAGTTCTAAACAAAGTGCTGCTAACATTAATGGTTTCCTTACATGATAAATTGGGCATGTTCCATTTACTTGAAGTTACCTATATGGCACAAGGGTGATGTTCTTGACTCACAAAAAATCTCAGTAATAGGCAGTATTCCTTTCACCAGGTAACTCATTTCTCTTCGGAGAGAAGTTGGAATACATCCCTACCTCTAACACATTGCATCCAGCCATCAGATAAAAGTGTTTGTCCCTTTTGTTTGAAGTGCATGTTTTTCAAAGAGTGAGTGATTCTCCACTGCAAAAGGCTTTTGTTTGGCAAGCGTTTCTTTCACATGGTAACTGAATGATCTCAGGGAAACAATGCTCTAGAACCTCCTGCTGCAAGCCTTGACATCTGCTTCCAAGACAGAGAGGGCATCTTCCATACCTTTCAAATGGTCTCTTTTGCACACAGCTTGTATGCCTCACACTTTAAAACCCTGAGAGGTACGCAGTACTCTTTCTAAAAGCTAACTCAACTTCAACAGTGAAACAAAGTGCTAGACCCCTCTTACTTGTAAGCTTTTTAGTTCTCCTCTAAAACGTACAGTAATTCTTCCCTTCACTGAAAGCAGAGTTCCTTTCAAAAGTTAACTCAATTCCCTCTGCTTAACAAGGTGCGCAATTCTGTGACTGGTAACATTAATTGTTTCCTTGCAGGAGATACACTGCTCCTTCCATTCACTTGAATGGGGCTATGTTGCACACAGAATACGTTCTTCACACTTCAAAAGAATGAGAAGTACTCAGTATTTCTTAGGAAAGTTAACTCCGTTCTCACTGCTAAACAAACTGCTAGATTCTAACATTAATGATTTTCTTACATGATAAACGGGGCCTGATCCATTTACTTGAAGGCAACTATTTGGCACAAGGGTGATGTTCCTCACACCTAAAAAACCTTAGTGTGTGGCACGAATCCTTTCAACAGAGCACTCATTTCTCATAGGGAGACAAGGTGCAAGACACTCCTGCTGCCTTGCACACATTGCATCTTGCCGTCAGATAAGAGTGTGTGTCCATTTCGTCTGAAGCGTGTATATTCAAAGAGTGAGTGATTCTCCACTTTAAAACGCTTTCGTTTGGCAAGCATTCCTTTCACCTACTACCTCAATCTTCAAAGAGAAACAGTGTGCTAGAACCTCTTGCTGAAAACCTTGACATCTGCTTACAAGCATTGAGTGCCTCTTATATTCACTTGAAAGGGTCTCTTTCGCCCAAAGATTGTACTCCTCACACTCTGAAATCCTCAGAGGTATGCACTACTCCTTTTAAAAGCTAACTCCATTGAAATAGCTAAACAAAGTGTTAGACCCTCGTTTTTGTAACCTTTCTGGTTCTCCTACAATACATACAGTAATTCTTCCCTTCCTTGAAAGGGGCAACCTTGCACCAAAATGATATTCCTCATACTACAAAACCCTGAGGTAAAGGTCCTATTCTTTTTAAAACTGCAATCTATTCCCACTGCTAAACAAGGTGCCAGACCCATTGCTTTTATCATTAATGGTCCCATTCTAAGAGACCCAGTGCTTCTTGAATTCACTTTAAGGTGGTTATTTTGCCCACAGTTGATATTCCTCACCCATGAAGATGCTGAGAGGCAGGCACTATTCCTTTCAACAAGTATCTCAATTTTCCTAGGAAAACAAAATGCTTCAGCCTCCTGCTTCTACCATCCACAGTTCTCTTACAATCTGTGCAGTGCTTGTTGCATTCACTTGAAACAGGTGATTTTGCTCAAAGGTGATGTTCCTCATGCACTCAGAGCTAGGCAGTAGTCCTTTAAACAGCTAAGTCAATTCACAATGCTAAGCAAGGGGCTAGACCCTCTTGCTTCCAACAGTAATGATTCTCTCGCAAGATCTGCAGTACTTCTTTGATTCACTTGAAAGGTTGATTTTGAAAGAAGCTGATGTTCCTCTCCCATGAAAACACTGAGAGGTAAGCAGTATTCCTTTAAAGAGCTAAATGAATTGACAAGGCTAAACAACTTGCTAGACCGTCTTGCTTCTAACATTCACGATTCTCTTACAAGAGCTACAGTGCTTCTCCCATTCACTTGTAAGGGCGACTTGGAACAAAGGTGATGTTCCTGACCCTTGAAAACACTGAGAGGTAGACAGCATTCCTTTCAACAGCTAACTCAATTCAAAGTGCTAAACAAGGTGCATGTCCCTGTTGCTTCTAACACTTCTGATTCTCTTCCAAGAGCTTCAGTGCTTCTGCATTCACTTCAAAAGGCCACTTTTCCACAAGGTTTCTGTTCCTCAGGCATGCAAAGGCTGAGAGATAGGCCGTATTCCTTTAAGCAGCTAAGTCATTTCACAATGCTAAAGAAGGTGCTTGACTCTCTTGCTTTTAACATGAATGGTTCTCTTACAGGAGAAACAGTGCTTCTTCCATTCACTTGAAAAGGGCTATGTTGCACAGAGGTAAAGGTCTTTATCCCTTCAAAGCCTGAGGGACAGGCAGTATTTCCTTTAAAAGTTAACTCAATTCTCACTGGTATACAACATGCTAGTCCCTCTTCCTTCCAGCAATCATGGTTTTATTAAAAAAGAAACAGTGCTTCTTCTTCCTCTTGCCTTTAACAAGTTTGTGAAAAGGTGATGTTTCACCCACTTGAAAACACTGAGGCTACCCAGTGTCTCGTTCAGTGAGTAACCCAATTCTCACTGAGAAACAAGGTGCTAGGCCCTCCTGATCCTACCATTGATAGTTTTCTTCCAAACATACAGTGCTTGTTCCACCATTGAATTGAACTCTTTGACACAAAGGTGATGTTCCTTACACTTTAAAACCCTGAGGGATAAGGAGTGTTCCTTCCAAAAGCTAACTCAATTCCCTCTGCTTAACAAGGTGCGAAAATCTGTGGCTGGTAATGTTAATAGTTTCCTTGCAGGAGATACACTGCTCCTTCCATTCACTCGAATGGGGCTATTTTGCACACAGAATATGTTCTTCACACTTTCAAAGAATGAGAAATAGGCAGTATTCCTTTGGAAAGTTAACTCGTTCTCACTGCTAAACAAACTGCTAGCTTCTAACATTAATGATTTCCTTACATGATAAACGGGGCGTGATCCATTCACTTGAAGGCATCTAGTTGACACAAGGGTGATGTTCCTTACACCTGACAAAACTCAGTGTTGGGCACTAATCCTGTCAACAGGGAACTCATTTCTCATAGGGAGACAAGGTGCAAGAAATTCCTGCTGCCTTGCATACATTGCATCCTGCCATCAGATAAGAGTGTGTGCCCATTTCGTCTGAAGCGGGTATATTCAAAGAGTGAGTGAATGTCCAGTTTTAAACGCTTTCGTTTGGCAAGCATTCCTTTCAGCTACTACCTCAATCCTCACAAGGAAACAGTGTGCTAGAACCTCCTGCTGCAATCCAGGACATCTGCTTACAAGAGATAGAGTGTCTCTTCCATTCACTTGAAAGTGTCTCTTTTGCCCAAAGATTGTACTCCTCACCCTCTGAAATCCTCAGAGGTATGCAGTACTCCTTTCAAAAGCTAACTCCATTGAAATAGCTAAACAAATTGTTAGACCCTCGTTTTTGTAACCTTTCTAGTTCTCCTACAAGACGTACAGTACTTCTTCCCTTCCTTCAAAGGGGCAACCTTGCGCCAAAATGATATTCCTCACACTACAAAACCCTGACGTAAAGGTGGTATTCCTTCTAAAACCGCCATCTCTTCCCACTGCTAAAGAAGGTGCTAGACCCTCTTGCTTCTATCATTAATGGTCCCATTACAAGAGACCCAGTGCTTCTTCGATTCACTTTAAGGTGGTTATTTTGCCCATAGTGGATATCCCTCACCCATGAAGACACTGAGAGGCAGGCAGTATTCCTTTCAACAAGTATCTCAATTCTCCTAGGAAAACAAAGTTCTTCACCCTCCTGCTTCTACCATCCACAGTTCTCTTACAATCTATGCAGTGCTGGTTGCATTCACTTGAAAGAGGTGATTTTGCACAAAGGTGATGTTCCACATGCACTCATTGCTAGGCAGTATTAACTTAAACAGCTAAGTCAATTCACAGTGCTAAAAAGGTGCCTGAACCTTTTCCTTCTAACTTTCATGATTCTCTTAAAAGAGAAACAGAGCTTCTTCCATCCATGTGAAAAGGGCTATTTTGCACCAAGATATATTCTTCATACTTTAAAACCTTTGAGACAGGCAGTATTCTTTTTAAAAGTTAACTCAATTCTCAGTTCTAAACAAAGTGCTGCTAACATTAATGGTTTCCTTACATGATAAATTGGGCATGTTCCATTTACTTGAAGTTACCTATATGGCACAAGGGTGATGTTCTTGACTCACAAAAAATCTCAGTAATAGGCAGTATTCCTTTCACCAGGTAACTCATTTCTCTTCGGAGAGAAGTTGGAATACATCCCTACCTCTAACACATTGCATCCAGCCATCAGATAAAAGTGTTTGTCCCTTTTGTTTGAAGTGCATGTTTTTCAAAGAGTGAGTGATTCTCCACTGCAAAAGGCTTTTGTTTGGCAAGCGTTTCTTTCACATGGTAACTGAATGATCTCAGGGAAACAATGCTCTAGAACCTCCTGCTGCAAGCCTTGACATCTGCTTCCAAGACAGAGAGGGCATCTTCCATACCTTTCAAATGGTCTCTTTTGCACACAGCTTGTATGCCTCACACTTTAAAACCCTGAGAGGTACGCAGTACTCTTTCTAAAAGCTAACTCAACTTCAACAGTGAAACAAAGTGCTAGACCCCTCTTACTTGTAAGCTTTTTAGTTCTCCTCTAAAACGTACAGTAATTCTTCCCTTCACTGAAAGCAGAGTTCCTTTCAAAAGTTAACTCAATTCCCTCTGCTTAACAAGGTGCGCAATTCTGTGACTGGTAACATTAATTGTTTCCTTGCAGGAGATACACTGCTCCTTCCATTCACTTGAATGGGGCTATGTTGCACACAGAATACGTTCTTCACACTTCAAAAGAATGAGAAGTACTCAGTATTTCTTAGGAAAGTTAACTCCGTTCTCACTGCTAAACAAACTGCTAGATTCTAACATTAATGATTTTCTTACATGATAAACGGGGCCTGATCCATTTACTTGAAGGCAACTATTTGGCACAAGGGTGATGTTCCTCACACCTAAAAAACCTTAGTGTGTGGCACGAATCCTTTCAACAGAGCACTCATTTCTCATAGGGAGACAAGGTGCAAGACACTCCTGCTGCCTTGCACACATTGCATCTTGCCGTCAGATAAGAGTGTGTGTCCATTTCGTCTGAAGCGTGTATATTCAAAGAGTGAGTGATTCTCCACTTTAAAACGCTTTCGTTTGGCAAGCATTCCTTTCACCTACTACCTCAATCTTCAAAGAGAAACAGTGTGCTAGAACCTCTTGCTGAAAACCTTGACATCTGCTTACAAGCATTGAGTGCCTCTTATATTCACTTGAAAGGGTCTCTTTCGCCCAAAGATTGTACTCCTCACACTCTGAAATCCTCAGAGGTATGCACTACTCCTTTTAAAAGCTAACTCCATTGAAATAGCTAAACAAAGTGTTAGACCCTCGTTTTTGTAACCTTTCTGGTTCTCCTACAATACATACAGTAATTCTTCCCTTCCTTGAAAGGGGCAACCTTGCACCAAAATGATATTCCTCATACTACAAAACCCTGAGGTAAAGGTCCTATTCTTTTTAAAACTGCAATCTATTCCCACTGCTAAACAAGGTGCCAGACCCATTGCTTTTATCATTAATGGTCCCATTCTAAGAGACCCAGTGCTTCTTGAATTCACTTTAAGGTGGTTATTTTGCCCACAGTTGATATTCCTCACCCATGAAGATGCTGAGAGGCAGGCACTATTCCTTTCAACAAGTATCTCAATTTTCCTAGGAAAACAAAATGCTTCAGCCTCCTGCTTCTACCATCCACAGTTCTCTTACAATCTGTGCAGTGCTTGTTGCATTCACTTGAAACAGGTGATTTTGCTCAAAGGTGATGTTCCTCATGCACTCAGAGCTAGGCAGTAGTCCTTTAAACAGCTAAGTCAATTCACAATGCTAAGCAAGGGGCTAGACCCTCTTGCTTCCAACAGTAATGATTCTCTCGCAAGATCTGCAGTACTTCTTTGATTCACTTGAAAGGTTGATTTTGAAAGAAGCTGATGTTCCTCTCCCATGAAAACACTGAGAGGTAAGCAGTATTCCTTTAAAGAGCTAAATGAATTGACAAGGCTAAACAACTTGCTAGACCGTCTTGCTTCTAACATTCACGATTCTCTTACAAGAGCTACAGTGCTTCTCCCATTCACTTGTAAGGGCGACTTGGAACAAAGGTGATGTTCCTGACCCTTGAAAACACTGAGAGGTAGACAGCATTCCTTTCAACAGCTAACTCAATTCAAAGTGCTAAACAAGGTGCATGTCCCTGTTGCTTCTAACACTTCTGATTCTCTTCCAAGAGCTTCAGTGCTTCTGCATTCACTTCAAAAGGCCACTTTTCCACAAGGTTTCTGTTCCTCAGGCATGCAAAGGCTGAGAGATAGGCCGTATTCCTTTAAGCAGCTAAGTCATTTCACAATGCTAAAGAAGGTGCTTGACTCTCTTGCTTTTAACATGAATGGTTCTCTTACAGGAGAAACAGTGCTTCTTCCATTCACTTGAAAAGGGCTATGTTGCCCAGAGGTAAAGGTCTTTATCCCTTCAAAGCCTGAGGGACAGGCAGTATTTCCTTTAAAAGTTAACTCAATTCTCACTGGTATACAACATGCTAGTCCCTCTTCCTTCCAGCAATCATGGTTTTATTAAAAAAGAAACAGTGCTTCTTCTTCCTCTTGCCTTTAACAAGTTTGTGAAAAGGTGATGTTTCACCCACTTGAAAACACTGAGGCTACCCAGTGTCTCGTTCAGTGAGTAACCCAATTCTCACTGAGAAACAAGGTGCTAGGCCCTCCTGATCCTACCATTGATAGTTTTCTTCCAAACATACAGTGCTTGTTCCACCATTGAATTGAACTCTTTGACACAAAGGTGATGTTCCTTACACTTTAAAACCCTGAGGGATAAGGAGTGTTCCTTCCAAAAGCTAACTCAATTCCCTCTGCTTAACAAGGTGCGAAAATCTGTGGCTGGTAATGTTAATAGTTTCCTTGCAGGAGATACACTGCTCCTTCCATTCACTCGAATGGGGCTATTTTGCACACAGAATATGTTCTTCACACTTTCAAAGAATGAGAAATAGGCAGTATTCCTTTGGAAAGTTAACTCGTTCTCACTGCTAAACAAACTGCTAGCTTCTAACATTAATGATTTCCTTACATGATAAACGGGGCGTGATCCATTCACTTGAAGGCATCTAGTTGACACAAGGGTGATGTTCCTTACACCTGACAAAACTCAGTGTTGGGCACTAATCCTGTCAACAGGGAACTCATTTCTCATAGGGAGACAAGGTGCAAGAAATTCCTGCTGCCTTGCATACATTGCATCCTGCCATCAGATAAGAGTGTGTGCCCATTTCGTCTGAAGCGGGTATATTCAAAGAGTGAGTGAATGTCCAGTTTTAAACGCTTTCGTTTGGCAAGCATTCCTTTCAGCTACTACCTCAATCCTCACAAGGAAACAGTGTGCTAGAACCTCCTGCTGCAATCCAGGACATCTGCTTACAAGAGATAGAGTGTCTCTTCCATTCACTTGAAAGTGTCTCTTTTGCCCAAAGATTGTACTCCTCACCCTCTGAAATCCTCAGAGGTATGCAGTACTCCTTTCAAAAGCTAACTCCATTGAAATAGCTAAACAAATTGTTAGACCCTCGTTTTTGTAACCTTTCTAGTTCTCCTACAAGACGTACAGTACTTCTTCCCTTCCTTCAAAGGGGCAACCTTGCGCCAAAATGATATTCCTCACACTACAAAACCCTGAGGTAAAGGTGGTATTCCTTCTAAAACCGCCATCTCTTCCCACTGCTAAAGAAGGTGCTAGACCCTCTTGCTTCTATCATTAATGGTCCCATTACAAGAGACCCAGTGCTTCTTCGATTCACTTTAAGGTGGTTATTTTGCCCATAGTGGATATCCCTCACCCATGAAGACACTGAGAGGCAGGCAGTATTCCTTTCAACAAGTATCTCAATTCTCCTAGGAAAACAAAGTTCTTCACCCTCCTGCTTCTACCATCCACAGTTCTCTTACAATCTATGCAGTGCTGGTTGCATTCACTTGAAAGAGGTGATTTTGCACAAAGGTGATGTTCCACATGCACTCATTGCTAGGCAGTATTAACTTAAACAGCTAAGTCAATTCACAGTGCTAAAAAGGTGCCTGAACCTTTTCCTTCTAACTTTCATGATTCTCTTAAAAGAGAAACAGAGCTTCTTCCATCCATGTGAAAAGGGCTATTTTGCACCAAGATATATTCTTCATACTTTAAAACCTTTGAGACAGGCAGTATTCTTTTTAAAAGTTAACTCAATTCTCAGTTCTAAACAAAGTGCTGCTAACATTAATGGTTTCCTTACATGATAAATTGGGCATGTTCCATTTACTTGAAGTTACCTATATGGCACAAGGGTGATGTTCTTGACTCACAAAAAATCTCAGTAATAGGCAGTATTCCTTTCACCAGGTAACTCATTTCTCTTCGGAGAGAAGTTGGAATACATCCCTACCTCTAACACATTGCATCCAGCCATCAGATAAAAGTGTTTGTCCCTTTTGTTTGAAGTGCATGTTTTTCAAAGAGTGAGTGATTCTCCACTGCAAAAGGCTTTTGTTTGGCAAGCGTTTCTTTCACATGGTAACTGAATGATCTCAGGGAAACAATGCTCTAGAACCTCCTGCTGCAAGCCTTGACATCTGCTTCCAAGACAGAGAGGGCATCTTCCATACCTTTCAAATGGTCTCTTTTGCACACAGCTTGTATGCCTCACACTTTAAAACCCTGAGAGATACGCAGTACTCTTTCTAAAAGCTAACTCAACTTCAACAGTGAAACAAAGTGCTAGACCCCTCTTACTTGTAAGCTTTTTAGTTCTCCTCTAAAACGTACAGTAATTCTTCCCTTCACTGAAAGCAGAGTTCCTTTCAAAAGTTAACTCAATTCCCTCTGCTTAACAAGGTGTGCAATTCTGTGACTGGTAACATTAATTGTTTCCTTGCAGGAGATACACTGCTCCTTCCATTCACTTGAATGGGGCTATGTTGCACACAGAATACGTTCTTCACACTTCAAAAGAATGAGAAGTACTCAGTATTTCTTAGGAAAGTTAACTCCGTTCTCACTGCTAAACAAACTGCTAGATTCTAACATTAATGATTTTCTTACATGATAAACGGGGCCTGATCCATTTACTTGAAGGCAACTATTTGGCACAAGGGTGATGTTCCTCACACCTAAAAAACCTTAGTGTGTGGCACGAATCCTTTCAACAGAGCACTCATTTCTCATAGGGAGACAAGGTGCAAGACACTCCTGCTGCCTTGCACACATTGCATCTTGCCGTCAGATAAGAGTGTGTGTCCATTTCGTCTGAAGCGTGTATATTCAAAGAGTGAGTGATTCTCCACTTTAAAACGCTTTCGTTTGGCAAGCATTCCTTTCACCTACTACCTCAATCTTCAAAGAGAAACAGTGTGCTAGAACCTCTTGCTGAAAACCTTGACATCTGCTTACAAGCATTGAGTGCCTCTTATATTCACTTGAAAGGGTCTCTTTCGCCCAAAGATTGTACTCCTCACACTCTGAAATCCTCAGAGGTATGCACTACTCCTTTTAAAAGCTAACTCCATTGAAATAGCTAAACAAAGTGTTAGACCCTCGTTTTTGTAACCTTTCTGGTTCTCCTACAAGACATACAGTAATTCTTCCCTTCCTTGAAAGGGGCAACCTTGCACCAAAATGATATTCCTCATACTACAAAACCCTGAGGTAAAGGTCCTATTCTTTTTAAAACTGCAATCTATTCCCACTGCTAAACAAGGTGCCAGACCCATTGCTTTTATCATTAATGGTCCCATTCTAAGAGACCCAGTGCTTCTTGAATTCACTTTAAGGTGGTTATTTTGCCCACAGTTGATATTCCTCACCCATGAAGATGCTGAGAGGCAGGCACTATTCCTTTCAACAAGTATCTCAGTTTTCCTAGGAAAACAAAATGCTTCAGCCTCCTGCTTCTACCATCCACAGTTCTCTTACAATCTGTGCAGTGCTTGTTGCATTCACTTGAAACAGGTGATTTTGCTCAAAGGTGATGTTCCTCATGCACTCAGAGCTAGGCAGTAGTCCTTTAAACAGCTAAGTCAATTCACAATGCTAAGCAAGGGGCTAGACCCTCTTGCTTCCAACAGTAATGATTCTCTCGCAAGATCTGCAGTACTTCTTTGATTCACTTGAAAGGTTGATTTTGCAAGAAGCTGATGTTCCTCTCCCATGAAAACACTGAGAGGTAAGCAGTATTCCTTTAAAGAGCTAAATGAATTGACAAGGCTAAACAACTTGCTAGACCTTCTTGCTTCTAACATTCACGATTCTCTTACAAGAGCTACAGTGCTTCTCCCATTCACTTGTAAGGGCGACTTGGAACAAAGGTGATGTTCCTGACCCTTGAAAACACTGAGAGGTAGACAGCATTCCTTTCAACAGCTAACTCAATTCAAAGTGCTAAACAAGGTGCATGTCCCTGTTGCTTCTAACACTTCTGATTCTCTTCCAAGAGCTTCAGTGCTTCTGCATTCACTTCAAAAGGCCACTTTTCCACAAGGTTTCTGTTCCTCAGGCATGCAAAGGCTGAGAGATAGGCCGTATTCCTTTAAGCAGCTAAGTCATTTCACAATGCTAAAGAAGGTGCTTGACTCTCTTGCTTTTAACATGAATGGTTCTCTTACAGGAGAAACAGTGCTTCTTCCATTCACTTGAAAAGGGCTATGTTGCCCAGAGGTAAAGGTCTTTATCCCTTCAAAGCCTGAGGGACAGGCAGTATTTCCTTTAAAAGTTAACTCAATTCTCACTGGTATACAACATGCTAGTCCCTCTTCCTTCCAGCAATCATGGTTTTATTAAAAAAGGAACAGTGCTTCTTCTTCCTCTTGCCTTTAACAAGTTTGTAAAAAGGTGATGTTTCACCCACTTGAAAACACTGAGGCTACCCAGTGTCTCGTTCAGTGAGTAACCCAATTCTCACTGAGAAACAAGGTGCTAGGCCCTCCTGATCCTACCATTGATAGTTTTCTTCCAAACATACAGTGCTTGTTCCACCATTGAATTGAACTCTTTGACACAAAGGTGATGTTCCTTACACTTTAAAACCCTGAGGGATAAGGAGTGTTCCTTCCAAAAGCTAACTCAATTCCCTCTGCTTAACAAGGTGCGAAAATCTGTGGCTGGTAATGTTAATAGTTTCCTTGCAGGAGATACACTGCTCCTTCCATTCACTCGAATGGGGCTATTTTTCACACAGAATATGTTCTTCACACTTTCAAAGAATGAGAAATAGGCAGTATTCCTTTGGAAAGTTAACTCGTTCTCACTGCTAAACAAACTGCTAGCTTCTAACATTAATGATTTCCTTACATGATAAACGGGGCGTGATCCATTCACTTGAAGGCATCTAGTTGACACAAGGGTGATGTTCCTTACACCTGACAAAACTCAGTGTTGGGCACTAATCCTGTCAACAGGGAACTCATTTCTCATAGGGAGACAAGGTGCAAGAAATTCCTGCTGCCTTGCATACATTGCATCCTGCCATCAGATAAGAGTGTGTGCCCATTTCGTCTGAAGCGGGTATATTCAAAGAGTGAGTGAATGTCCAGTTTTAAACGCTTTCGTTTGGCAAGCATTCCTTTCAGCTACTACCTCAATCCTCACAAGGAAACAGTGTGCTAGAACCTCCTGCTGCAATCCAGGACATCTGCTTACAAGAGATAGAGTGTCTCTTCCATTCACTTGAAAGTGTCTCTTTTGCCCAAAGATTGTACTCCTCACACTCTGAAATCCTCAGAGGTATGCAGTACTCCTTTCAAAAGCTAACTCCATTGAAATAGCTAAACAAATTGTTAGACCCTCGTTTTTGTAACCTTTCTAGTTCTCCTACAAGACGTACAGTACTTCTTCCCTTCCTTCAAAGGGGCAACATTGCGCCAAAATGATATTCCTCACACTACAAAACCCTGAGGTAAAGGTGGTATTCCTTCTAAAACCGCCATCTCTTCCCACTGCTAAAGAAGGTGCTAGACCCTCTTGCTTCTATCATTAATGGTCCCATTACAAGAGACCCAGTGCTTCTTCGATTCACTTTAAGGTGGTTATTTTGCCCATAGTGGATATCCCTCACCCATGAAGACACTGAGAGGCAGGCAGTATTCCTTTCAACAAGTATCTCAATTCTCCTAGGAAAACAAAGTTCTTCACCCTCCTGCTTCTACCATCCACAGTTCTCTTACAATCTATGCAGTGCTGGTTGCATTCACTTGAAAGAGGTGATTTTGCACAAAGGTGATGTTCCACATGCACTCATTGCTAGGCAGTATTAACTTAAACAGCTAAGTCAATTCACAGTGCTAAAAAGGTGCCTGAACCTTTTCCTTCTAACTTTCATGATTCTCTTAAAAGAGAAACAGAGCTTCTTCCATCCATGTGAAAAGGGCTATTTTGCACCAAGATATATTCTTCATACTTTAAAACCTTTGAGACAGGCAGTATTCTTTTTAAAAGTTAACTCAATTCTCAGTTCTAAACAAAGTGCTGCTAACATTAATGGTTTCCTTACATGATAAATTGGGCATGTTCCATTTACTTGAAGTTACCTATATGGCACAAGGGTGATGTTCTTGACTCACAAAAAATCTCAGTAATAGGCAGTATTCCTTTCACCAGGTAACTCATTTCTCTTCGGAGAGAAGTTGGAATACATCCCTACCTCTAACACATTGCATCCAGCCATCAGATAAAAGTGTTTGTCCCTTTTGTTTGAAGTGCATGTTTTACAAAGAGTGAGTGATTCTCCACTGCAAAAGGCTTTTGTTTGGCAAGCGTTTCTTTCACATGGTAACTGAATGATCTCAGGGAAACAATGCTCTAGAACCTCCTGCTGCAAGCCTTGACATCTGCTTCCAAGACAGAGAGGGCATCTTCCATACCTTTCAAATGGTCTCTTTTGCACACAGCTTGTATGCCTCACACTTTAAAACCCTGAGAGATACGCAGTACACTTTCTAAAAGCTAACTCAACTTCAACAGTGAAACAAAGTGCTAGACCCCTCTTACTTGTAAGCTTTTTAGTTCTCCTCTAAAACGTACAGTAATTCTTCCCTTCACTGAAAGCAGAGTTCCTTTCAAAAGTTAACTCAATTCCCTCTGCTTAACAAGGTGCGCAATTCTGTGACTGGTAACATTAATTGTTTCCTTGCAGGAGATACACGGCTCCTTCCATTCACTTGAATGGGGCTATGTTGCACACAGAATACGTTCTTCACACTTCAAAAGAATGAGAAGTACTCAGTATTTCTTAGGAAAGTTAACTCCGTTCTCACTGCTAATCAAACTGCTAGATTCTAACATTAATGATTTTCTTACATGATAAACGGGGCCTGATCCATTTACTTGAAGGCAACTATTTGGCACAAGGGTGATGTTCCTCACACCTAAAAAACCTTAGTGTGTGGCACGAATCCTTTCAACAGAGCACTCATTTCTCATAGGGAGACAAGGTGCAAGACACTCCTGCTGCCTTGCACACATTGCATCTTGCCGTCAGATAAGAGTGTGTGTCCATTTCGTCTGAAGCGTGTATATTCAAAGAGTGAGTGATTCTCCACTTTAAAACGCTTTCGTTTGGCAAGCATTCCTTTCACCTACTACCTCAATCTTCAAAGAGAAACAGTGTGCTAGAACCTCTTGCTGAAAACCTTGACATCTGCTTACAAGCATTGAGTGCCTCTTATATTCACTTGAAAGGGTCTCTTTCGCCCAAAGATTGTACTCCTCACACTCTGAAATCCTCAGAGGTATGCACTACTCCTTTTAAAAGCTAACTCCATTGAAATAGCTAAACAAAGTGTTAGACCCTCGTTTTTGTAACCTTTCTGGTTCTCCTACAAGACATACAGTAATTCTTCCCTTCCTTGAAAGGGGCAACCTTGCACCAAAATGATATTCCTCCTACTACAAAACCCTGAGGTAAAGGTCCTATTCTTTTTAAAACTGCAATCTATTCCCACTGCTAAACAAGGTGCCAGACCCATTGCTTTTATCATTAATGGTCCCATTCTAAGAGACCCAGTGCTTCTTGAATTCACTTTAAGGTGGTTATTTTGCCCACAGTTGATATTCCTCACCCATGAAGATGCTGAGAGGCAGGCACTATTCCTTTCAACAAGTATCTCAATTTTCCTAGGAAAACAAAATGCTTCAGCCTCCTGCTTCTACCATCCACAGTTCTCTTACAATCTGTGCAGTGCTTGTTGCATTCACTTGAAACAGGTGATTTTGCTCAAAGGTGATGTTCCTCATGCACTCAGAGCTAGGCAGTAGTCCTTTAAACAGCTAAGTCAATTCACAATGCTAAGCAAGGGGCTAGACCCTCTTGCTTCCAACAGTAATGATTCTCTCGCAAGATCTGCAGTACTTCTTTGATTCACTTGAAAGGTTGATTTTGAAAGAAGCTGATGTTCCTCTCCCATGAAAACACTGAGAGGTAAGCAGTATTCCTTTAAAGAGCTAAATGAATTGACAAGGCTAAACAACTTGCTAGACCGTCTTGCTTCTAACATTCACGATTCTCTTACAAGAGCTACAGTGCTTCTCCCATTCACTTGTAAGGGCGACTTGGAACAAAGGTGATGTTCCTGACCCTTGAAAACACTGAGAGGTAGACAGCATTCCTTTCAACAGCTAACTCAATTCAAAGTGCTAAACAAGGTGCATGTCCCTGTTGCTTCTAACACTTCTGATTCTCTTCCAAGAGCTTCAGTGCTTCTGCATTCACTTCAAAAGGCCACTTTTCCACAAGGTTTCTGTTCCTCAGGCATGCAAAGGCTGAGAGATAGGCCGTATTCCTTTAAGCAGCTAAGTCATTTCACAATGCTAAAGAAGGTGCTTGACTCTCTTGCTTTTAACATGAATGGTTCTCTTACAGGAGAAACAGTGCTTCTTCCATTCACTTGAAAAGGGCTATGTTGCCCAGAGGTAAAGGTCTTTATCCCTTCAAAGCCTGAGGGACAGGCAGTATTTCCTTTAAAAGTTAACTCAATTCTCACTGGTATACAACATGCTAGTCCCTCTTCCTTCCAGCAATCATGGTTTTATTAAAAAAGAAACAGTGCTTCTTCTTCCTCTTGCCTTTAACAAGTTTGTGAAAAGGTGATGTTTCACCCACTTGAAAACACTGAGGCTACCCAGTGTCTCGTTCAGTGAGTAACCCAATTCTCACTGAGAAACAAGGTGCTAGGCCCTCCTGATCCTACCATTGATAGTTTTCTTCCAAACATACAGTGCTTGTTCCACCATTGAATTGAACTCTTTGACACAAAGGTGATGTTCCTTACACTTTAAAACCCTGAGGGATAAGGAGTGTTCCTTCCAAAAGCTAACTCAATTCCCTCTGCTTAACAAGGTGCGAAAATCTGTGGCTGGTAATGTTAATAGTTTCCTTGCAGGAGATACACTGCTCCTTCCATTCACTCGAATGGGGCTATTTTGCACACAGAATATGTTCTTCACACTTTCAAAGAATGAGAAATAGGCAGTATTCCTTTGGAAAGTTAACTCGTTCTCACTGCTAAACAAACTGCTAGCTTCTAACATTAATGATTTCCTTACATGATAAACGGGGCGTGATCCATTCACTTGAAGGCATCTAGTTGACACAAGGGTGATGTTCCTTACACCTGACAAAACTCAGTGTTGGGCACTAATCCTGTCAACAGGGAACTCATTTCTCATAGGGAGACAAGGTGCAAGAAATTCCTGCTGCCTTGCATACATTGCATACTGCCATCAGATAAGAGTGTGTGCCCATTTCGTCTGAAGCGGGTATATTCAAAGAGTGAGTGAATGTCCAGTTTTAAACGCTTTCGTTTGGCAAGCATTCCTTTCAGCTACTACCTCAATCCTCACAAGGAAACAGTGTGCTAGAACCTCCTGCTGCAATCCATGACATCTGCTTACAAGAGATAGAGTGTCTCTTCCATTCACTTGAAAGTGTCTCTTTTGCCCAAAGATTGTACTCCTCACACTCTGAAATCCTCAGAGGTATGCAGTACTCCTTTCAAAAGCTAACTCCATTGAAATAGCTAAACAAATTGTTAGACCTTCGTTTTTGTAACCTTTCTAGTTCTCCTACAAGACGTACAGTACTTCTTCCCTTCCTTCAAAGGGGCAACCTTGCGCCAAAATGATATTCCTCACACTACAAAACCCTGACGTAAAGGTGGTATTCCTTCTAAAACCGCCATCTCTTCCCACTGCTAAAGAAGGTGCTAGACCCTCTTGCTTCTATCATTAATGGTCCCATTACAAGAGACCCAGTGCTTCTTCGATTCACTTTAAGGTGGTTATTTTGCCCATAGTGGATATCCCTCACCCATGAAGACACTGAGAGGCAGGCAGTATTCCTTTCAACAAGTATCTCAATTCTCCTAGGAAAACAAAGTTCTTCACCCTCCTGCTTCTACCATCCACAGTTCTCTTACAATCTATGCAGTGCTGGTTGCATTCACTTGAAAGAGGTGATTTTGCACAAAGGTGATGTTCCACATGCACTCATTGCTAGGCAGTATTAACTTAAACAGCTAAGTCAATTCACAGTGCTAAAAAGGTGCCTGAACCTTTTCCTTCTAACTTTCATGATTCTCTTAAAAGAGAAACAGAGCTTCTTCCATCCATGTGAAAAGGGCTATTTTGCACCAAGATATATTCTTCATACTTTAAAACCTTTGAGACAGGCAGTATTCTTTTTAAAAGTTAACTCAATTCTCAGTTCTAAACAAAGTGCTGCTAACATTAATGGTTTCCTTACATGATAAATTGGGCATGTTCCATTTACTTGAAGTTACCTATATGGCACAAGGGTGATGTTCTTGACTCACAAAAAATCTCAGTAATAGGCAGTATTCCTTTCACCAGGTAACTCATTTCTCTTCGGAGAGAAGTTGGAATACATCCCTACCTCTAACACATTGCATCCAGCCATCAGATAAAAGTGTTTGTCCCTTTTGTTTGAAGTGCATGTTTTTCAAAGAGTGAGTGATTCTCCACTGCAAAAGGCTTTTGTTTGGCAAGCGTTTCTTTCACATGGTAACTGAATGATCTCAGGGAAACAATGCTCTAGAACCTCCTGCTGCAAGCCTTGACATCTGCTTCCAAGACAGAGAGGGCATCTTCCATACCTTTCAAATGGTCTCTTTTGCACACAGCTTGTATGCCTCACACTTTAAAACCCTGAGAGGTATGCAGTACTCTTTCTAAAAGCTAACTCAACTTCAACAGTGAAACAAAGTGCTAGACCCCTCTTACTTGTAAGCTTTTTAGTTCTCCTCTAAAACGTACAGTAATTCTTCCCTTCACTGAAAGCTGAGTTCCTTTCAAAAGTTAACTCAATTCCCTCTGCTTAACAAGGTGCGCAATTCTGTGACTGGTAACATTAATTGTTTCCTTGCAGGAGATACACTGCTCCTTCCATTCACTTGAATGGGGCTATGTTGCACACAGAATACGTTCTTCACACTTCAAAAGAATGAGAAGTACTCAGTATTTCTTAGGAAAGTTAACTCCGTTCTCACTGCTAAACAAACTGCTAGATTCTAACATTAATGATTTTCTTACATGATAAACGGGGCCTGATCCATTTACTTGAAGGCAACTATTTGGCACAAGGGTGATGTTCCTCACACCTAAAAAACCTTAGTGTGTGGCACGAATCCTTTCAACAGAGCACTCATTTCTCATAGGGAGACAAGGTGCAAGACACTCCTGCTGCCTTGCACACATTGCATCTTGCCGTCAGATAAGAGTGTGTGTCCATTTCGTCTGAAGCGTGTATATTCAAAGAGTGAGTGATTCTCCACTTTAAAACGCTTTCGTTTGGCAAGCATTCCTTTCACCTACTACCTCAATCTTCAAAGAGAAACAGTGTGCTAGAACCTCTTGCTGAAAACCTTGACATCTGCTTACAAGCATTGAGTGCCTCTTATATTCACTTGAAAGGGTCTCTTTCGCCCAAAGATTGTACTCCTCACACTCTGAAATCCTCAGAGGTATGCACTACTCCTTTTAAAAGCTAACTCCATTGAAATAGCTAAACAAAGTGTTAGACCCTCGTTTTTGTAACCTTTCTGGTTCTCCTACAAGACATACAGTAATTCTTCCCTTCCTTGAAAGGGGCAACCTTGCACCAAAATGATATTCCTCCTACTACAAAACCCTGAGGTAAAGGTCCTATTCTTTTTAAAACTGCAATCTATTCCCACTGCTAAACAAGGTGCCAGACCCATTGCTTTTATCATTAATGGTCCCATTCTAAGAGACCCAGTGCTTCTTGAATTCACTTTAAGGTGGTTATTTTGCCCACAGTTGATATTCCTCACCCATGAAGATGCTGAGAGGCAGGCACTATTCCTTTCAACAAGTATCTCAATTTTCCTAGGAAAACAAAATGCTTCAGCCTCCTGCTTCTACCATCCACAGTTCTCTTACAATCTGTGCAGTGCTTGTTGCATTCACTTGAAACAGGTGATTTTGCTCAAAGGTGATGTTCCTCATGCACTCAGAGCTAGGCAGTAGTCCTTTAAACAGCTAAGTCAATTCACAATGCTAAGCAAGGGGCTAGACCCTCTTGCTTCCAACAGTAATGATTCTCTCGCAAGATCTGCAGTACTTCTTTGATTCACTTGAAAGGTTGATTTTGCAAGAAGCTGATGTTCCTCTCCCATGAAAACACTGAGAGGTAAGCAGTATTCCTTTAAAGAGCTAAATGAATTGACAAGGCTAAACAACTTGCTAGACCGTCTTGCTTCTAACATTCACGATTCTCTTACAAGAGCTACAGTGCTTCTCCCATTCACTTGTAAGGGCGACTTGGAACAAAGGTGATGTTCCTGACCCTTGAAAACACTGAGAGGTAGACAGCATTCCTTTCAACAGCTAACTCAATTCAAAGTGCTAAACAAGGTGCATGTCCCTGTTGCTTCTAACACTTCTGATTCTCTTCCAAGAGCTTCAGTGCTTCTGCATTCACTTCAAAAGGCCACTTTTCCACAAGGTTTCTGTTCCTCAGGCATGCAAAGGCTGAGAGATAGGCCGTATTCCTTTAAGCAGCTAAGTCATTTCACAATGCTAAAGAAGGTGCTTGACTCTCTTGCTTTTAACATGAATGGTTCTCTTACAGGAGAAACAGTGCTTCTTCCATTCACTTGAAAAGGGCTATGTTGCCCAGAGGTAAAGGTCTTTATCCCTTCAAAGCCTGAGGGACAGGCAGTATTTCCTTTAAAAGTTAACTCAATTCTCACTGGTATACAACATGCTAGTCCCTCTTCCTTCCAGCAATCATGGTTTTATTAAAAAAGAAACAGTGCTTCTTCTTCCTCTTGCCTTTAACAAGTTTGTGAAAAGGTGATGTTTCACCCACTTGAAAACACTGAGGCTACCCAGTGTCTCGTTCAGTGAGTAACCCAATTCTCACTGAGAAACAAGGTGCTAGGCCCTCCTGATCCTACCATTGATAGTTTTCTTCCAAACATACAGTGCTTGTTCCACCATTGAATTGAACTCTTTGACACAAAGGTGATGTTCCTTACACTTTAAAACCCTGAGGGATAAGGAGTGTTCCTTCCAAAAGCTAACTCAATTCCCTCTGCTTAACAAGGTGCGAAAATCTGTGGCTGGTAATGTTAATAGTTTCCTTGCAGGAGATACACTGCTCCTTCCATTCACTCGAATGGGGCTATTTTGCACACAGAATATGTTCTTCACACTTTCAAAGAATGAGAAATAGGCAGTATTCCTTTGGAAAGTTAACTCGTTCTCACTGCTAAACAAACTGCTAGCTTCTAACATTAATGATTTCCTTACATGATAAACGGGGCGTGATCCATTCACTTGAAGGCATCTAGTTGACACAAGGGTGATGTTCCTTACACCTGACAAAACTCAGTGTTGGGCACTAATCCTGTCAACAGGGAACTCATTTCTCATAGGGAGACAAGGTGCAAGAAATTCCTGCTGCCTTGCATACATTGCATCCTGCCATCAGATAAGAGTGTGTGCCCATTTCGTCTGAAGCGGGTATATTCAAAGAGTGAGTGAATGTCCAGTTTTAAACGCTTTCGTTTGGCAAGCATTCCTTTCAGCTACTACCTCAATCCTCACAAGGAAACAGTGTGCTAGAACCTCCTGCTGCAATCCAGGACATCTGCTTACAAGAGATAGAGTGTCTCTTCCATTCACTTGAAAGTGTCTCTTTTGCCCAAAGATTGTACTCCTCACCCTCTGAAATCCTCAGAGGTATGCAGTACTCCTTTCAAAAGCTAACTCCATTGAAATAGCTAAACAAATTGTTAGACCTTCGTTTTTGTAACCTTTCTAGTTCTCCTACAAGACGTACAGTACTTCTTCCCTTCCTTCAAAGGGGCAACCTTGCGCCAAAATGATATTCCTCACACTACAAAACCCTGACGTAAAGGTGGTATTCCTTCTAAAACCGCCATCTCTTCCCACTGCTAAAGAAGGTGCTAGACCCTCTTGCTTCTATCATTAATGGTCCCATTACAAGAGACCCAGTGCTTCTTCGATTCACTTTAAGGTGGTTATTTTGCCCATAGTGGATATCCCTCACCCATGAAGACACTGAGAGGCAGGCAGTATTCCTTTCAACAAGTATCTCAATTCTCCTAGGAAAACAAAGTTCTTCACCCTCCTGCTTCTACCATCCACAGTTCTCTTACAATCTATGCAGTGCTGGTTGCATTCACTTGAAAGAGGTGATTTTGCACAAAGGTGATGTTCCACATGCACTCATTGCTAGGCAGTATTAACTTAAACAGCTAAGTCAATTCACAGTGCTAAAAAGGTGCCTGAACCTTTTCCTTCTAACTTTCATGATTCTCTTAAAAGAGAAACAGAGCTTCTTCCATCCATGTGAAAAGGGCTATTTTGCACCAAGATATATTCTTCATACTTTAAAACCTTTGAGACAGGCAGTATTCTTTTTAAAAGTTAACTCAATTCTCAGTTCTAAACAAAGTGCTGCTAACATTAATGGTTTCCTTACATGATAAATTGGGCATGTTCCATTTACTTGAAGTTACCTATATGGCACAAGGGTGATGTTCTTGACTCACAAAAAATCTCAGTAATAGGCAGTATTCCTTTCACCAGGTAACTCATTTCTCTTCGGAGAGAAGTTGGAATACATCCCTACCTCTAACACATTGCATCCAGCCATCAGATAAAAGTGTTTGTCCCTTTTGTTTGAAGTGCATGTTTTTCAAAGAGTGAGTGATTCTCCACTGCAAAAGGCTTTTGTTTGGCAAGCGTTTCTTTCACATGGTAACTGAATGATCTCAGGGAAACAATGCTCTAGAACCTCCTGCTGCAAGCCTTGACATCTGCTTCCAAGACAGAGAGGGCATCTTCCATACCTTTCAAATGGTCTCTTTTGCACACAGCTTGTATGCCTCACACTTTAAAACCCTGAGAGGTATGCAGTACTCTTTCTAAAAGCTAACTCAACTTCAACAGTGAAACAAAGTGCTAGACCCCTCTTACTTGTAAGCTTTTTAGTTCTCCTCTAAAACGTACAGTAATTCTTCCCTTCACTGAAAGCTGAGTTCCTTTCAAAAGTTAACTCAATTCCCTCTGCTTAACAAGGTGCGCAATTCTGTGACTGGTAACATTAATTGTTTCCTTGCAGGAGATACACTGCTCCTTCCATTCACTTGAATGGGGCTATGTTGCACACAGAATACGTTCTTCACACTTCAAAAGAATGAGAAGTACTCAGTATTTCTTAGGAAAGTTAACTCCGTTCTCACTGCTAAACAAACTGCTAGATTCTAACATTAATGATTTTCTTACATGATAAACGGGGCCTGATCCATTTACTTGAAGGCAACTATTTGGCACAAGGGTGATGTTCCTCACACCTAAAAAACCTTAGTGTGTGGCACGAATCCTTTCAACAGAGCACTCATTTCTCATAGGGAGACAAGGTGCAAGACACTCCTGCTGCCTTGCACACATTGCATCTTGCCGTCAGATAAGAGTGTGTGTCCATTTCGTCTGAAGCGTGTATATTCAAAGAGTGAGTGATTCTCCACTTTAAAACGCTTTCGTTTGGCAAGCATTCCTTTCACCTACTACCTCAATCTTCAAAGAGAAACAGTGTGCTAGAACCTCTTGCTGAAAACCTTGACATCTGCTTACAAGCATTGAGTGCCTCTTATATTCACTTGAAAGGGTCTCTTTCGCCCAAAGATTGTACTCCTCACACTCTGAAATCCTCAGAGGTATGCACTACTCCTTTTAAAAGCTAACTCCATTGAAATAGCTAAACAAAGTGTTAGACCCTCGTTTTTGTAACCTTTCTGGTTCTCCTACAAGACATACAGTAATTCTTCCCTTCCTTGAAAGGGGCAACCTTGCACCAAAATGATATTCCTCATACTACAAAACCCTGAGGTAAAGGTCCTATTCTTTTTAAAACTGCAATCTATTCCCACTGCTAAACAAGGTGCCAGACCCATTGCTTTTATCATTAATGGTCCCATTCTAAGAGACCCAGTGCTTCTTGAATTCACTTTAAGGTGGTTATTTTGCCCACAGTTGATATTCCTCACCCATGAAGATGCTGAGAGGCAGGCACTATTCCTTTCAACAAGTATCTCAGTTTTCCTAGGAAAACAAAATGCTTCAGCCTCCTGCTTCTACCATCCACAGTTCTCTTACAATCTGTGCAGTGCTTGTTGCATTCACTTGAAACAGGTGATTTTGCTCAAAGGTGATGTTCCTCATGCACTCAGAGCTAGGCAGTAGTCCTTTAAACAGCTAAGTCAATTCACAATGCTAAGCAAGGGGCTAGACCCTCTTGCTTCCAACAGTAATGATTCTCTCGCAAGATCTGCAGTACTTCTTTGATTCACTTGAAAGGTTGATTTTGAAAGAAGCTGATGTTCCTCTCCCATGAAAACACTGAGAGGTAAGCAGTATTCCTTTAAAGAGCTAAATGAATTGACAAGGCTAAACAACTTGCTAGACCGTCTTGCTTCTAACATTCACGATTCTCTTACAAGAGCTACAGTGCTTCTCCCATTCACTTGTAAGGGCGACTTGGAACAAAGGTGATGTTCCTGACCCTTGAAAACACTGAGAGGTAGACAGCATTCCTTTCAACAGCTAACTCAATTCAAAGTGCTAAACAAGGTGCATGTCCCTGTTGCTTCTAACACTTCTGATTCTCTTCCAAGAGCTTCAGTGCTTCTGCATTCACTTCAAAAGGCCACTTTTCCACAAGGTTTCTGTTCCTCAGGCATGCAAAGGCTGAGAGATAGGCCGTATTCCTTTAAGCAGCTAAGTCATTTCACAATGCTAAAGAAGGTGCTTGACTCTCTTGCTTTTAACATGAATGGTTCTCTTACAGGAGAAACAGTGCTTCTTCCATTCACTTGAAAAGGGCTATGTTGCCCAGAGGTAAAGGTCTTTACCCCTTCAAAGCCTGAGGGACAGGCAGTATTTCCTTTAAAAGTTAACTCAATTCTCACTGGTATACAACATGCTAGTCCCTCTTCCTTCCAGCAATCATGGTTTTATTAAAAAAGAAACAGTGCTTCTTCTTCCTCTTGCCTTTAACAAGTTTGTAAAAAGGTGATGTTTCACCCACTTGAAAACACTGAGGCTACCCAGTGTCTCGTTCAGTGAGTAACCCAATTCTCACTGAGAAACAAGGTGCTAGGCCCTCCTGATCCTACCATTGATAGTTTTCTTCCAAACATACAGTGCTTGTTCCACCATTGAATTGAACTCTTTGACACAAAGGTGATGTTCCTTACACTTTAAAACCCTGAGGGATAAGGAGTGTTCCTTCCAAAAGCTAACTCAATTCCCTCTGCTTAACAAGGTGCGAAAATCTGTGGCTGGTAATGTTAATAGTTTCCTTGCAGGAGATACACTGCTCCTTCCATTCACTCGAATGGGGCTATTTTGCACACAGAATATGTTCTTCACACTTTCAAAGAATGAGAAATAGGCAGTATTCCTTTGGAAAGTTAACTCGTTCTCACTGCTAAACAAACTGCTAGCTTCTAACATTAATGATTTCCTTACATGATAAACGGGGCGTGATCCATTCACTTGAAGGCATCTAGTTGACACAAGGGTGATGTTCCTTACACCTGACAAAACTCAGTGTTGGGCACTAATCCTGTCAACAGGGAACTCATTTCTCATAGGGAGACAAGGTGCAAGAAATTCCTGCTGCCTTGCATACATTGCATCCTGCCATCAGATAAGAGTGTGTGCCCATTTCGTCTGAAGCGGGTATATTCAAAGAGTGAGTGAATGTCCAGTTTTAAACGCTTTCGTTTGGCAAGCATTCCTTTCAGCTACTACCTCAATCCTCACAAGGAAACAGTGTGCTAGAACCTCCTGCTGCAATCCAGGACATCTGCTTACAAGAGATAGAGTGTCTCTTCCATTCACTTGAAAGTGTCTCTTTTGCCCAAAGATTGTACTCCTCACCCTCTGAAATCCTCAGAGGTATGCAGTACTCCTTTCAAAAGCTAACTCCATTGAAATAGCTAAACAAATTGTTAGACCCTCGTTTTTGTAACCTTTCTAGTTCTCCTACAAGACGTACAGTACTTCTTCCCTTCCTTCAAAGGGGCAACATTGCGCCAAAATGATATTCCTCACACTACAAAACCCTGAGGTAAAGGTGGTATTCCTTCTAAAACCGCCATCTCTTCCCACTGCTAAAGAAGGTGCTAGACCCTCTTGCTTCTATCATTAATGGTCCCATTACAAGAGACCCAGTGCTTCTTCGATTCACTTTAAGGTGGTTATTTTGCCCATAGTGGATATCCCTCACCCATGAAGACACTGAGAGGCAGGCAGTATTCCTTTCAACAAGTATCTCAATTCTCCTAGGAAAACAAAGTTCTTCACCCTCCTGCTTCTACCATCCACAGTTCTCTTACAATCTATGCAGTGCTGGTTGCATTCACTTGAAAGAGGTGATTTTGCACAAAGGTGATGTTCCACATGCACTCATTGCTAGGCAGTATTAACTTAAACAGCTAAGTCAATTCACAGTGCTAAAAAGGTGCCTGAACCTTTTCCTTCTAACTTTCATGATTCTCTTAAAAGAGAAACAGAGCTTCTTCCATCCATGTGAAAAGGGCTATTTTGCACCAAGATATATTCTTCATACTTTAAAACCTTTGAGACAGGCAGTATTCTTTTTAAAAGTTAACTCAATTCTCAGTTCTAAACAAAGTGCTGCTAACATTAATGGTTTCCTTACATGATAAATTGGGCATGTTCCATTTACTTGAAGTTACCTATATGGCACAAGGGTGATGTTCTTGACTCACAAAAAATCTCAGTAATAGGCAGTATTCCTTTCACCAGGTAACTCATTTCTCTTCGGAGAGAAGTTGGAATACATCCCTACCTCTAACACATTGCATCCAGCCATCAGATAAAAGTGTTTGTCCCTTTTGTTTGAAGTGCATGTTTTACAAAGAGTGAGTGATTCTCCACTGCAAAAGGCTTTTGTTTGGCAAGCGTTTCTTTCACATGGTAACTGAATGATCTCAGGGAAACAATGCTCTAGAACCTCCTGCTTCAAGCCTTGACATCTGCTTCCAAGACAGAGAGGGCATCTTCCATACCTTTCAAATGGTCTCTTTTGCACACAGCTTGTATGCCTCACACTTTAAAACCCTGAGAGATACGCAGTACTCTTTCTAAAAGCTAACTCAACTTCAACAGTGAAACAAAGTGCTAGACCCCTCTTACTTGTAAGCTTTTTAGTTCTCCTCTAAAACGTACAGTAATTCTTCCCTTCACTGAAAGCAGAGTTCCTTTCAAAAGTTAACTCAATTCCCTCTGCTTAACAAGGTGCGCAATTCTGTGACTGGTAACATTAATTGTTTCCTTGCAGGAGATACACGGCTCCTTCCATTCACTTGAATGGGGCTATGTTGCACACAGAATACGTTCTTCACACTTCAAAAGAATGAGAAGTACTCAGTATTTCTTAGGAAAGTTAACTCCGTTCTCACTGCTAATCAAACTGCTAGATTCTAACATTAATGATTTTCTTACATGATAAACGGGGCCTGATCCATTTACTTGAAGGCAACTATTTGGCACAAGGGTGATGTTCCTCACACCTAAAAAACCTTAGTGTGTGGCACGAATCCTTTCAACAGAGCACTCATTTCTCATAGGGAGACAAGGTGCAAGACACTCCTGCTGCCTTGCACACATTGCATCTTGCCGTCAGATAAGAGTGTGTGTCCATTTCGTCTGAAGCGTGTATATTCAAAGAGTGAGTGATTCTCCACTTTAAAACGCTTTCGTTTGGCAAGCATTCCTTTCACCTACTACCTCAATCTTCAAAGAGAAACAGTGTGCTAGAACCTCTTGCTGAAAACCTTGACATCTGCTTACAAGCATTGAGTGCCTCTTATATTCACTTGAAAGGGTCTCTTTCGCCCAAAGATTGTACTCCTCACACTCTGAAATCCTCAGAGGTATGCACTACTCCTTTTAAAAGCTAACTCCATTGAAATAGCTAAACAAAGTGTTAGACCCTCGTTTTTGTAACCTTTCTGGTTCTCCTACAAGACATACAGTAATTCTTCCCTTCCTTGAAAGGGGCAACCTTGCACCAAAATGATATTCCTCATACTACAAAACCCTGAGGTAAAGGTCCTATTCTTTTTAAAACTGCAATCTATTCCCACTGCTAAACAAGGTGCCAGACCCATTGCTTTTATCATTAATGGTCCCATTCTAAGAGACCCAGTGCTTCTTGAATTCACTTTAAGGTGGTTATTTTGCCCACAGTTGATATTCCTCACCCATGAAGATGCTGAGAGGCAGGCACTATTCCTTTCAACAAGTATCTCAATTTTCCTAGGAAAACAAAATGCTTCAGCCTCCTGCTTCTACCATCCACAGTTCTCTTACAATCTGTGCAGTGCTTGTTGCATTCACTTGAAACAGGTGATTTTGCTCAAAGGTGATGTTTCTCATGCACTCAGAGCTAGGCAGTAGTCCTTTAAACAGCTAAGTCAATTCACAATGCTAAGCAAGGGGCTAGACCCTCTTGCTTCCAACAGTAATGATTCTCTCGCAAGATCTGCAGTACTTCTTTGATTCACTTGAAAGGTTGATTTTGCAAGAAGCTGATGTTCCTCTCCCATGAAAACACTGAGAGGTAAGCAGTATTCCTTTAAAGAGCTAAATGAATTGACAAGGCTAAACAACTTGCTAGACCGTCTTGCTTCTAACATTCACGATTCTCTTACAAGAGCTACAGTGCTTCTCCCATTCACTTGTAAGGGCGACTTGGAACAAAGGTGATGTTCCTGACCCTTGAAAACACTGAGAGGTAGACAGCATTCCTTTCAACAGCTAACTCAATTCAAAGTGCTAAACAAGGTGCATGTCCCTGTTGCTTCTAACACTTCTGATTCTCTTCCAAGAGCTTCAGTGCTTCTGCATTCACTTCAAAAGGCCACTTTTCCACAAGGTTTCTGTTCCTCAGGCATGCAAAGGCTGAGAGATAGGCCGTATTCCTTTAAGCAGCTAAGTCATTTCACAATGCTAAAGAAGGTGCTTGACTCTCTTGCTTTTAACATGAATGGTTCTCTTACAGGAGAAACAGTGCTTCTTCCATTCACTTGAAAAGGGCTATGTTGCCCAGAGGTAAAGGTCTTTATCCCTTCAAAGCCTGAGGGACAGGCAGTATTTCCTTTAAAAGTTAACTCAATTCTCACTGGTATACAACATGCTAGTCCCTCTTCCTTCCAGCAATCATGGTTTTATTAAAAAAGAAACAGTGCTTCTTCTTCCTCTTGCCTTTAACAAGTTTGTGAAAAGGTGATGTTTCACCCACTTGAAAACACTGAGGCTACCCAGTGTCTCGTTCAGTGAGTAACCCAATTCTCACTGAGAAACAAGGTGCTAGGCCCTCCTGATCCTACCATTGATAGTTTTCTTCCAAACATACAGTGCTTGTTCCACCATTGAATTGAACTCTTTGACACAAAGGTGATGTTCCTTACACTTTAAAACCCTGAGGGATAAGGAGTGTTCCTTCCAAAAGCTAACTCAATTCCCTCTGCTTAACAAGGTGCGAAAATCTGTGGCTGGTAATGTTAATAGTTTCCTTGCAGGAGATACACTGCTCCTTCCATTCACTCGAATGGGGCTATTTTGCACACAGAATATGTTCTTCACACTTTCAAAGAATGAGAAATAGGCAGTATTCCTTTGGAAAGTTAACTCGTTCTCACTGCTAAACAAACTGCTAGCTTCTAACATTAATGATTTCCTTACATGATAAACGGGGCGTGATCCATTCACTTGAAGGCATCTAGTTGACACAAGGGTGATGTTCCTTACACCTGACAAAACTCAGTGTTGGGCACTAATCCTGTCAACAGGGAACTCATTTCTCATAGGGAGACAAGGTGCAAGAAATTCCTGCTGCCTTGCATACATTGCATCCTGCCATCAGATAAGAGTGTGTGCCCATTTCGTCTGAAGCGGGTATATTCAAAGAGTGAGTGAATGTCCAGTTTTAAACGCTTTCGTTTGGCAAGCATTCCTTTCAGCTACTACCTCAATCCTCACAAGGAAACAGTGTGCTAGAACCTCCTGCTGCAATCCAGGACATCTGCTTACAAGAGATAGAGTGTCTCTTCCATTCACTTGAAAGTGTCTCTTTTGCCCAAAGATTGTACTCCTCATCCTCTGAAATCCTCAGAGGTATGCAGTACTCCTTTCAAAAGCTAACTCCATTGAAATAGCTAAACAAATTGTTAGACCCTCGTTTTTGTAACCTTTCTAGTTCTCCTACAAGACGTACAGTACTTCTTCCCTTCCTTCAAAGGGGCAACCTTGCGCCAAAATGATATTCCTCACACTACAAAACCCTGAGGTAAAGGTGGTATTCCTTCTAAAACCGCCATCTCTTCCCACTGCTAAAGAAGGTGCTAGACCCTCTTGCTTCTATCATTAATGGTCCCATTACAAGAGACCCAGTGCTTCTTCGATTCACTTTAAGGTGGTTATTTTGCCCATAGTGGATATCCCTCACCCATGAAGACACTGAGAGGCAGGCAGTATTCCTTTCAACAAGTATCTCAATTCTCCTAGGAAAACAAAGTTCTTCACCCTCCTGCTTCTACCATCCACAGTTCTCTTACAATCTATGCAGTGCTGGTTGCATTCACTTGAAAGAGGTGATTTTGCACAAAGGTGATGTTCCACATGCACTCATTGCTAGGCAGTATTAACTTAAACAGCTAAGTCAATTCACAGTGCTAAAAAGGTGCCTGAACCTTTTCCTTCTAACTTTCATGATTCTCTTAAAAGAGAAACAGAGCTTCTTCCATCCATGTGAAAAGGGCTATTTTGCACCAAGATATATTCTTCATACTTTAAAACCTTTGAGACAGGCAGTATTCTTTTTAAAAGTTAACTCAATTCTCAGTTCTAAACAAAGTGCTGCTAACATTAATGGTTTCCTTACATGATAAATTGGGCATGTTCCATTTACTTGAAGTTACCTATATGGCACAAGGGTGATGTTCTTGACTCACAAAAAATCTCAGTAATAGGCAGTATTCCTTTCACCAGGTAACTCATTTCTCTTCGGAGAGAAGTTGGAATACATCCCTACCTCTAACACATTGCATCCAGCCATCAGATAAAAGTGTTTGTCCCTTTTGTTTGAAGTGCATGTTTTTCAAAGAGTGAGTGATTCTCCACTGCAAAAGGCTTTTGTTTGGCAAGCGTTTCTTTCACATGGTAACTGAATGATCTCAGGGAAACAATGCTCTAGAACCTCCTGCTGCAAGCCTTGACATCTGCTTCCAAGACAGAGAGGGCATCTTCCATACCTTTCAAATGGTCTCTTTTGCACACAGCTTGTATGCCTCACACTTTAAAACCCTGAGAGATACGCAGTACTCTTTCTAAAAGCTAACTCAACTTCAACAGTGAAACAAAGTGCTAGACCCCTCTTACTTGTAAGCTTTTTAGTTCTCCTCTAAAACGTACAGTAATTCTTCCCTTCACTGAAAGCAGAGTTCCTTTCAAAAGTTAACTCAATTCCCTCTGCTTAACAAGGTGCGCAATTCTGTGACTGGTAACATTAATTGTTTCCTTGCAGGAGATACACTGCTCCTTCCATTCACTTGAATGGGGCTATGTTGCACACAGAATACGTTCTTCACACTTCAAAAGAATGAGAAGTACTCAGTATTTCTTAGGAAAGTTAACTCCGTTCTCACTGCTAAACAAACTGCTAGATTCTAACATTAATGATTTTCTTACATGATAAACGGGGCCTGATCCATTTACTTGAAGGCAACTATTTGGCACAAGGGTGATGTTCCTCACACCTAAAAAACCTTAGTGTGTGGCACGAATCCTTTCAACAGAGCACTCATTTCTCATAGGGAGACAAGGTGCAAGACACTCCTGCTGCCTTGCACACATTGCATCTTGCCGTCAGATAAGAGTGTGTGTCCATTTCGTCTGAAGCGTGTATATTCAAAGAGTGAGTGATTCTCCACTTTAAAACGCTTTCGTTTGGCAAGCATTCCTTTCACCTACTACCTCAATCTTCAAAGAGAAACAGTGTGCTAGAACCTCTTGCTGAAAACCTTGACATCTGCTTACAAGCATTGAGTGCCTCTTATATTCACTTGAAAGGGTCTCTTTCGCCCAAAGATTGTACTCCTCACACTCTGAAATCCTCAGAGGTATGCACTACTCCTTTTAAAAGCTAACTCCATTGAAATAGCTAAACAAAGTGTTAGACCCTCGTTTTTGTAACCTTTCTGGTTCTCCTACAAGACATACAGTAATTCTTCCCTTCCTTGAAAGGGGCAACCTTGCACCAAAATGATATTCCTCATACTACAAAACCCTGAGGTAAAGGTCCTATTCTTTTTAAAACTGCAATCTATTCCCACTGCTAAACAAGGTGCCAGACCCATTGCTTTTATCATTAATGGTCCCATTCTAAGAGACCCAGTGCTTCTTGAATTCACTTTAAGGTGGTTATTTTGCCCACAGTTGATATTCCTCACCCATGAAGATGCTGAGAGGCAGGCACTATTCCTTTCAACAAGTATCTCAGTTTTCCTAGGAAAACAAAATGCTTCAGCCTCCTGCTTCTACCATCCACAGTTCTCTTACAATCTGTGCAGTGCTTGTTGCATTCACTTGAAACAGGTGATTTTGCTCAAAGGTGATGTTCCTCATGCACTCAGAGCTAGGCAGTAGTCCTTTAAACAGCTAAGTCAATTCACAATGCTAAGCAAGGGGCTAGACCCTCTTGCTTCCAACAGTAATGATTCTCTCGCAAGATCTGCAGTACTTCTTTGATTCACTTGAAAGGTTGATTTTGCAAGAAGCTGATGTTCCTCTCCCATGAAAACACTGAGAGGTAAGCAGTATTCCTTTAAAGAGCTAAATGAATTGACAAGGCTAAACAACTTGCTAGACCGTCTTGCTTCTAACATTCACGATTCTCTTACAAGAGCTACAGTGCTTCTCCCATTCACTTGTAAGGGCGACTTGGAACAAAGGTGATGTTCCTGACCCTTGAAAACACTGAGAGGTAGACAGCATTCCTTTCAACAGCTAACTCAATTCAAAGTGCTAAACAAGGTGCATGTCCCTGTTGCTTCTAACACTTCTGATTCTCTTCCAAGAGCTTCAGTGCTTCTGCATTCACTTCAAAAGGCCACTTTTCCACAAGGTTTCTGTTCCTCAGGCATGCAAAGGCTGAGAGATAGGCCGTATTCCTTTAAGCAGCTAAGTCATTTCACAATGCTAAAGAAGGTGCTTGACTCTCTTGCTTTTAACATGAATGGTTCTCTTACAGGAGAAACAGTGCTTCTTCCATTCACTTGAAAAGGGCTATGTTGCCCAGAGGTAAAGGTCTTTACCCCTTCAAAGCCTGAGGGACAGGCAGTATTTCCTTTAAAAGTTAACTCAATTCTCACTGGTATACAACATGCTAGTCCCTCTTCCTTCCAGCAATCATGGTTTTATTAAAAAAGAAACAGTGCTTCTTCTTCCTCTTGCCTTTAACAAGTTTGTAAAAAGGTGATGTTTCACCCACTTGAAAACACTGAGGCTACCCAGTGTCTCGTTCAGTGAGTAACCCAATTCTCACTGAGAAACAAGGTGCTAGGCCCTCCTGATCCTACCATTGATAGTTTTCTTCCAAACATACAGTGCTTGTTCCACCATTGAATTGAACTCTTTGACACAAAGGTGATGTTCCTTACACTTTAAAACCCTGAGGGATAAGGAGTGTTCCTTCCAAAAGCTAACTCAAATCCCTCTGCTTAACAAGGTGCGAAAATCTGTGGCTGGTAATGTTAATAATTTCCTTGCAGGAGATACACTGCTCCTTCCATTCACTCGAATGGGGCTATTTTGCACACAGAATATGTTCTTCACACTTTCAAAGAATGAGAAATAGGCAGTATTCCTTTGGAAAGTTAACTCGTTCTCACTGCTAAACAAACTGCTAGCTTCTAACATTAATGATTTCCTTACATGATAAACGGGGCGTGATCCATTCACTTGAAGGCATCTAGTTGACACAAGGGTGATGTTCCTTACACCTGACAAAACTCAGTGTTGGGCACTAATCCTGTCAACAGGGAACTCATTTCTCATAGGGAGACAAGGTGCAAGAAATTCCTGCTGCCTTGCATACATTGCATCCTGCCATCAGATAAGAGTGTGTGCCCATTTCGTCTGAAGCGGGTATATTCAAAGAGTGAGTGAATGTCCAGTTTTAAACGCTTTCGTTTGGCAAGCATTCCTTTCAGCTACTACCTCAATCCTCACAAGAAAACAGTGTGCTAGAACCTCCTGCTGCAATCCAGGACATCTGCTTACAAGAGATAGAGTGTCTCTTCCATTCACTTGAAAGTGTCTCTTTTGCCCAAAGATTGTACTCCTCACCCTCTGAAATCCTCAGAGGTATGCAGTACTCCTTTCAAAAGCTAACTCCATTGAAATAGCTAAACAAATTGTTAGACCCTCGTTTTTGTAACCTTTCTAGTTCTCCTACAAGACGTACAGTACTTCTTCCCTTCCTTCAAAGGGGCAACCTTGCGCCAAAATGATATTCCTCACACTACAAAACCCTGAGGTAAAGGTGGTATTCCTTCTAAAACCGCCATCTCTTCCCACTGCTAAAGAAGGTGCTAGACCCTCTTGCTTCTATCATTAATGGTCCCATTACAAGAGACCCAGTGCTTCTTCGATTCACTTTAAGGTGGTTATTTTGCCCATAGTGGATATCCCTCACCCATGAAGACACTGAGAGGCAGGCAGTATTCCTTTCAACAAGTATCTCAATTCTCCTAGGAAAACAAAGTTCTTCACCCTCCTGCTTCTACCATCCACAGTTCTCTTACAATCTATGCAGTGCTGGTTGCATTCACTTGAAAGAGGTGATTTTGCACAAAGGTGATGTTCCACATGCACTCATTGCTAGGCAGTATTAACTTAAACAGCTAAGTCAATTCACAGTGCTAAAAAGGTGCCTGAACCTTTTCCTTCTAACTTTCATGATTCTCTTAAAAGAGAAACAGAGCTTCTTCCATCCATGTGAAAAGGGCTATTTTGCACCAAGATATATTCTTCATACTTTAAAACCTTTGAGACAGGCAGTATTCTTTTTAAAAGTTAACTCAATTCTCAGTTCTAAACAAAGTGCTGCTAACATTAATGGTTTCCTTACATGATAAATTGGGCATGTTCCATTTACTTGAAGTTACCTATATGGCACAAGGGTGATGTTCTTGACTCACAAAAAATCTCAGTAATAGGCAGTATTCCTTTCACCAGGTAACTCATTTCTCTTCGGAGAGAAGTTGGAATACATCCCTACCTCTAACACATTGCATCCAGCCATCAGATAAAAGTGTTTGTCCCTTTTGTTTGAAGTGCATGTTTTTCAAAGAGTGAGTGATTCTCCACTGCAAAAGGCTTTTGTTTGGCAAGCGTTTCTTTCACATGGTAACTGAATGATCTCAGGGAAACAATGCTCTAGAACCTCCTGCTGCAAGCCTTGACATCTGCTTCCAAGACAGAGAGGGCATCTTCCATACCTTTCAAATGGTCTCTTTTGCACACAGCTTGTATGCCTCACACTTTAAAACCCTGAGAGATACGCAGTACTCTTTCTAAAAGCTAACTCAACTTCAACAGTGAAACAAAGTGCTAGACCCCTCTTACTTGTAAGCTTTTTAGTTCTCCTCTAAAACGTACAGTAATTCTTCCCTTCACTGAAAGCAGAGTTCCTTTCAAAAGTTAACTCAATTCCCTCTGCTTAACAAGGTGCGCAATTCTGTGACTGGTAACATTAATTGTTTCCTTGCAGGAGATACACTGCTCCTTCCATTCACTTGAATGGGGCTATGTTGCACACAGAATACGTTCTTCACACTTCAAAAGAATGAGAAGTACTCAGTATTTCTTAGGAAAGTTAACTCCGTTCTCACTGCTAAACAAACTGCTAGATTCTAACATTAATGATTTTCTTACATGATAAACGGGGCCTGATCCATTTACTTGAAGGCAACTATTTGGCACAAGGGTGATGTTCCTCACACCTAAAAAACCTTAGTGTGTGGCACGAATCCTTTCAACAGAGCACTCATTTCTCATAGGGAGACAAGGTGCAAGACACTCCTGCTGCCTTGCACACATTGCATCTTGCCGTCAGATAAGAGTGTGTGTCCATTTCGTCTGAAGCGTGTATATTCAAAGAGTGAGTGATTCTCCACTTTAAAACGCTTTCGTTTGGCAAGCATTCCTTTCACCTACTACCTCAATCTTCAAAGAGAAACAGTGTGCTAGAACCTCTTGCTGAAAACCTTGACATCTGCTTACAAGCATTGAGTGCCTCTTATATTCACTTGAAAGGGTCTCTTTCGCCCAAAGATTGTACTCCTCACACTCTGAAATCCTCAGAGGTATGCACTACTCCTTTTAAAAGCTAACTCCATTGAAATAGCTAAACAAAGTGTTAGACCCTCGTTTTTGTAACCTTTCTGGTTCTCCTACAAGACATACAGTAATTCTTCCCTTCCTTGAAAGGGGCAACCTTGCACCAAAATGATATTCCTCATACTACAAAACCCTGAGGTAAAGGTCCTATTCTTTTTAAAACTGCAATCTATTCCCACTGCTAAACAAGGTGCCAGACCCATTGCTTTTATCATTAATGGTCCCATTCTAAGAGACCCAGTGCTTCTTGAATTCACTTTAAGGTGGTTATTTTGCCCACAGTTGATATTCCTCACCCATGAAGATGCTGAGAGGCAGGCACTATTCCTTTCAACAAGTATCTCAATTTTCCTAGGAAAACAAAATGCTTCAGCCTCCTGCTTCTACCATCCACAGTTCTCTTACAATCTGTGCAGTGCTTGTTGCATTCACTTGAAACAGGTGATTTTGCTCAAAGGTGATGTTCCTCATGCACTCAGAGCTAGGCAGTAGTCCTTTAAACAGCTAAGTCAATTCACAATGCTAAGCAAGGGGCTAGACCCTCTTGCTTCCAACAGTAATGATTCTCTCGCAAGATCTGCAGTACTTCTTTGATTCACTTGAAAGGTTGATTTTGCAAGAAGCTGATGTTCCTCTCCCATGAAAACACTGAGAGGTAAGCAGTATTCCTTTAAAGAGCTAAATGAATTGACAAGGCTAAACAACTTGCTAGACCGTCTTGCTTCTAACATTCACGATTCTCTTACAAGAGCTACAGTGCTTCTCCCATTCACTTGTAAGGGCGACTTGGAACAAAGGTGATGTTCCTGACCCTTGAAAACACTGAGAGGTAGACAGCATTCCTTTCAACAGCTAACTCAATTCAAAGTGCTAAACAAGGTGCATGTCCCTGTTGCTTCTAACACTTCTGATTCTCTTCCAAGAGCTTCAGTGCTTCTGCATTCACTTCAAAAGGCCACTTTTCCACGAGGTTTCTGTTCCTCAGGCATGCAAAGGCTGAGAGATAGGCCGTATTCCTTTAAGCAGCTAAGTCATTTCACAATGCTAAAGAAGGTGCTTGACTCTCTTGCTTTTAACATGAATGGTTCTCTTACAGGAGAAACAGTGCTTCTTCCATTCACTTGAAAAGGGCTATGTTGCCCAGAGGTAAAGGTCTTTATCCCTTCAAAGCCTGAGGGACAGGCAGTATTTCCTTTAAAAGTTAACTCAATTCTCACTGGTATACAACATGCTAGTCCCTCTTCCTTCCAGCAATCATGGTTTTATTAAAAAAGAAACAGTGCTTCTTCTTCCTCTTGCCTTTAACAAGTTTGTGAAAAGGTGATGTTTCACCCACTTGAAAACACTGAGGCTACCCAGTGTCTCGTTCAGTGAGTAACCCAATTCTCACTGAGAAACAAGGTGCTAGGCCCTCCTGATCCTACCATTGATAGTTTTCTTCCAAACATACAGTGCTTGTTCCACCATTGAATTGAACTCTTTGACACAAAGGTGATGTTCCTTACACTTTAAAACCCTGAGGGATAAGGAGTGTTCCTTCCAAAAGCTAACTCAATTCCCTCTGCTTAACAAGGTGCGAAAATCTGTGGCTGGTAATGTTAATAGTTTCCTTGCAGGAGATACACTGCTCCTTCCATTCACTCGAATGGGGCTATTTTGCACACAGAATATGTTCTTCACACTTTCAAAGAATGAGAAATAGGCAGTATTCCTTTGGAAAGTTAACTCGTTCTCACTGCTAAACAAACTGCTAGCTTCTAACATTAATGATTTCCTTACATGATAAACGGGGCGTGATCCATTCACTTGAAGGCATCTAGTTGACACAAGGGTGATGTTCCTTACACCTGACAAAACTCAGTGTTGGGCACTAATCCTGTCAACAGGGAACTCATTTCTCATAGGGAGACAAGGTGCAAGAAATTCCTGCTGCCTTGCATACATTGCATCCTGCCATCAGATAAGAGTGTGTGCCCATTTCGTCTGAAGCGGGTATATTCAAAGAGTGAGTGAATGTCCAGTTTTAAACGCTTTCGTTTGGCAAGCATTCCTTTCAGCTACTACCTCAATCCTCACAAGGAAACAGTGTGCTAGAACCTCCTGCTGCAATCCAGGACATCTGCTTACAAGAGATAGAGTGTCTCTTCCATTCACTTGAAAGTGTCTCTTTTGCCCAAAGATTGTACTCCTCATCCTCTGAAATCCTCAGAGGTATGCAGTACTCCTTTCAAAAGCTAACTCCATTGAAATAGCTAAACAAATTGTTAGACCCTCGTTTTTGTAACCTTTCTAGTTCTCCTACAAGACGTACAGTACTTCTTCCCTTCCTTCAAAGGGGCAACCTTGCGCCAAAATGATATTCCTCACACTACAAAACCCTGAGGTAAAGGTGGTATTCCTTCTAAAACCGCCATCTCTTCCCACTGCTAAAGAAGGTGCTAGACCCTCTTGCTTCTATCATTAATGGTCCCATTACAAGAGACCCAGTGCTTCTTCGATTCACTTTAAGGTGGTTATTTTGCCCATAGTGGATATCCCTCACCCATGAAGACACTGAGAGGCAGGCAGTATTCCTTTCAACAAGTATCTCAATTCTCCTAGGAAAACAAAGTTCTTCACCCTCCTGCTTCTACCATCCACAGTTCTCTTACAATCTATGCAGTGCTGGTTGCATTCACTTGAAAGAGGTGATTTTGCACAAAGGTGATGTTCCACATGCACTCATTGCTAGGCAGTATTAACTTAAACAGCTAAGTCAATTCACAGTGCTAAAAAGGTGCCTGAACCTTTTCCTTCTAACTTTCATGATTCTCTTAAAAGAGAAACAGAGCTTCTTCCATCCATGTGAAAAGGGCTATTTTGCACCAAGATATATTCTTCATACTTTAAAACCTTTGAGACAGGCAGTATTCTTTTTAAAAGTTAACTCAATTCTCAGTTCTAAACAAAGTGCTGCTAACATTAATGGTTTCCTTACATGATAAATTGGGCATGTTCCATTTACTTGAAGTTACCTATATGGCACAAGGGTGATGTTCTTGACTCACAAAAAATCTCAGTAATAGGCAGTATTCCTTTCACCAGGTAACTCATTTCTCTTCGGAGAGAAGTTGGAATACATCCCTACCTCTAACACATTGCATCCAGCCATCAGATAAAAGTGTTTGTCCCTTTTGTTTGAAGTGCATGTTTTTCAAAGAGTGAGTGATTCTCCACTGCAAAAGGCTTTTGTTTGGCAAGCGTTTCTTTCACATGGTAACTGAATGATCTCAGGGAAACAATGCTCTAGAACCTCCTGCTGCAAGCCTTGACATCTGCTTCCAAGACAGAGAGGGCATCTTCCATACCTTTCAAATGGTCTCTTTTGCACACAGCTTGTATGCCTCACACTTTAAAACCCTGAGAGATACGCAGTACTCTTTCTAAAAGCTAACTCAACTTCAACAGTGAAACAAAGTGCTAGACCCCTCTTACTTGTAAGCTTTTTAGTTCTCCTCTAAAACGTACAGTAATTCTTCCCTTCACTGAAAGCAGAGTTCCTTTCAAAAGTTAACTCAATTCCCTCTGCTTAACAAGGTGCGCAATTCTGTGACTGGTAACATTAATTGTTTCCTTGCAGGAGATACACTGCTCCTTCCATTCACTTGAATGGGGCTATGTTGCACACAGAATACGTTCTTCACACTTCAAAAGAATGAGAAGTACTCAGTATTTCTTAGGAAAGTTAACTCCGTTCTCACTGCTAAACAAACTGCTAGATTCTAACATTAATGATTTTCTTACATGATAAACGGGGCCTGATCCATTTACTTGAAGGCAACTATTTGGCACAAGGGTGATGTTCCTCACACCTAAAAAACCTTAGTGTGTGGCACGAATCCTTTCAACAGAGCACTCATTTCTCATAGGGAGACAAGGTGCAAGACACTCCTGCTGCCTTGCACACATTGCATCTTGCCGTCAGATAAGAGTGTGTGTCCATTTCGTCTGAAGCGTGTATATTCAAAGAGTGAGTGATTCTCCACTTTAAAACGCTTTCGTTTGGCAAGCATTCCTTTCACCTACTACCTCAATCTTTAAAGAGAAACAGTGTGCTAGAACCTCTTGCTGAAAACCTTGACATCTGCTTACAAGCATTGAGTGCCTCTTATATTCACTTGAAAGGGTCTCTTTCGCCCAAAGATTGTACTCCTCACACTCTGAAATCCTCAGAGGTATGCACTACTCCTTTTAAAAGCTAACTCCATTGAAATAGCTAAACAAAGTGTTAGACCCTCGTTTTTGTAACCTTTCTGGTTCTCCTACAAGACATACAGTAATTCTTCCCTTCCTTGAAAGGGGCAACCTTGCACCAAAATGATATTCCTCATACTACAAAACCCTGAGGTAAAGGTCCTATTCTTTTTAAAACTGCAATCTATTCCCACTGCTAAACAAGGTGCCAGACCCATTGCTTTTATCATTAATGGTCCCATTCTAAGAGACCCAGTGCTTCTTGAATTCACTTTAAGGTGGTTATTTTGCCCACAGTTGATATTCCTCACCCATGAAGATGCTGAGAGGCAGGCACTATTCCTTTCAACAAGTATCTCAGTTTTCCTAGGAAAACAAAATGCTTCAGCCTCCTGCTTCTACCATCCACAGTTCTCTTACAATCTGTGCAGTGCTTGTTGCATTCACTTGAAACAGGTGATTTTGCTCAAAGGTGATGTTCCTCATGCACTCAGAGCTAGGCAGTAGTCCTTTAAACAGCTAAGTCAATTCACAATGCTAAGCAAGGGGCTAGACCCTCTTGCTTCCAACAGTAATGATTCTCTCGCAAGATCTGCAGTACTTCTTTGATTCACTTGAAAGGTTGATTTTGAAAGAAGCTGATGTTCCTCTCCCATGAAAACACTGAGAGGTAAGCAGTATTCCTTTAAAGAGCTAAATGAATTGACAAGGCTAAACAACTTGCTAGACCGTCTTGCTTCTAACATTCACGATTCTCTTACAAGAGCTACAGTGCTTCTCCCATTCACTTGTAAGGGCGACTTGGAACAAAGGTGATGTTCCTGACCCTTGAAAACACTGAGAGGTAGACAGCATTCCTTTCAACAGCTAACTCAATTCAAAGTGCTAAACAAGGTGCATGTCCCTGTTGCTTCTAACACTTCTGATTCTCTTCCAAGAGCTTCAGTGCTTCTGCATTCACTTCAAAAGGCCACTTTTCCACAAGGTTTCTGTTCCTCAGGCATGCAAAGGCTGAGAGATAGGCCGTATTCCTTTAAGCAGCTAAGTCATTTCACAATGCTAAAGAAGGTGCTTGACTCTCTTGCTTTTAACATGAATGGTTCTCTTACAGGAGAAACAGTGCTTCTTCCATTCACTTGAAAAGGGCTATGTTGCCCAGAGGTAAAGGTCTTTACCCCTTCAAAGCCTGAGGGACAGGCAGTATTTCCTTTAAAAGTTAACTCAATTCTCACTGGTATACAACATGCTAGTCCCTCTTCCTTCCAGCAATCATGGTTTTATTAAAAAAGAAACAGTGCTTCTTCTTCCTCTTGCCTTTAACAAGTTTGTAAAAAGGTGATGTTTCACCCACTTGAAAACACTGAGGCTACCCAGTGTCTCGTTCAGTGAGTAACCCAATTCTCACTGAGAAACAAGGTGCTAGGCCCTCCTGATCCTACCATTGATAGTTTTCTTCCAAACATACAGTGCTTGTTCCACCATTGAATTGAACTCTTTGACACAAAGGTGATGTTCCTTACACTTTAAAACCCTGAGGGATAAGGAGTGTTCCTTCCAAAAGCTAACTCAAATCCCTCTGCTTAACAAGGTGCGAAAATCTGTGGCTGGTAATGTTAATAATTTCCTTGCAGGAGATACACTGCTCCTTCCATTCACTCGAATGGGGCTATTTTGCACACAGAATATGTTCTTCACACTTTCAAAGAATGAGAAATAGGCAGTATTCCTTTGGAAAGTTAACTCGTTCTCACTGCTAAACAAACTGCTAGCTTCTAACATTAATGATTTCCTTACATGATAAACGGGGCGTGATCCATTCACTTGAAGGCATCTAGTTGACACAAGGGTGATGTTCCTTACACCTGACAAAACTCAGTGTTGGGCACTAATCCTGTCAACAGGGAACTCATTTCTCATAGGGAGACAAGGTGCAAGAAATTCCTGCTGCCTTGCATACATTGCATCCTGCCATCAGATAAGAGTGTGTGCCCATTTCGTCTGAAGCGGGTATATTCAAAGAGTGAGTGAATGTCCAGTTTTAAACGCTTTCGTTTGGCAAGCATTCCTTTCAGCTACTACCTCAATCCTCACAAGAAAACAGTGTGCTAGAACCTCCTGCTGCAATCCAGGACATCTGCTTACAAGAGATAGAGTGTCTCTTCCATTCACTTGAAAGTGTCTCTTTTGCCCAAAGATTGTACTCCTCACCCTCTGAAATCCTCAGAGGTATGCAGTACTCCTTTCAAAAGCTAACTCCATTGAAATAGCTAAACAAATTGTTAGACCCTCGTTTTTGTAACCTTTCTAGTTCTCCTACAAGACGTACAGTACTTCTTCCCTTCCTTCAAAGGGGCAACCTTGCGCCAAAATGATATTCCTCACACTACAAAACCCTGAGGTAAAGGTGGTATTCCTTCTAAAACCGCCATCTCTTCCCACTGCTAAAGAAGGTGCTAGACCCTCTTGCTTCTATCATTAATGGTCCCATTACAAGAGACCCAGTGCTTCTTCGATTCACTTTAAGGTGGTTATTTTGCCCATAGTGGATATCCCTCACCCATGAAGACACTGAGAGGCAGGCAGTATTCCTTTCAACAAGTATCTCAATTCTCCTAGGAAAACAAAGTTCTTCACCCTCCTGCTTCTACCATCCACAGTTCTCTTACAATCTATGCAGTGCTGGTTGCATTCACTTGAAAGAGGTGATTTTGCACAAAGGTGATGTTCCACATGCACTCATTGCTAGGCAGTATTAACTTAAACAGCTAAGTCAATTCACAGTGCTAAAAAGGTGCCTGAACCTTTTCCTTCTAACTTTCATGATTCTCTTAAAAGAGAAACAGAGCTTCTTCCATCCATGTGAAAAGGGCTATTTTGCACCAAGATATATTCTTCATACTTTAAAACCTTTGAGACAGGCAGTATTCTTTTTAAAAGTTAACTCAATTCTCAGTTCTAAACAAAGTGCTGCTAACATTAATGGTTTCCTTACATGATAAATTGGGCATGTTCCATTTACTTGAAGTTACCTATATGGCACAAGGGTGATGTTCTTGACTCACAAAAAATCTCAGTAATAGGCAGTATTCCTTTCACCAGGTAACTCATTTCTCTTCGGAGAGAAGTTGGAATACATCCCTACCTCTAACACATTGCATCCAGCCATCAGATAAAAGTGTTTGTCCCTTTTGTTTGAAGTGCATGTTTTTCAAAGAGTGAGTGATTCTCCACTGCAAAAGGCTTTTGTTTGGCAAGCGTTTCTTTCACATGGTAACTGAATGATCTCAGGGAAACAATGCTCTAGAACCTCCTGCTGCAAGCCTTGACATCTGCTTCCAAGACAGAGAGGGCATCTTCCATACCTTTCAAATGGTCTCTTTTGCACACAGCTTGTATGCCTCACACTTTAAAACCCTGAGAGATACGCAGTACTCTTTCTAAAAGCTAACTCAACTTCAACAGTGAAACAAAGTGCTAGACCCCTCTTACTTGTAAGCTTTTTAGTTCTCCTCTAAAACGTACAGTAATTCTTCCCTTCACTGAAAGCAGAGTTCCTTTCAAAAGTTAACTCAATTCCCTCTGCTTAACAAGGTGTGCAATTCTGTGACTGGTAACATTAATTGTTTCCTTGCAGGAGATACACTGCTCCTTCCATTCACTTGAATGGGGCTATGTTGCACACAGAATACGTTCTTCACACTTCAAAAGAATGAGAAGTACTCAGTATTTCTTAGGAAAGTTAACTCCGTTCTCACTGCTAAACAAACTGCTAGATTCTAACATTAATGATTTTCTTACATGATAAACGGGGCCTGATCCATTTACTTGAAGGCAACTATTTGGCACAAGGGTGATGTTCCTCACACCTAAAAAACCTTAGTGTGTGGCACGAATCCTTTCAACAGAGCACTCATTTCTCATAGGGAGACAAGGTGCAAGACACTCCTGCTGCCTTGCACACATTGCATCTTGCCGTCAGATAAGAGTGTGTGTCCATTTCGTCTGAAGCGTGTATATTCAAAGAGTGAGTGATTCTCCACTTTAAAACGCTTTCGTTTGGCAAGCATTCCTTTCACCTACTACCTCAATCTTCAAAGAGAAACAGTGTGCTAGAACCTCTTGCTGAAAACCTTGACATCTGCTTACAAGCATTGAGTGCCTCTTATATTCACTTGAAAGGGTCTCTTTCGCCCAAAGATTGTACTCCTCACACTCTGAAATCCTCAGAGGTATGCACTACTCCTTTTAAAAGCTAACTCCATTGAAATAGCTAAACAAAGTGTTAGACCCTCGTTTTTGTAACCTTTCTGGTTCTCCTACAAGACATACAGTAATTCTTCCCTTCCTTGAAAGGGGCAACCTTGCACCAAAATGATATTCCTCATACTACAAAACCCTGAGGTAAAGGTCCTATTCTTTTTAAAACTGCAATCTATTCCCACTGCTAAACAAGGTGCCAGACCCATTGCTTTTATCATTAATGGTCCCATTCTAAGAGACCCAGTGCTTCTTGAATTCACTTTAAGGTGGTTATTTTGCCCACAGTTGATATTCCTCACCCATGAAGATGCTGAGAGGCAGGCACTATTCCTTTCAACAAGTATCTCAATTTTCCTAGGAAAACAAAATGCTTCAGCCTCCTGCTTCTACCATCCACAGTTCTCTTACAATCTGTGCAGTGCTTGTTGCATTCACTTGAAACAGGTGATTTTGCTCAAAGGTGATGTTCCTCATGCACTCAGAGCTAGGCAGTAGTCCTTTAAACAGCTAAGTCAATTCACAATGCTAAGCAAGGGGCTAGACCCTCTTGCTTCCAACAGTAATGATTCTCTCGCAAGATCTGCAGTACTTCTTTGATTCACTTGAAAGGTTGATTTTGCAAGAAGCTGATGTTCCTCTCCCATGAAAACACTGAGAGGTAAGCAGTATTCCTTTAAAGAGCTAAATGAATTGACAAGGCTAAACAACTTGCTAGACCGTCTTGCTTCTAACATTCACGATTCTCTTACAAGAGCTACAGTGCTTCTCCCATTCACTTGTAAGGGCGACTTGGAACAAAGGTGATGTTCCTGACCCTTGAAAACACTGAGAGGTAGACAGCATTCCTTTCAACAGCTAACTCAATTCAAAGTGCTAAACAAGGTGCATGTCCCTGTTGCTTCTAACACTTCTGATTCTCTTCCAAGAGCTTCAGTGCTTCTGCATTCACTTCAAAAGGCCACTTTTCCACAAGGTTTCTGTTCCTCAGGCATGCAAAGGCTGAGAGATAGGCCGTATTCCTTTAAGCAGCTAAGTCATTTCACAATGCTAAAGAAGGTGCTTGACTCTCTTGCTTTTAACATGAATGGTTCTCTTACAGGAGAAACAGTGCTTCTTCCATTCACTTGAAAAGGGCTATGTTGCCCAGAGGTAAAGGTCTTTATCCCTTCAAAGCCTGAGGGACAGGCAGTATTTCCTTTAAAAGTTAACTCAATTCTCACTGGTATACAACATGCTAGTCCCTCTTCCTTCCAGCAATCATGGTTTTATTAAAAAAGAAACAGTGCTTCTTCTTCCTCTTGCCTTTAACAAGTTTGTGAAAAGGTGATGTTTCACCCACTTGAAAACACTGAGGCTACCCAGTGTCTCGTTCAGTGAGTAACCCAATTCTCACTGAGAAACAAGGTGCTAGGCCCTCCTGATCCTACCATTGATAGTTTTCTTCCAAACATACAGTGCTTGTTCCACCATTGAATTGAACTCTTTGACACAAAGGTGATGTTCCTTACACTTTAAAACCCTGAGGGATAAGGAGTGTTCCTTCCAAAAGCTAACTCAATTCCCTCTGCTTAACAAGGTGCGAAAATCTGTGGCTGGTAATGTTAATAGTTTCCTTGCAGGAGATACACTGCTCCTTCCATTCACTCGAATGGGGCTATTTTGCACACAGAATATGTTCTTCACACTTTCAAAGAATGAGAAATAGGCAGTATTCCTTTGGAAAGTTAACTCGTTCTCACTGCTAAACAAACTGCTAGCTTCTAACATTAATGATTTCCTTACATGATAAACGGGGCGTGATCCATTCACTTGAAGGCATCTAGTTGACACAAGGGTGATGTTCCTTACACCTGACAAAACTCAGTGTTGGGCACTAATCCTGTCAACAGGGAACTCATTTCTCATAGGGAGACAAGGTGCAAGAAATTCCTGCTGCCTTGCATACATTGCATCCTGCCATCAGATAAGAGTGTGTGCCCATTTCGTCTGAAGCGGGTATATTCAAAGAGTGAGTGAATGTCCAGTTTTAAACGCTTTCGTTTGGCAAGCATTCCTTTCAGCTACTACCTCAATCCTCACAAGGAAACAGTGTGCTAGAACCTCCTGCTGCAATCCAGGACATCTGCTTACAAGAGATAGAGTGTCTCTTCCATTCACTTGAAAGTGTCTCTTTTGCCCAAAGATTGTACTCCTCACCCTCTGAAATCCTCAGAGGTATGCAGTACTCCTTTCAAAAGCTAACTCCATTGAAATAGCTAAACAAATTGTTAGACCCTCGTTTTTGTAACCTTTCTAGTTCTCCTACAAGACGTACAGTACTTCTTCCCTTCCTTCAAAGGGGCAACCTTGCGCCAAAATGATATTCCTCACACTACAAAACCCTGAGGTAAAGGTGGTATTCCTTCTAAAACCGCCATCTCTTCCCACTGCTAAAGAAGGTGCTAGACCCTCTTGCTTCTATCATTAATGGTCCCATTACAAGAGACCCAGTGCTTCTTCGATTCACTTTAAGGTGGTTATTTTGCCCATAGTGGATATCCCTCACCCATGAAGACACTGAGAGGCAGGCAGTATTCCTTTCAACAAGTATCTCAATTCTCCTAGGAAAACAAAGTTCTTCACCCTCCTGCTTCTACCATCCACAGTTCTCTTACAATCTATGCAGTGCTGGTTGCATTCACTTGAAAGAGGTGATTTTGCACAAAGGTGATGTTCCACATGCACTCATTGCTAGGCAGTATTAACTTAAACAGCTAAGTCAATTCACAGTGCTAAAAAGGTGCCTGAACCTTTTCCTTCTAACTTTCATGATTCTCTTAAAAGAGAAACAGAGCTTCTTCCATCCATGTGAAAAGGGCTATTTTGCACCAAGATATATTCTTCATACTTTAAAACCTTTGAGACAGGCAGTATTCTTTTTAAAAGTTAACTCAATTCTCAGTTCTAAACAAAGTGCTGCTAACATTAATGGTTTCCTTACATGATAAATTGGGCATGTTCCATTTACTTGAAGTTACCTATATGGCACAAGGGTGATGTTCTTGACTCACAAAAAATCTCAGTAATAGGCAGTATTCCTTTCACCAGGTAACTCATTTCTCTTCGGAGAGAAGTTGGAATACATCCCTACCTCTAACACATTGCATCCAGCCATCAGATAAAAGTGTTTGTCCCTTTTGTTTGAAGTGCATGTTTTTCAAAGAGTGAGTGATTCTCCACTGCAAAAGGCTTTTGTTTGGCAAGCGTTTCTTTCACATGGTAACTGAATGATCTCAGGGAAACAATGCTCTAGAACCTCCTGCTGCAAGCCTTGACATCTGCTTCCAAGACAGAGAGGGCATCTTCCATACCTTTCAAATGGTCTCTTTTGCACACAGCTTGTATGCCTCACACTTTAAAACCCTGAGAGATACGCAGTACTCTTTCTAAAAGCTAACTCAACTTCAACAGTGAAACAAAGTGCTAGACCCCTCTTACTTGTAAGCTTTTTAGTTCTCCTCTAAAACGTACAGTAATTCTTCCCTTCACTGAAAGCAGAGTTCCTTTCAAAAGTTAACTCAATTCCCTCTGCTTAACAAGGTGCGCAATTCTGTGACTGGTAACATTAATTGTTTCCTTGCAGGAGATACACTGCTCCTTCCATTCACTTGAATGGGGCTATGTTGCACACAGAATACGTTCTTCACACTTCAAAAGAATGAGAAGTACTCAGTATTTCTTAGGAAAGTTAACTCCGTTCTCACTGCTAAACAAACTGCTAGATTCTAACATTAATGATTTTCTTACATGATAAACGGGGCCTGATCCATTTACTTGAAGGCAACTATTTGGCACAAGGGTGATGTTCCTCACACCTAAAAAACCTTAGTGTGTGGCACGAATCCTTTCAACAGAGCACTCATTTCTCATAGGGAGACAAGGTGCAAGACACTCCTGCTGCCTTGCACACATTGCATCTTGCCGTCAGATAAGAGTGTGTGTCCATTTCGTCTGAAGCGTGTATATTCAAAGAGTGAGTGATTCTCCACTTTAAAACGCTTTCGTTTGGCAAGCATTCCTTTCACCTACTACCTCAATCTTCAAAGAGAAACAGTGTGCTAGAACCTCTTGCTGAAAACCTTGACATCTGCTTACAAGCATTGAGTGCCTCTTATATTCACTTGAAAGGGTCTCTTTCGCCCAAAGATTGTACTCCTCACACTCTGAAATCCTCAGAGGTATGCACTACTCCTTTTAAAAGCTAACTCCATTGAAATAGCTAAACAAAGTGTTAGACCCTCGTTTTTGTAACCTTTCTGGTTCTCCTACAAGACATACAGTAATTCTTCCCTTCCTTGAAAGGGGCAACCTTGCACCAAAATGATATTCCTCATACTACAAAACCCTGAGGTAAAGGTCCTATTCTTTTTAAAACTGCAATCTATTCCCACTGCTAAACAAGGTGCCAGACCCATTGCTTTTATCATTAATGGTCCCATTCTAAGAGACCCAGTGCTTCTTGAATTCACTTTAAGGTGGTTATTTTGCCCACAGTTGATATTCCTCACCCATGAAGATGCTGAGAGGCAGGCACTATTCCTTTCAACAAGTATCTCAGTTTTCCTAGGAAAACAAAATGCTTCAGCCTCCTGCTTCTACCATCCACAGTTCTCTTACAATCTGTGCAGTGCTTGTTGCATTCACTTGAAACAGGTGATTTTGCTCAAAGGTGATGTTCCTCATGCACTCAGAGCTAGGCAGTAGTCCTTTAAACAGCTAAGTCAATTCACAATGCTAAGCAAGGGGCTAGACCCTCTTGCTTCCAACAGTAATGATTCTCTCGCAAGATCTGCAGTACTTCTTTGATTCACTTGAAAGGTTGATTTTGAAAGAAGCTGATGTTCCTCTCCCATGAAAACACTGAGAGGTAAGCAGTATTCCTTTAAAGAGCTAAATGAATTGACAAGGCTAAACAACTTGCTAGACCGTCTTGCTTCTAACATTCACGATTCTCTTACAAGAGCTACAGTGCTTCTCCCATTCACTTGTAAGGGTGACTTGGAACAAAGGTGATGTTCCTGACCCTTGAAAACACTGAGAGGTAGACAGCATTCCTTTCAACAGCTAACTCAATTCAAAGTGCTAAACAAGGTGCATGTCCCTGTTGCTTCTAACACTTCTGATTCTCTTCCAAGAGCTTCAGTGCTTCTGCATTCACTTCAAAAGGCCACTTTTCCACAAGGTTTCTGTTCCTCAGGCATGCAAAGGCTGAGAGATAGGCCGTATTCCTTTAAGCAGCTAAGTCATTTCACAATGCTAAAGAAGGTGCTTGACTCTCTTGCTTTTAACATGAATGGTTCTCTTACAGGAGAAACAGTGCTTCTTCCATTCACTTGAAAAGGGCTATGTTGCCCAGAGGTAAAGGTCTTTACCCCTTCAAAGCCTGAGGGACAGGCAGTATTTCCTTTAAAAGTTAACTCAATTCTCACTGGTATACAACATGCTAGTCCCTCTTCCTTCCAGCAATCATGGTTTTATTAAAAAAGAAACAGTGCTTCTTCTTCCTCTTGCCTTTAACAAGTTTGTAAAAAGGTGATGTTTCACCCACTTGAAAACACTGAGGCTACCCAGTGTCTCGTTCAGTGAGTAACCCAATTCTCACTGAGAAACAAGGTGCTAGGCCCTCCTGATCCTACCATTGATAGTTTTCTTCCAAACATACAGTGCTTGTTCCACCATTGAATTGAACTCTTTGACACAAAGGTGATGTTCCTTACACTTTAAAACCCTGAGGGATAAGGAGTGTTCCTTCCAAAAGCTAACTCAATTCCCTCTGCTTAACAAGGTGCGAAAATCTGTGGCTGGTAATGTTAATAGTTTCCTTGCAGGAGATACACTGCTCCTTCCATTCACTCGAATGGGGCTATTTTGCACACAGAATATGTTCTTCACACTTTCAAAGAATGAGAAATAGGCAGTATTCCTTTGGAAAGTTAACTCGTTCTCACTGCTAAACAAACTGCTAGCTTCTAACATTAATGATTTCCTTACATGATAAACGGGGCGTGATCCATTCACTTGAAGGCATCTAGTTGACACAAGGGTGATGTTCCTTACACCTGACAAAACTCAGTGTTGGGCACTAATCCTGTCAACAGGGAACTCATTTCTCATAGGGAGACAAGGTGCAAGAAATTCCTGCTGCCTTGCATACATTGCATCCTGCCATCAGATAAGAGTGTGTGCCCATTTCGTCTGAAGCGGGTATATTCAAAGAGTGAGTGAATGTCCAGTTTTAAACGCTTTCGTTTGGCAAGCATTCCTTTCAGCTACTACCTCAATCCTCACAAGGAAACAGTGTGCTAGAACCTCCTGCTGCAATCCAGGACATCTGCTTACAAGAGATAGAGTGTCTCTTCCATTCACTTGAAAGTGTCTCTTTTGCCCAAAGATTGTACTCCTCACCCTCTGAAATCCTCAGAGGTATGCAGTACTCCTTTCAAAAGCTAACTCCATTGAAATAGCTAAACAAATTGTTAGACCCTCGTTTTTGTAACCTTTCTAGTTCTCCTACAAGACGTACAGTACTTCTTCCCTTCCTTCAAAGGGGCAACCTTGCGCCAAAATGATATTCCTCACACTACAAAACCCTGAGGTAAAGGTGGTATTCCTTCTAAAACCGCCATCTCTTCCCACTGCTAAAGAAGGTGCTAGACCCTCTTGCTTCTATCATTAATGGTCCCATTACAAGAGACCCAGTGCTTCTTCGATTCACTTTAAGGTGGTTATTTTGCCCATAGTGGATATCCCTCACCCATGAAGACACTGAGAGGCAGGCAGTATTCCTTTCAACAAGTATCTCAATTCTCCTAGGAAAACAAAGTTCTTCACCCTCCTGCTTCTACCATCCACAGTTCTCTTACAATCTATGCAGTGCTGGTTGCATTCACTTGAAAGAGGTGATTTTGCACAAAGGTGATGTTCCACATGCACTCATTGCTAGGCAGTATTAACTTAAACAGCTAAGTCAATTCACAGTGCTAAAAAGGTGCCTGAACCTTTTCCTTCTAACTTTCATGATTCTCTTAAAAGAGAAACAGAGCTTCTTCCATCCATGTGAAAAGGGCTATTTTGCACCAAGATATATTCTTCATACTTTAAAACCTTTGAGACAGGCAGTATTCTTTTTAAAAGTTAACTCAATTCTCAGTTCTAAACAAAGTGCTGCTAACATTAATGGTTTCCTTACATGATAAATTGGGCATGTTCCATTTACTTGAAGTTACCTATATGGCACAAGGGTGATGTTCTTGACTCACAAAAAATCTCAGTAATAGGCAGTATTCCTTTCACCAGGTAACTCATTTCTCTTCGGAGAGAAGTTGGAATACATCCCTACCTCTAACACATTGCATCCAGCCATCAGATAAAAGTGTTTGTCCCTTTTGTTTGAAGTGCATGTTTTTCAAAGAGTGAGTGATTCTCCACTGCAAAAGGCTTTTGTTTGGCAAGCGTTTCTTTCACATGGTAACTGAATGATCTCAGGGAAACAATGCTCTAGAACCTCCTGCTGCAAGCCTTGACATCTGCTTCCAAGACAGAGAGGGCATCTTCCATACCTTTCAAATGGTCTCTTTTGCACACAGCTTGTATGCCTCACACTTTAAAACCCTGAGAGATACGCAGTACTCTTTCTAAAAGCTAACTCAACTTCAACAGTGAAACAAAGTGCTAGACCCCTCTTACTTGTAAGCTTTTTAGTTCTCCTCTAAAACGTACAGTAATTCTTCCCTTCACTGAAAGCAGAGTTCCTTTCAAAAGTTAACTCAATTCCCTCTGCTTAACAAGGTGCGCAATTCTGTGACTGGTAACATTAATTGTTTCCTTGCAGGAGATACACGGCTCCTTCCATTCACTTGAATGGGGCTATGTTGCACACAGAATACGTTCTTCACACTTCAAAAGAATGAGAAGTACTCAGTATTTCTTAGGAAAGTTAACTCCGTTCTCACTGCTAAACAAACTGCTAGATTCTAACATTAATGATTTTCTTACATGATAAACGGGGCCTGATCCATTTACTTGAAGGCAACTATTTGGCACAAGGGTGATGTTCCTCACACCTAAAAAACCTTAGTGTGTGGCACGAATCCTTTCAACAGAGCACTCATTTCTCATAGGGAGACAAGGTGCAAGACACTCCTGCTGCCTTGCACACATTGCATCTTGCCGTCAGATAAGAGTGTGTGTCCATTTCGTCTGAAGCGTGTATATTCAAAGAGTGAGTGATTCTCCACTTTAAAACGCTTTCGTTTGGCAAGCATTCCTTTCACCTACTACCTCAATCTTCAAAGAGAAACAGTGTGCTAGAACCTCTTGCTGAAAACCTTGACATCTGCTTACAAGCATTGAGTGCCTCTTATATTCACTTGAAAGGGTCTCTTTCGCCCAAAGATTGTACTCCTCACACTCTGAAATCCTCAGAGGTATGCACTACTCCTTTTAAAAGCTAACTCCATTGAAATAGCTAAACAAAGTGTTAGACCCTCGTTTTTGTAACCTTTCTGGTTCTCCTACAAGACATACAGTAATTCTTCCCTTCCTTGAAAGGGGCAACCTTGCACCAAAATGATATTCCTCATACTACAAAACCCTGAGGTAAAGGTCCTATTCTTTTTAAAACTGCAATCTATTCCCACTGCTAAACAAGGTGCCAGACCCATTGCTTTTATCATTAATGGTCCCATTCTAAGAGACCCAGTGCTTCTTGAATTCACTTTAAGGTGGTTATTTTGCCCACAGTTGATATTCCTCACCCATGAAGATGCTGAGAGGCAGGCACTATTCCTTTCAACAAGTATCTCAGTTTTCCTAGGAAAACAAAATGCTTCAGCCTCCTGCTTCTACCATCCACAGTTCTCTTACAATCTGTGCAGTGCTTGTTGCATTCACTTGAAACAGGTGATTTTGCTCAAAGGTGATGTTCCTCATGCACTCAGAGCTAGGCAGTAGTCCTTTAAACAGCTAAGTCAATTCACAATGCTAAGCAAGGGGCTAGACCCTCTTGCTTCCAACAGTAATGATTCTCTCGCAAGATCTGCAGTACTTCTTTGATTCACTTGAAAGGTTGATTTTGAAAGAAGCTGATGTTCCTCTCCCATGAAAACACTGAGAGGTAAGCAGTATTCCTTTAAAGAGCTAAATGAATTGACAAGGCTAAACAACTTGCTAGACCGTCTTGCTTCTAACATTCACGATTCTCTTACAAGAGCTACAGTGCTTCTCCCATTCACTTGTAAGGGCGACTTGGAACAAAGGTGATGTTCCTGACCCTTGAAAACACTGAGAGGTAGACAGCATTCCTTTCAACAGCTAACTCAATTCAAAGTGCTAAACAAGGTGCATGTCCCTGTTGCTTCTAACACTTCTGATTCTCTTCCAAGAGCTTCAGTGCTTCTGCATTCACTTCAAAAGGCCACTTTTCCACAAGGTTTCTGTTCCTCAGGCATGCAAAGGCTGAGAGATAGGCCGTATTCCTTTAAGCAGCTAAGTCATTTCACAATGCTAAAGAAGGTGCTTGACTCTCTTGCTTTTAACATGAATGGTTCTCTTACAGGAGAAACAGTGCTTCTTCCATTCACTTGAAAAGGGCTATGTTGCCCAGAGGTAAAGGTCTTTATCCCTTCAAAGCCTGAGGGACAGGCAGTATTTCCTTTAAAAGTTAACTCAATTCTCACTGGTATACAACATGCTAGTCCCTCTTCCTTCCAGCAATCATGGTTTTATTAAAAAAGAAACAGTGCTTCTTCTTCCTCTTGCCTTTAACAAGTTTGTGAAAAGGTGATGTTTCACCCACTTGAAAACACTGAGGCTACCCAGTGTCTCGTTCAGTGAGTAACCCAATTCTCACTGAGAAACAAGGTGCTAGGCCCTCCTGATCCTACCATTGATAGTTTTCTTCCAAACATACAGTGCTTGTTCCACCATTGAATTGAACTCTTTGACACAAAGGTGATGTTCCTTACACTTTAAAACCCTGAGGGATAAGGAGTGTTCCTTCCAAAAGCTAACTCAATTCCCTCTGCTTAACAAGGTGCGAAAATCTGTGGCTGGTAATGTTAATAGTTTCCTTGCAGGAGATACACTGCTCCTTCCATTCACTCGAATGGGGCTATTTTGCACACAGAATATGTTCTTCACACTTTCAAAGAATGAGAAATAGGCAGTATTCCTTTGGAAAGTTAACTCGTTCTCACTGCTAAACAAACTGCTAGCTTCTAACATTAATGATTTCCTTACATGATAAACGGGGCGTGATCCATTCACTTGAAGGCATCTAGTTGACACAAGGGTGATGTTCCTTACACCTGACAAAACTCAGTGTTGGGCACTAATCCTGTCAACAGGGAACTCATTTCTCATAGGGAGACAAGGTGCAAGAAATTCCTGCTGCCTTGCATACATTGCATCCTGCCATCAGATAAGAGTGTGTGCCCATTTCGTCTGAAGCGGGTATATTCAAAGAGTGAGTGAATGTCCAGTTTTAAACGCTTTCGTTTGGCAAGCATTCCTTTCAGCTACTACCTCAATCCTCACAAGGAAACAGTGTGCTAGAACCTCCTGCTGCAATCCAGGACATCTGCTTACAAGAGATAGAGTGTCTCTTCCATTCACTTGAAAGTGTCTCTTTTGCCCAAAGATTGTACTCCTCACACTCTGAAATCCTCAGAGGTATGCAGTACTCCTTTCAAAAGCTAACTCCATTGAAATAGCTAAACAAATTGTTAGACCCTCGTTTTTGTAACCTTTCTAGTTCTCCTACAAGACGTACAGTACTTCTTCCCTTCCTTCAAAGGGGCAACCTTGCGCCAAAATGATATTCCTCACACTACAAAACCCTGAGGTAAAGGTGGTATTCCTTCTAAAACCGCCATCTCTTCCCACTGCTAAAGAAGGTGCTAGACCCTCTTGCTTCTATCATTAATGGTCCCATTACAAGAGACCCAGTGCTTCTTCGATTCACTTTAAGGTGGTTATTTTGCCCATAGTGGATATCCCTCACCCATGAAGACACTGAGAGGCAGGCAGTATTCCTTTCAACAAGTATCTCAATTCTCCTAGGAAAACAAAGTTCTTCACCCTCCTGCTTCTACCATCCACAGTTCTCTTACAATCTATGCAGTGCTGGTTGCATTCACTTGAAAGAGGTGATTTTGCACAAAGGTGATGTTCCACATGCACTCATTGCTAGGCAGTATTAACTTAAACAGCTAAGTCAATTCACAGTGCTAAAAAGGTGCCTGAACCTTTTCCTTCTAACTTTCATGATTCTCTTAAAAGAGAAACAGAGCTTCTTCCATCCATGTGAAAAGGGCTATTTTGCACCAAGATATATTCTTCATACTTTAAAACCTTTGAGACAGGCAGTATTCTTTTTAAAAGTTAACTCAATTCTCAGTTCTAAACAAAGTGCTGCTAACATTAATGGTTTCCTTACATGATAAATTGGGCATGTTCCATTTACTTGAAGTTACCTATATGGCACAAGGGTGATGTTCTTGACTCACAAAAAATCTCAGTAATAGGCAGTATTCCTTTCACCAGGTAACTCATTTCTCTTCGGAGAGAAGTTGGAATACATCCCTACCTCTAACACATTGCATCCAGCCATCAGATAAAAGTGTTTGTCCCTTTTGTTTGAAGTGCATGTTTTTCAAAGAGTGAGTGATTCTCCACTGCAAAAGGCTTTTGTTTGGCAAGCGTTTCTTTCACATGGTAACTGAATGATCTCAGGGAAACAATGCTCTAGAACCTCCTGCTGCAAGCCTTGACATCTGCTTCCAAGACAGAGAGGGCATCTTCCATACCTTTCAAATGGTCTCTTTTGCACACAGCTTGTATGCCTCACACTTTAAAACCCTGAGAGATACGCAGTACTCTTTCTAAAAGCTAACTCAACTTCAACAGTGAAACAAAGTGCTAGACCCCTCTTACTTGTAAGCTTTTTAGTTCTCCTCTAAAACGTACAGTAATTCTTCCCTTCACTGAAAGCAGAGTTCCTTTCAAAAGTTAACTCAATTCCCTCTGCTTAACAAGGTGCGCAATTCTGTGACTGGTAACATTAATTGTTTCCTTGCAGGAGATACACTGCTCCTTCCATTCACTTGAATGGGGCTATGTTGCACACAGAATACGTTCTTCACACTTCAAAAGAATGAGAAGTACTCAGTATTTCTTAGGAAAGTTAACTCCGTTCTCACTGCTAAACAAACTGCTAGATTCTAACATTAATGATTTTCTTACATGATAAACGGGGCCTGATCCATTTACTTGAAGGCAACTATTTGGCACAAGGGTGATGTTCCTCACACCTAAAAAACCTTAGTGTGTGGCACGAATCCTTTCAACAGAGCACTCATTTCTCATAGGGAGACAAGGTGCAAGACACTCCTGCTGCCTTGCACACATTGCATCTTGCCGTCAGATAAGAGTGTGTGTCCATTTCGTCTGAAGCGTGTATATTCAAAGAGTGAGTGATTCTCCACTTTAAAACGCTTTCGTTTGGCAAGCATTCCTTTCACCTACTACCTCAATCTTCAAAGAGAAACAGTGTGCTAGAACCTCTTGCTGAAAACCTTGACATCTGCTTACAAGCATTGAGTGCCTCTTATATTCACTTGAAAGGGTCTCTTTCGCCCAAAGATTGTACTCCTCACACTCTGAAATCCTCAGAGGTATGCACTACTCCTTTTAAAAGCTAACTCCATTGAAATAGCTAAACAAAGTGTTAGACCCTCGTTTTTGTAACCTTTCTGGTTCTCCTACAAGACATACAGTAATTCTTCCCTTCCTTGAAAGGGGCAACCTTGCACCAAAATGATATTCCTCATACTACAAAACCCTGAGGTAAAGGTCCTATTCTTTTTAAAACTGCAATCTATTCCCACTGCTAAACAAGGTGCCAGACCCATTGCTTTTATCATTAATGGTCCCATTCTAAGAGACCCAGTGCTTCTTGAATTCACTTTAAGGTGGTTATTTTGCCCACAGTTGATATTCCTCACCCATGAAGATGCTGAGAGGCAGGCACTATTCCTTTCAACAAGTATCTCAGTTTTCCTAGGAAAACAAAATGCTTCAGCCTCCTGCTTCTACCATCCACAGTTCTCTTACAATCTGTGCAGTGCTTGTTGCATTCACTTGAAACAGGTGATTTTGCTCAAAGGTGATGTTCCTCATGCACTCAGAGCTAGGCAGTAGTCCTTTAAACAGCTAAGTCAATTCACAATGCTAAGCAAGGGGCTAGACCCTCTTGCTTCCAACAGTAATGATTCTCTCGCAAGATCTGCAGTACTTCTTTGATTCACTTGAAAGGTTGATTTTGAAAGAAGCTGATGTTCCTCTCCCATGAAAACACTGAGAGGTAAGCAGTATTCCTTTAAAGAGCTAAATGAATTGACAAGGCTAAACAACTTGCTAGACCGTCTTGCTTCTAACATTCACGATTCTCTTACAAGAGCTACAGTGCTTCTCCCATTCACTTGTAAGGGCGACTTGGAACAAAGGTGATGTTCCTGACCCTTGAAAACACTGAGAGGTAGACAGCATTCCTTTCAACAGCTAACTCAATTCAAAGTGCTAAACAAGGTGCATGTCCCTGTTGCTTCTAACACTTCTGATTCTCTTCCAAGAGCTTCAGTGCTTCTGCATTCACTTCAAAAGGCGACTTTTCCACAAGGTTTCTGTTCCTCAGGCATGCAAAGGCTGAGAGATAGGCCGTATTCCTTTAAGCAGCTAAGTCATTTCACAATGCTAAAGAAGGTGCTTGACTCTCTTGCTTTTAACATGAATGGTTCTCTTACAGGAGAAACAGTGCTTCTTCCATTCACTTGAAAAGGGCTATGTTGCCCAGAGGTAAAGGTCTTTATCCCTTCAAAGCCTGAGGGACAGGCAGTATTTCCTTTAAAAGTTAACTCAATTCTCACTGGTATACAACATGCTAGTCCCTCTTCCTTCCAGCAATCATGGTTTTATTAAAAAAGAAACAGTGCTTCTTCTTCCTCTTGCCTTTAACAAGTTTGTGAAAAGGTGATGTTTCACCCACTTGAAAACACTGAGGCTACCCAGTGTCTCGTTCAGTGAGTAACCCAATTCTCACTGAGAAACAAGGTGCTAGGCCCTCCTGATCCTACCATTGATAGTTTTCTTCCAAACATACAGTGCTTGTTCCACCATTGAATTGAACTCTTTGACACAAAGGTGATGTTCCTTACACTTTAAAACCCTGAGGGATAAGGAGTGTTCCTTCCAAAAGCTAACTCAATTCCCTCTGCTTAACAAGGTGCGAAAATCTGTGGCTGGTAATGTTAATAGTTTCCTTGCAGGAGATACACTGCTCCTTCCATTCACTCGAATGGGGCTATTTTGCACACAGAATATGTTCTTCACACTTTCAAAGAATGAGAAATAGGCAGTATTCCTTTGGAAAGTTAACTCGTTCTCACTGCTAAACAAACTGCTAGCTTCTAACATTAATGATTTCCTTACATGATAAACGGGGCGTGATCCATTCACTTGAAGGCATCTAGTTGACACAAGGGTGATGTTCCTTACACCTGACAAAACTCAGTGTTGGGCACTAATCCTGTCAACAGGGAACTCATTTCTCATAGGGAGACAAGGTGCAAGAAATTCCTGCTGCCTTGCATACATTGCATCCTGCCATCAGATAAGAGTGTGTGCCCATTTCGTCTGAAGCGGGTATATTCAAAGAGTGAGTGAATGTCCAGTTTTAAACGCTTTCGTTTGGCAAGCATTCCTTTCAGCTACTACCTCAATCCTCACAAGGAAACAGTGTGCTAGAACCTCCTGCTGCAATCCAGGACATCTGCTTACAAGAGATAGAGTGTCTCTTCCATTCACTTGAAAGTGTCTCTTTTGCCCAAAGATTGTACTCCTCACCCTCTGAAATCCTCAGAGGTATGCAGTACTCCTTTCAAAAGCTAACTCCATTGAAATAGCTAAACAAATTGTTAGACCCTCGTTTTTGTAACCTTTCTAGTTCTCCTACAAGACGTACAGTACTTCTTCCCTTCCTTCAAAGGGGCAACCTTGCGCCAAAATGATATTCCTCACACTACAAAACCCTGAGGTAAAGGTGGTATTCCTTCTAAAACCGCCATCTCTTCCCACTGCTAAAGAAGGTGCTAGACCCTCTTGCTTCTATCATTAATGGTCCCATTACAAGAGACCCAGTGCTTCTTCGATTCACTTTAAGGTGGTTATTTTGCCCATAGTGGATATCCCTCACCCATGAAGACACTGAGAGGCAGGCAGTATTCCTTTCAACAAGTATCTCAATTCTCCTAGGAAAACAAAGTTCTTCACCCTCCTGCTTCTACCATCCACAGTTCTCTTACAATCTATGCAGTGCTGGTTGCATTCACTTGAAAGAGGTGATTTTGCACAAAGGTGATGTTCCACATGCACTCATTGCTAGGCAGTATTAACTTAAACAGCTAAGTCAATTCACAGTGCTAAAAAGGTGCCTGAACCTTTTCCTTCTAACTTTCATGATTCTCTTAAAAGAGAAACAGAGCTTCTTCCATCCATGTGAAAAGGGCTATTTTGCACCAAGATATATTCTTCATACTTTAAAACCTTTGAGACAGGCAGTATTCTTTTTAAAAGTTAACTCAATTCTCAGTTCTAAACAAAGTGCTGCTAACATTAATGGTTTCCTTACATGATAAATTGGGCATGTTCCATTTACTTGAAGTTACCTATATGGCACAAGGGTGATGTTCTTGACTCACAAAAAATCTCAGTAATAGGCAGTATTCCTTTCACCAGGTAACTCATTTCTCTTCGGAGAGAAGTTGGAATACATCCCTACCTCTAACACATTGCATCCAGCCATCAGATAAAAGTGTTTGTCCCTTTTGTTTGAAGTGCATGTTTTTCAAAGAGTGAGTGATTCTCCACTGCAAAAGGCTTTTGTTTGGCAAGCGTTTCTTTCACATGGTAACTGAATGATCTCAGGGAAACAATGCTCTAGAACCTCCTGCTGCAAGCCTTGACATCTGCTTCCAAGACAGAGAGGGCATCTTCCATACCTTTCAAATGGTCTCTTTTGCACACAGCTTGTATGCCTCACACTTTAAAACCCTGAGAGATACGCAGTACTCTTTCTAAAAGCTAACTCAACTTCAACAGTGAAACAAAGTGCTAGACCCCTCTTACTTGTAAGCTTTTTAGTTCTCCTCTAAAACGTACAGTAATTCTTCCCTTCACTGAAAGCAGAGTTCCTTTCAAAAGTTAACTCAATTCCCTCTGCTTAACAAGGTGCGCAATTCTGTGACTGGTAACATTAATTGTTTCCTTGCAGGAGATACACTGCTCCTTCCATTCACTTGAATGGGGCTATGTTGCACACAGAATACGTTCTTCACACTTCAAAAGAATGAGAAGTACTCAGTATTTCTTAGGAAAGTTAACTCCGTTCTCACTGCTAAACAAACTGCTAGATTCTAACATTAATGATTTTCTTACATGATAAACGGGGCCTGATCCATTTACTTGAAGGCAACTATTTGGCACAAGGGTGATGTTCCTCACACCTAAAAAACCTTAGTGTGTGGCACGAATCCTTTCAACAGAGCACTCATTTCTCATAGGGAGACAAGGTGCAAGACACTCCTGCTGCCTTGCACACATTGCATCTTGCCGTCAGATAAGAGTGTGTGTCCATTTCGTCTGAAGCGTGTATATTCAAAGAGTGAGTGATTCTCCACTTTAAAACGCTTTCGTTTGGCAAGCATTCCTTTCACCTACTACCTCAATCTTCAAAGAGAAACAGTGTGCTAGAACCTCTTGCTGAAAACCTTGACATCTGCTTACAAGCATTGAGTGCCTCTTATATTCACTTGAAAGGGTCTCTTTCGCCCAAAGATTGTACTCCTCACACTCTGAAATCCTCAGAGGTATGCACTACTCCTTTTAAAAGCTAACTCCATTGAAATAGCTAAACAAAGTGTTAGACCCTCGTTTTTGTAACCTTTCTGGTTCTCCTACAAGACATACAGTAATTCTTCCCTTCCTTGAAAGGGGCAACCTTGCACCAAAATGATATTCCTCATACTACAAAACCCTGAGGTAAAGGTCCTATTCTTTTTAAAACTGCAATCTATTCCCACTGCTAAACAAGGTGCCAGACCCATTGCTTTTATCATTAATGGTCCCATTCTAAGAGACCCAGTGCTTCTTGAATTCACTTTAAGGTGGTTATTTTGCCCACAGTTGATATTCCTCACCCATGAAGATGCTGAGAGGCAGGCACTATTCCTTTCAACAAGTATCTCAATTTTCCTAGGAAAACAAAATGCTTCAGCCTCCTGCTTCTACCATCCACAGTTCTCTTACAATCTGTGCAGTGCTTGTTGCATTCACTTGAAACAGGTGATTTTGCTCAAAGGTGATGTTCCTCATGCACTCAGAGCTAGGCAGTAGTCCTTTAAACAGCTAAGTCAATTCACAATGCTAAGCAAGGGGCTAGACCCTCTTGCTTCCAACAGTAATGATTCTCTCGCAAGATCTGCAGTACTTCTTTGATTCACTTGAAAGGTTGATTTTGAAAGAAGCTGATGTTCCTCTCCCATGAAAACACTGAGAGGTAAGCAGTATTCCTTTAAAGAGCTAAATGAATTGACAAGGCTAAACAACTTGCTAGACCGTCTTGCTTCTAACATTCACGATTCTCTTACAAGAGCTACAGTGCTTCTCCCATTCACTTGTAAGGGCGACTTGGAACAAAGGTGATGTTCCTGACCCTTGAAAACACTGAGAGGTAGACAGCATTCCTTTCAACAGCTAACTCAATTCAAAGTGCTAAACAAGGTGCATGTCCCTGTTGCTTCTAACACTTCTGATTCTCTTCCAAGAGCTTCAGTGCTTCTGCATTCACTTCAAAAGGCCACTTTTCCACAAGGTTTCTGTTCCTCAGGCATGCAAAGGCTGAGAGATAGGCCGTATTCCTTTAAGCAGCTAAGTCATTTCACAATGCTAAAGAAGGTGCTTGACTCTCTTGCTTTTAACATGAATGGTTCTCTTACAGGAGAAACAGTGCTTCTTCCATTCACTTGAAAAGGGCTATGTTGCCCAGAGGTAAAGGTCTTTATCCCTTCAAAGCCTGAGGGACAGGCAGTATTTCCTTTAAAAGTTAACTCAATTCTCACTGGTATACAACATGCTAGTCCCTCTTCCTTCCAGCAATCATGGTTTTATTAAAAAAGAAACAGTGCTTCTTCTTCCTCTTGCCTTTAACAAGTTTGTGAAAAGGTGATGTTTCACCCACTTGAAAACACTGAGGCTACCCAGTGTCTCGTTCAGTGAGTAACCCAATTCTCACTGAGAAACAAGGTGCTAGGCCCTCCTGATCCTACCATTGATAGTTTTCTTCCAAACATACAGTGCTTGTTCCACCATTGAATTGAACTCTTTGACACAAAGGTGATGTTCCTTACACTTTAAAACCCTGAGGGATAAGGAGTGTTCCTTCCAAAAGCTAACTCAATTCCCTCTGCTTAACAAGGTGCGAAAATCTGTGGCTGGTAATGTTAATAGTTTCCTTGCAGGAGATACACTGCTCCTTCCATTCACTCGAATGGGGCTATTTTGCACACAGAATATGTTCTTCACACTTTCAAAGAATGAGAAATAGGCAGTATTCCTTTGGAAAGTTAACTCGTTCTCACTGCTAAACAAACTGCTAGCTTCTAACATTAATGATTTCCTTACATGATAAACGGGGCGTGATCCATTCACTTGAAGGCATCTAGTTGACACAAGGGTGATGTTCCTTACACCTGACAAAACTCAGTGTTGGGCACTAATCCTGTCAACAGGGAACTCATTTCTCATAGGGAGACAAGGTGCAAGAAATTCCTGCTGCCTTGCATACATTGCATCCTGCCATCAGATAAGAGTGTGTGCCCATTTCGTCTGAAGCGGGTATATTCAAAGAGTGAGTGAATGTCCAGTTTTAAACGCTTTCGTTTGGCAAGCATTCCTTTCAGCTACTACCTCAATCCTCACAAGGAAACAGTGTGCTAGAACCTCCTGCTGCAATCCAGGACATCTGCTTACAAGAGATAGAGTGTCTCTTCCATTCACTTGAAAGTGTCTCTTTTGCCCAAAGATTGTACTCCTCACCCTCTGAAATCCTCAGAGGTATGCAGTACTCCTTTCAAAAGCTAACTCCATTGAAATAGCTAAACAAATTGTTAGACCCTCGTTTTTGTAACCTTTCTAGTTCTCCTACAAGACGTACAGTACTTCTTCCCTTCCTTCAAAGGGGCAACCTTGCGCCAAAATGATATTCCTCACACTACAAAACCCTGAGGTAAAGGTGGTATTCCTTCTAAAACCGCCATCTCTTCCCACTGCTAAAGAAGGTGCTAGACCCTCTTGCTTCTATCATTAATGGTCCCATTACAAGAGACCCAGTGCTTCTTCGATTCACTTTAAGGTGGTTATTTTGCCCATAGTGGATATCCCTCACCCATGAAGACACTGAGAGGCAGGCAGTATTCCTTTCAACAAGTATCTCAATTCTCCTAGGAAAACAAAGTTCTTCACCCTCCTGCTTCTACCATCCACAGTTCTCTTACAATCTATGCAGTGCTGGTTGCATTCACTTGAAAGAGGTGATTTTGCACAAAGGTGATGTTCCACATGCACTCATTGCTAGGCAGTATTAACTTAAACAGCTAAGTCAATTCACAGTGCTAAAAAGGTGCCTGAACCTTTTCCTTCTAACTTTCATGATTCTCTTAAAAGAGAAACAGAGCTTCTTCCATCCATGTGAAAAGGGCTATTTTGCACCAAGATATATTCTTCATACTTTAAAACCTTTGAGACAGGCAGTATTCTTTTTAAAAGTTAACTCAATTCTCAGTTCTAAACAAAGTGCTGCTAACATTAATGGTTTCCTTACATGATAAATTGGGCATGTTCCATTTACTTGAAGTTACCTATATGGCACAAGGGTGATGTTCTTGACTCACAAAAAATCTCAGTAATAGGCAGTATTCCTTTCACCAGGTAACTCATTTCTCTTCGGAGAGAAGTTGGAATACATCCCTACCTCTAACACATTGCATCCAGCCATCAGATAAAAGTGTTTGTCCCTTTTGTTTGAAGTGCATGTTTTTCAAAGAGTGAGTGATTCTCCACTGCAAAAGGCTTTTGTTTGGCAAGCGTTTCTTTCACATGGTAACTGAATGATCTCAGGGAAACAATGCTCTAGAACCTCCTGCTGCAAGCCTTGACATCTGCTTCCAAGACAGAGAGGGCATCTTCCATACCTTTCAAATGGTCTCTTTTGCACACAGCTTGTATGCCTCACACTTTAAAACCCTGAGAGATACGCAGTACTCTTTCTAAAAGCTAACTCAACTTCAACAGTGAAACAAAGTGCTAGACCCCTCTTACTTGTAAGCTTTTTAGTTCTCCTCTAAAACGTACAGTAATTCTTCCCTTCACTGAAAGCAGAGTTCCTTTCAAAAGTTAACTCAATTCCCTCTGCTTAACAAGGTGCGCAATTCTGTGACTGGTAACATTAATTGTTTCCTTGCAGGAGATACACTGCTCCTTCCATTCACTTGAATGGGGCTATGTTGCACACAGAATACGTTCTTCACACTTCAAAAGAATGAGAAGTACTCAGTATTTCTTAGGAAAGTTAACTCCGTTCTCACTGCTAAACAAACTGCTAGATTCTAACATTAATGATTTTCTTACATGATAAACGGGGCCTGATCCATTTACTTGAAGGCAACTATTTGGCACAAGGGTGATGTTCCTCACACCTAAAAAACCTTAGTGTGTGGCACGAATCCTTTCAACAGAGCACTCATTTCTCATAGGGAGACAAGGTGCAAGACACTCCTGCTGCCTTGCACACATTGCATCTTGCCGTCAGATAAGAGTGTGTGTCCATTTCGTCTGAAGCGTGTATATTCAAAGAGTGAGTGATTCTCCACTTTAAAACGCTTTCGTTTGGCAAGCATTCCTTTCACCTACTACCTCAATCTTCAAAGAGAAACAGTGTGCTAGAACCTCTTGCTGAAAACCTTGACATCTGCTTACAAGCATTGAGTGCCTCTTATATTCACTTGAAAGGGTCTCTTTCGCCCAAAGATTGTACTCCTCACACTCTGAAATCCTCAGAGGTATGCACTACTCCTTTTAAAAGCTAACTCCATTGAAATAGCTAAACAAAGTGTTAGACCCTCGTTTTTGTAACCTTTCTGGTTCTCCTACAAGACATACAGTAATTCTTCCCTTCCTTGAAAGGGGCAACCTTGCACCAAAATGATATTCCTCATACTACAAAACCCTGAGGTAAAGGTCCTATTCTTTTTAAAACTGCAATCTATTCCCACTGCTAAACAAGGTGCCAGACCCATTGCTTTTATCATTAATGGTCCCATTCTAAGAGACCCAGTGCTTCTTGAATTCACTTTAAGGTGGTTATTTTGCCCACAGTTGATATTCCTCACCCATGAAGATGCTGAGAGGCAGGCACTATTCCTTTCAACAAGTATCTCAATTTTCCTAGGAAAACAAAATGCTTCAGCCTCCTGCTTCTACCATCCACAGTTCTCTTACAATCTGTGCAGTGCTTGTTGCATTCACTTGAAACAGGTGATTTTGCTCAAAGGTGATGTTCCTCATGCACTCAGAGCTAGGCAGTAGTCCTTTAAACAGCTAAGTCAATTCACAATGCTAAGCAAGGGGCTAGACCCTCTTGCTTCCAACAGTAATGATTCTCTCGCAAGATCTGCAGTACTTCTTTGATTCACTTGAAAGGTTGATTTTGAAAGAAGCTGATGTTCCTCTCCCATGAAAACACTGAGAGGTAAGCAGTATTCCTTTAAAGAGCTAAATGAATTGACAAGGCTAAACAACTTGCTAGACCGTCTTGCTTCTAACATTCACGATTCTCTTACAAGAGCTACAGTGCTTCTCCCATTCACTTGTAAGGGCGACTTGGAACAAAGGTGATGTTCCTGACCCTTGAAAACACTGAGAGGTAGACAGCATTCCTTTCAACAGCTAACTCAATTCAAAGTGCTAAACAAGGTGCATGTCCCTGTTGCTTCTAACACTTCTGATTCTCTTCCAAGAGCTTCAGTGCTTCTGCATTCACTTCAAAAGGCCACTTTTCCACAAGGTTTCTGTTCCTCAGGCATGCAAAGGCTGAGAGATAGGCCGTATTCCTTTAAGCAGCTAAGTCATTTCACAATGCTAAAGAAGGTGCTTGACTCTCTTGCTTTTAACATGAATGGTTCTCTTACAGGAGAAACAGTGCTTCTTCCATTCACTTGAAAAGGGCTATGTTGCCCAGAGGTAAAGGTCTTTATCCCTTCAAAGCCTGAGGGACAGGCAGTATTTCCTTTAAAAGTTAACTCAATTCTCACTGGTATACAACATGCTAGTCCCTCTTCCTTCCAGCAATCATGGTTTTATTAAAAAAGAAACAGTGCTTCTTCTTCCTCTTGCCTTTAACAAGTTTGTGAAAAGGTGATGTTTCACCCACTTGAAAACACTGAGGCTACCCAGTGTCTCGTTCAGTGAGTAACCCAATTCTCACTGAGAAACAAGGTGCTAGGCCCTCCTGATCCTACCATTGATAGTTTTCTTCCAAACATACAGTGCTTGTTCCACCATTGAATTGAACTCTTTGACACAAAGGTGATGTTCCTTACACTTTAAAACCCTGAGGGATAAGGAGTGTTCCTTCCAAAAGCTAACTCAATTCCCTCTGCTTAACAAGGTGCGAAAATCTGTGGCTGGTAATGTTAATAGTTTCCTTGCAGGAGATACACTGCTCCTTCCATTCACTCGAATGGGGCTATTTTGCACACAGAATATGTTCTTCACACTTTCAAAGAATGAGAAATAGGCAGTATTCCTTTGGAAAGTTAACTCGTTCTCACTGCTAAACAAACTGCTAGCTTCTAACATTAATGATTTCCTTACATGATAAACGGGGCGTGATCCATTCACTTGAAGGCATCTAGTTGACACAAGGGTGATGTTCCTTACACCTGACAAAACTCAGTGTTGGGCACTAATCCTGTCAACAGGGAACTCATTTCTCATAGGGAGACAAGGTGCAAGAAATTCCTGCTGCCTTGCATACATTGCATCCTGCCATCAGATAAGAGTGTGTGCCCATTTCGTCTGAAGCGGGTATATTCAAAGAGTGAGTGAATGTCCAGTTTTAAACGCTTTCGTTTGGCAAGCATTCCTTTCAGCTACTACCTCAATCCTCACAAGGAAACAGTGTGCTAGAACCTCCTGCTGCAATCCAGGACATCTGCTTACAAGAGATAGAGTGTCTCTTCCATTCACTTGAAAGTGTCTCTTTTGCCCAAAGATTGTACTCCTCACCCTCTGAAATCCTCAGAGGTATGCAGTACTCCTTTCAAAAGCTAACTCCATTGAAATAGCTAAACAAATTGTTAGACCCTCGTTTTTGTAACCTTTCTAGTTCTCCTACAAGACGTACAGTACTTCTTCCCTTCCTTCAAAGGGGCAACCTTGCGCCAAAATGATATTCCTCACACTACAAAACCCTGAGGTAAAGGTGGTATTCCTTCTAAAACCGCCATCTCTTCCCACTGCTAAAGAAGGTGCTAGACCCTCTTGCTTCTATCATTAATGGTCCCATTACAAGAGACCCAGTGCTTCTTCGATTCACTTTAAGGTGGTTATTTTGCCCATAGTGGATATCCCTCACCCATGAAGACACTGAGAGGCAGGCAGTATTCCTTTCAACAAGTATCTCAATTCTCCTAGGAAAACAAAGTTCTTCACCCTCCTGCTTCTACCATCCACAGTTCTCTTACAATCTATGCAGTGCTGGTTGCATTCACTTGAAAGAGGTGATTTTGCACAAAGGTGATGTTCCACATGCACTCATTGCTAGGCAGTATTAACTTAAACAGCTAAGTCAATTCACAGTGCTAAAAAGGTGCCTGAACCTTTTCCTTCTAACTTTCATGATTCTCTTAAAAGAGAAACAGAGCTTCTTCCATCCATGTGAAAAGGGCTATTTTGCACCAAGATATATTCTTCATACTTTAAAACCTTTGAGACAGGCAGTATTCTTTTTAAAAGTTAACTCAATTCTCAGTTCTAAACAAAGTGCTGCTAACATTAATGGTTTCCTTACATGATAAATTGGGCATGTTCCATTTACTTGAAGTTACCTATATGGCACAAGGGTGATGTTCTTGACTCACAAAAAATCTCAGTAATAGGCAGTATTCCTTTCACCAGGTAACTCATTTCTCTTCGGAGAGAAGTTGGAATACATCCCTACCTCTAACACATTGCATCCAGCCATCAGATAAAAGTGTTTGTCCCTTTTGTTTGAAGTGCATGTTTTTCAAAGAGTGAGTGATTCTCCACTGCAAAAGGCTTTTGTTTGGCAAGCGTTTCTTTCACATGGTAACTGAATGATCTCAGGGAAACAATGCTCTAGAACCTCCTGCTGCAAGCCTTGACATCTGCTTCCAAGACAGAGAGGGCATCTTCCATACCTTTCAAATGGTCTCTTTTGCACACAGCTTGTATGCCTCACACTTTAAAACCCTGAGAGATACGCAGTACTCTTTCTAAAAGCTAACTCAACTTCAACAGTGAAACAAAGTGCTAGACCCCTCTTACTTGTAAGCTTTTTAGTTCTCCTCTAAAACGTACAGTAATTCTTCCCTTCACTGAAAGCAGAGTTCCTTTCAAAAGTTAACTCAATTCCCTCTGCTTAACAAGGTGCGCAATTCTGTGACTGGTAACATTAATTGTTTCCTTGCAGGAGATACACTGCTCCTTCCATTCACTTGAATGGGGCTATGTTGCACACAGAATACGTTCTTCACACTTCAAAAGAATGAGAAGTACTCAGTATTTCTTAGGAAAGTTAACTCCGTTCTCACTGCTAAACAAACTGCTAGATTCTAACATTAATGATTTTCTTACATGATAAACGGGGCCTGATCCATTTACTTGAAGGCAACTATTTGGCACAAGGGTGATGTTCCTCACACCTAAAAAACCTTAGTGTGTGGCACGAATCCTTTCAACAGAGCACTCATTTCTCATAGGGAGACAAGGTGCAAGACACTCCTGCTGCCTTGCACACATTGCATCTTGCCGTCAGATAAGAGTGTGTGTCCATTTCGTCTGAAGCGTGTATATTCAAAGAGTGAGTGATTCTCCACTTTAAAACGCTTTCGTTTGGCAAGCATTCCTTTCACCTACTACCTCAATCTTCAAAGAGAAACAGTGTGCTAGAACCTCTTGCTGAAAACCTTGACATCTGCTTACAAGCATTGAGTGCCTCTTATATTCACTTGAAAGGGTCTCTTTCGCCCAAAGATTGTACTCCTCACACTCTGAAATCCTCAGAGGTATGCACTACTCCTTTTAAAAGCTAACTCCATTGAAATAGCTAAACAAAGTGTTAGACCCTCGTTTTTGTAACCTTTCTGGTTCTCCTACAAGACATACAGTAATTCTTCCCTTCCTTGAAAGGGGCAACCTTGCACCAAAATGATATTCCTCATACTACAAAACCCTGAGGTAAAGGTCCTATTCTTTTTAAAACTGCAATCTATTCCCACTGCTAAACAAGGTGCCAGACCCATTGCTTTTATCATTAATGGTCCCATTCTAAGAGACCCAGTGCTTCTTGAATTCACTTTAAGGTGGTTATTTTGCCCACAGTTGATATTCCTCACCCATGAAGATGCTGAGAGGCAGGCACTATTCCTTTCAACAAGTATCTCAGTTTTCCTAGGAAAACAAAATGCTTCAGCCTCCTGCTTCTACCATCCACAGTTCTCTTACAATCTGTGCAGTGCTTGTTGCATTCACTTGAAACAGGTGATTTTGCTCAAAGGTGATGTTCCTCATGCACTCAGAGCTAGGCAGTAGTCCTTTAAACAGCTAAGTCAATTCACAATGCTAAGCAAGGGGCTAGACCCTCTTGCTTCCAACAGTAATGATTCTCTCGCAAGATCTGCAGTACTTCTTTGATTCACTTGAAAGGTTGATTTTGAAAGAAGCTGATGTTCCTCTCCCATGAAAACACTGAGAGGTAAGCAGTATTCCTTTAAAGAGCTAAATGAATTGACAAGGCTAAACAACTTGCTAGACCGTCTTGCTTCTAACATTCACGATTCTCTTACAAGAGCTACAGTGCTTCTCCCATTCACTTGTAAGGGCGACTTGGAACAAAGGTGATGTTCCTGACCCTTGAAAACACTGAGAGGTAGACAGCATTCCTTTCAACAGCTAACTCAATTCAAAGTGCTAAACAAGGTGCATGTCCCTGTTGCTTCTAACACTTCTGATTCTCTTCCAAGAGCTTCAGTGCTTCTGCATTCACTTCAAAAGGCCACTTTTCCACAAGGTTTCTGTTCCTCAGGCATGCAAAGGCTGAGAGATAGGCCGTATTCCTTTAAGCAGCTAAGTCATTTCACAATGCTAAAGAAGGTGCTTGACTCTCTTGCTTTTAACATGAATGGTTCTCTTACAGGAGAAACAGTGCTTCTTCCATTCACTTGAAAAGGGCTATGTTGCCCAGAGGTAAAGGTCTTTATCCCTTCAAAGCCTGAGGGACAGGCAGTATTTCCTTTAAAAGTTAACTCAATTCTCACTGGTATACAACATGCTAGTCCCTCTTCCTTCCAGCAATCATGGTTTTATTAAAAAAGAAACAGTGCTTCTTCTTCCTCTTGCCTTTAACAAGTTTGTGAAAAGGTGATGTTTCACCCACTTGAAAACACTGAGGCTACCCAGTGTCTCGTTCAGTGAGTAACCCAATTCTCACTGAGAAACAAGGTGCTAGGCCCTCCTGATCCTACCATTGATAGTTTTCTTCCAAACATACAGTGCTTGTTCCACCATTGAATTGAACTCTTTGACACAAAGGTGATGTTCCTTACACTTTAAAACCCTGAGGGATAAGGAGTGTTCCTTCCAAAAGCTAACTCAATTCCCTCTGCTTAACAAGGTGCGAAAATCTGTGGCTGGTAATGTTAATAGTTTCCTTGCAGGAGATACACTGCTCCTTCCATTCACTCGAATGGGGCTATTTTGCACACAGAATATGTTCTTCACACTTTCAAAGAATGAGAAATAGGCAGTATTCCTTTGGAAAGTTAACTCGTTCTCACTGCTAAACAAACTGCTAGCTTCTAACATTAATGATTTCCTTACATGATAAACGGGGCGTGATCCATTCACTTGAAGGCATCTAGTTGACACAAGGGTGATGTTCCTTACACCTGACAAAACTCAGTGTTGGGCACTAATCCTGTCAACAGGGAACTCATTTCTCATAGGGAGACAAGGTGCAAGAAATTCCTGCTGCCTTGCATACATTGCATCCTGCCATCAGATAAGAGTGTGTGCCCATTTCGTCTGAAGCGGGTATATTCAAAGAGTGAGTGAATGTACAGTTTTAAACGCTTTCGTTTGGCAAGCATTCCTTTCAGCTACTACCTCAATCCTCACAAGGAAACAGTGTGCTAGAACCTCCTGCTGCAATCCAGGACATCTGCTTACAAGAGATAGAGTGTCTCTTCCATTCACTTGAAAGTGTCTCTTTTGCCCAAAGATTGTACTCCTCACCCTCTGAAATCCTCAGAGGTATGCAGTACTCCTTTCAAAAGCTAACTCCATTGAAATAGCTAAACAAATTGTTAGACCCTCGTTTTTGTAACCTTTCTAGTTCTCCTACAAGACGTACAGTACTTCTTCCCTTCCTTCAAAGGGGCAACCTTGCGCCAAAATGATATTCCTCACACTACAAAACCCTGAGGTAAAGGTGGTATTCCTTCTAAAACCGCCATCTCTTCCCACTGCTAAAGAAGGTGCTAGACCCTCTTGCTTCTATCATTAATGGTCCCATTACAAGAGACCCAGTGCTTCTTCGATTCACTTTAAGGTGGTTATTTTGCCCATAGTGGATATCCCTCACCCATGAAGACACTGAGAGGCAGGCAGTATTCCTTTCAACAAGTATCTCAATTCTCCTAGGAAAACAAAGTTCTTCACCCTCCTGCTTCTACCATCCACAGTTCTCTTACAATCTATGCAGTGCTGGTTGCATTCACTTGAAAGAGGTGATTTTGCACAAAGGTGATGTTCCACATGCACTCATTGCTAGGCAGTATTAACTTAAACAGCTAAGTCAATTCACAGTGCTAAAAAGGTGCCTGAACCTTTTCCTTCTAACTTTCATGATTCTCTTAAAAGAGAAACAGAGCTTCTTCCATCCATGTGAAAAGGGCTATTTTGCACCAAGATATATTCTTCATACTTTAAAACCTTTGAGACAGGCAGTATTCTTTTTAAAAGTTAACTCAATTCTCAGTTCTAAACAAAGTGCTGCTAACATTAATGGTTTCCTTACATGATAAATTGGGCATGTTCCATTTACTTGAAGTTACCTATATGGCACAAGGGTGATGTTCTTGACTCACAAAAAATCTCAGTAATAGGCAGTATTCCTTTCACCAGGTAACTCATTTCTCTTCGGAGAGAAGTTGGAATACATCCCTACCTCTAACACATTGCATCCAGCCATCAGATAAAAGTGTTTGTCCCTTTTGTTTGAAGTGCATGTTTTTCAAAGAGTGAGTGATTCTCCACTGCAAAAGGCTTTTGTTTGGCAAGCGTTTCTTTCACATGGTAACTGAATGATCTCAGGGAAACAATGCTCTAGAACCTCCTGCTGCAAGCCTTGACATCTGCTTCCAAGACAGAGAGGGCATCTTCCATACCTTTCAAATGGTCTCTTTTGCACACAGCTTGTATGCCTCACACTTTAAAACCCTGAGAGGTACGCAGTACTCTTTCTAAAAGCTAACTCAACTTCAACAGTGAAACAAAGTGCTAGACCCCTCTTACTTGTAAGCTTTTTAGTTCTCCTCTAAAACGTACAGTAATTCTTCCCTTCACTGAAAGCAGAGTTCCTTTCAAAAGTTAACTCAATTCCCTCTGCTTAACAAGGTGTGCAATTCTGTGACTGGTAACATTAATTGTTTCCTTGCAGGAGATACACTGCTCCTTCCATTCACTTGAATGGGGCTATGTTGCACACAGAATACGTTCTTCACACTTCAAAAGAATGAGAAGTACTCAGTATTTCTTAGGAAAGTTAACTCCGTTCTCACTGCTAAACAAACTGCTAGATTCTAACATTAATGATTTTCTTACATGATAAACGGGGCCTGATCCATTTACTTGAAGGCAACTATTTGGCACAAGGGTGATGTTCCTCACACCTAAAAAACCTTAGTGTGTGGCACGAATCCTTTCAACAGAGCACTCATTTCTCATAGGGAGACAAGGTGCAAGACACTCCTGCTGCCTTGCACACATTGCATCTTGCCGTCAGATAAGAGTGTGTGTCCATTTCGTCTGAAGCGTGTATATTCAAAGAGTGAGTGATTCTCCACTTTAAAACGCTTTCGTTTGGCAAGCATTTCTTTCACCTACTACCTCAATCTTCAAAGAGAAACAGTGTGCTAGAACCTCTTGCTGAAAACCTTGACATCTGCTTACAAGCATTGAGTGCCTCTTATATTCACTTGAAAGGGTCTCTTTCGCCCAAAGATTGTACTCCTCACACTCTGAAATCCTCAGAGGTATGCACTACTCCTTTTAAAAGCTAACTCCATTGAAATAGCTAAACAAAGTGTTAGACCCTCGTTTTTGTAACCTTTCTGGTTCTCCTACAAGACATACAGTAATTCTTCCCTTCCTTGAAAGGGGCAACCTTGCACCAAAATGATATTCCTCATACTACAAAACCCTGAGGTAAAGGTCCTATTCTTTTTAAAACTGCAATCTATTCCCACTGCTAAACAAGGTGCCAGACCCATTGCTTTTATCATTAATGGTCCCATTCTAAGAGACCCAGTGCTTCTTGAATTCACTTTAAGGTGGTTATTTTGCCCACAGTTGATATTCCTCACCCATGAAGATGCTGAGAGGCAGGCACTATTCCTTTCAACAAGTATCTCAGTTTTCCTAGGAAAACAAAATGCTTCAGCCTCCTGCTTCTACCATCCACAGTTCTCTTACAATCTGTGCAGTGCTTGTTGCATTCACTTGAAACAGGTGATTTTGCTCAAAGGTGATGTTCCTCATGCACTCAGAGCTAGGCAGTAGTCCTTTAAACAGCTAAGTCAATTCACAATGCTAAGCAAGGGGCTAGACCCTCTTGCTTCCAACAGTAATGATTCTCTCGCAAGATCTGCAGTACTTCTTTGATTCACTTGAAAGGTTGATTTTGAAAGAAGCTGATGTTCCTCTCCCATGAAAACACTGAGAGGTAAGCAGTATTCCTTTAAAGAGCTAAATGAATTGACAAGGCTAAACAACTTGCTAGACCGTCTTGCTTCTAACATTCACGATTCTCTTACAAGAGCTACAGTGCTTCTCCCATTCACTTGTAAGGGCGACTTGGAACAAAGGTGATGTTCCTGACCCTTGAAAACACTGAGAGGTAGACAGCATTCCTTTCAACAGCTAACTCAATTCAAAGTGCTAAACAAGGTGCATGTCCCTGTTGCTTCTAACACTTCTGATTCTCTTCCAAGAGCTTCAGTGCTTCTGCATTCACTTCAAAAGGCCACTTTTCCACAAGGTTTCTGTTCCTCAGGCATGCAAAGGCTGAGAGATAGGCCGTATTCCTTTAAGCAGCTAAGTCATTTCACAATGCTAAAGAAGGTGCTTGACTCTCTTGCTTTTAACATGAATGGTTCTCTTACAGGAGAAACAGTGCTTCTTCCATTCACTTGAAAAGGGCTATGTTGCCCAGAGGTAAAGGTCTTTATCCCTTCAAAGCCTGAGGGACAGGCAGTATTTCCTTTAAAAGTTAACTCAATTCTCACTGGTATACAACATGCTAGTCCCTCTTCCTTCCAGCAATCATGGTTTTATTAAAAAAGAAACAGTGCTTCTTCTTCCTCTTGCCTTTAACAAGTTTGTGAAAAGGTGATGTTTCACCCACTTGAAAACACTGAGGCTACCCAGTGTCTCGTTCAGTGAGTAACCCAATTCTCACTGAGAAACAAGGTGCTAGGCCCTCCTGATCCTACCATTGATAGTTTTCTTCCAAACATACAGTGCTTGTTCCACCATTGAATTGAACTCTTTGACACAAAGGTGATGTTCCTTACACTTTAAAACCCTGAGGGATAAGGAGTGTTCCTTCCAAAAGCTAACTCAATTCCCTCTGCTTAACAAGGTGCGAAAATCTGTGGCTGGTAATGTTAATAGTTTCCTTGCAGGAGATACACTGCTCCTTCCATTCACTCGAATGGGGCTATTTTGCACACAGAATATGTTCTTCACACTTTCAAAGAATGAGAAATAGGCAGTATTCCTTTGGAAAGTTAACTCGTTCTCACTGCTAAACAAACTGCTAGCTTCTAACATTAATGATTTCCTTACATGATAAACGGGGCGTGATCCATTCACTTGAAGGCATCTAGTTGACACAAGGGTGATGTTCCTTACACCTGACAAAACTCAGTGTTGGGCACTAATCCTGTCAACAGGGAACTCATTTCTCATAGGGAGACAAGGTGCAAGAAATTCCTGCTGCCTTGCATACATTGCATCCTGCCATCAGATAAGAGTGTGTGCCCATTTCGTCTGAAGCGGGTATATTCAAAGAGTGAGTGAATGTCCAGTTTTAAACGCTTTCGTTTGGCAAGCATTCCTTTCAGCTACTACCTCAATCCTCACAAGGAAACAGTGTGCTAGAACCTCCTGCTGCAATCCAGGACATCTGCTTACAAGAGATAGAGTGTCTCTTCCATTCACTTGAAAGTGTCTCTTTTGCCCAAAGATTGTACTCCTCACCCTCTGAAATCCTCAGAGGTATGCAGTACTCCTTTCAAAAGCTAACTCCATTGAAATAGCTAAACAAATTGTTAGACCCTCGTTTTTGTAACCTTTCTAGTTCTCCTACAAGACGTACAGTACTTCTTCCCTTCCTTCAAAGGGGCAACCTTGCGCCAAAATGATATTCCTCACACTACAAAACCCTGAGGTAAAGGTGGTATTCCTTCTAAAACCGCCATCTCTTCCCACTGCTAAAGAAGGTGCTAGACCCTCTTGCTTCTATCATTAATGGTCCCATTACAAGAGACCCAGTGCTTCTTCGATTCACTTTAAGGTGGTTATTTTGCCCATAGTGGATATCCCTCACCCATGAAGACACTGAGAGGCAGGCAGTATTCCTTTCAACAAGTATCTCAATTCTCCTAGGAAAACAAAGTTCTTCACCCTCCTGCTTCTACCATCCACAGTTCTCTTACAATCTATGCAGTGCTGGTTGCATTCACTTGAAAGAGGTGATTTTGCACAAAGGTGATGTTCCACATGCACTCATTGCTAGGCAGTATTAACTTAAACAGCTAAGTCAATTCACAGTGCTAAAAAGGTGCCTGAACCTTTTCCTTCTAACTTTCATGATTCTCTTAAAAGAGAAACAGAGCTTCTTCCATCCATGTGAAAAGGGCTATTTTGCACCAAGATATATTCTTCATACTTTAAAACCTTTGAGACAGGCAGTATTCTTTTTAAAAGTTAACTCAATTCTCAGTTCTAAACAAAGTGCTGCTAACATTAATGGTTTCCTTACATGATAAATTGGGCATGTTCCATTTACTTGAAGTTACCTATATGGCACAAGGGTGATGTTCTTGACTCACAAAAAATCTCAGTAATAGGCAGTATTCCTTTCACCAGGTAACTCATTTCTCTTCGGAGAGAAGTTGGAATACATCCCTACCTCTAACACATTGCATCCAGCCATCAGATAAAAGTGTTTGTCCCTTTTGTTTGAAGTGCATGTTTTTCAAAGAGTGAGTGATTCTCCACTGCAAAAGGCTTTTGTTTGGCAAGAGTTTCTTTCACATGGTAACTGAATGATCTCAGGGAAACAATGCTCTAGAACCTCCTGCTGCAAGCCTTGACATCTGCTTCCAAGACAGAGAGGGCATCTTCCATACCTTTCAAATGGTCTCTTTTGCACACAGCTTGTATGCCTCACACTTTAAAACCCTGAGAGGTACGCAGTACTCTTTCTAAAAGCTAACTCAACTTCAACAGTGAAACAAAGTGCTAGACCCCTCTTACTTGTAAGCTTTTTAGTTCTCCTCTAAAACGTACAGTAATTCTTCCCTTCACTGAAAGCAGAGTTCCTTTCAAAAGTTAACTCAATTCCCTCTGCTTAACAAGGTGTGCAATTCTGTGACTGGTAACATTAATTGTTTCCTTGCAGGAGATACACTGCTCCTTCCATTCACTTGAATGGGGCTATGTTGCACACAGAATACGTTCTTCACACTTCAAAAGAATGAGAAGTACTCAGTATTTCTTAGGAAAGTTAACTCCGTTCTCACTGCTAAACAAACTGCTAGATTCTAACATTAATGATTTTCTTACATGATAAACGGGGCCTGATCCATTTACTTGAAGGCAACTATTTGGCACAAGGGTGATGTTCCTCACACCTAAAAAACCTTAGTGTGTGGCACGAATCCTTTCAACAGAGCACTCATTTCTCATAGGGAGACAAGGTGCAAGACACTCCTGCTGCCTTGCACACATTGCATCTTGCCGTCAGATAAGAGTGTGTGTCCATTTCGTCTGAAGCGTGTATATTCAAAGAGTGAGTGATTCTCCACTTTAAAACGCTTTCGTTTGGCAAGCATTTCTTTCACCTACTACCTCAATCTTCAAAGAGAAACAGTGTGCTAGAACCTCTTGCTGAAAACCTTGACATCTGCTTACAAGCATTGAGTGCCTCTTATATTCACTTGAAAGGGTCTCTTTCGCCCAAAGATTGTACTCCTCACACTCTGAAATCCTCAGAGGTATGCACTACTCCTTTTAAAAGCTAACTCCATTGAAATAGCTAAACAAAGTGTTAGACCCTCGTTTTTGTAACCTTTCTGGTTCTCCTACAAGACATACAGTAATTCTTCCCTTCCTTGAAAGGGGCAACCTTGCACCAAAATGATATTCCTCATACTACAAAACCCTGAGGTAAAGGTCCTATTCTTTTTAAAACTGCAATCTATTCCCACTGCTAAACAAGGTGCCAGACCCATTGCTTTTATCATTAATGGTCCCATTCTAAGAGACCCAGTGCTTCTTGAATTCACTTTAAGGTGGTTATTTTGCCCACAGTTGATATTCCTCACCCATGAAGATGCTGAGAGGCAGGCACTATTCCTTTCAACAAGTATCTCAGTTTTCCTAGGAAAACAAAATGCTTCAGCCTCCTGCTTCTACCATCCACAGTTCTCTTACAATCTGTGCAGTGCTTGTTGCATTCACTTGAAACAGGTGATTTTGCTCAAAGGTGATGTTCCTCATGCACTCAGAGCTAGGCAGTAGTCCTTTAAACAGCTAAGTCAATTCACAATGCTAAGCAAGGGGCTAGACCCTCTTGCTTCCAACAGTAATGATTCTCTCGCAAGATCTGCAGTACTTCTTTGATTCACTTGAAAGGTTGATTTTGAAAGAAGCTGATGTTCCTCTCCCATGAAAACACTGAGAGGTAAGCAGTATTCCTTTAAAGAGCTAAATGAATTGACAAGGCTAAACAACTTGCTAGACCGTCTTGCTTCTAACATTCACGATTCTCTTACAAGAGCTACAGTGCTTCTCCCATTCACTTGTAAGGGCGACTTGGAACAAAGGTGATGTTCCTGACCCTTGAAAACACTGAGAGGTAGACAGCATTCCTTTCAACAGCTAACTCAATTCAAAGTGCTAAACAAGGTGCATGTCCCTGTTGCTTCTAACACTTCTGATTCTCTTCCAAGAGCTTCAGTGCTTCTGCATTCACTTCAAAAGGCCACTTTTCCACAAGGTTTCTGTTCCTCAGGCATGCAAAGGCTGAGAGATAGGCCGTATTCCTTTAAGCAGCTAAGTCATTTCACAATGCTAAAGAAGGTGCTTGACTCTCTTGCTTTTAACATGAATGGTTCTCTTACAGGAGAAACAGTGCTTCTTCCATTCACTTGAAAAGGGCTATGTTGCCCAGAGGTAAAGGTCTTTATCCCTTCAAAGCCTGAGGGACAGGCAGTATTTCCTTTAAAAGTTAACTCAATTCTCACTGGTATACAACATGCTAGTCCCTCTTCCTTCCAGCAATCATGGTTTTATTAAAAAAGAAACAGTGCTTCTTCTTCCTCTTGCCTTTAACAAGTTTGTGAAAAGGTGATGTTTCACCCACTTGAAAACACTGAGGCTACCCAGTGTCTCGTTCAGTGAGTAACCCAATTCTCACTGAGAAACAAGGTGCTAGGCCCTCCTGATCCTACCATTGATAGTTTTCTTCCAAACATACAGTGCTTGTTCCACCATTGAATTGAACTCTTTGACACAAAGGTGATGTTCCTTACACTTTAAAACCCTGAGGGATAAGGAGTGTTCCTTCCAAAAGCTAACTCAATTCCCTCTGCTTAACAAGGTGCGAAAATCTGTGGCTGGTAATGTTAATAGTTTCCTTGCAGGAGATACACTGCTCCTTCCATTCACTCGAATGGGGCTATTTTGCACACAGAATATGTTCTTCACACTTTCAAAGAATGAGAAATAGGCAGTATTCCTTTGGAAAGTTAACTCGTTCTCACTGCTAAACAAACTGCTAGCTTCTAACATTAATGATTTCCTTACATGATAAACGGGGCGTGATCCATTCACTTGAAGGCATCTAGTTGACACAAGGGTGATGTTCCTTACACCTGACAAAACTCAGTGTTGGGCACTAATCCTGTCAACAGGGAACTCATTTCTCATAGGGAGACAAGGTGCAAGAAATTCCTGCTGCCTTGCATACATTGCATCCTGCCATCAGATAAGAGTGTGTGCCCATTTCGTCTGAAGCGGGTATATTCAAAGAGTGAGTGAATGTCCAGTTTTAAACGCTTTCGTTTGGCAAGCATTCCTTTCAGCTACTACCTCAATCCTCACAAGGAAACAGTGTGCTAGAACCTCCTGCTGCAATCCAGGACATCTGCTTACAAGAGATAGAGTGTCTCTTCCATTCACTTGAAAGTGTCTCTTTTGCCCAAAGATTGTACTCCTCACCCTCTGAAATCCTCAGAGGTATGCAGTACTCCTTTCAAAAGCTAACTCCATTGAAATAGCTAAACAAATTGTTAGACCCTCGTTTTTGTAACCTTTCTAGTTCTCCTACAAGACGTACAGTACTTCTTCCCTTCCTTCAAAGGGGCAACCTTGCGCCAAAATGATATTCCTCACACTACAAAACCCTGAGGTAAAGGTGGTATTCCTTCTAAAACCGCCATCTCTTCCCACTGCTAAAGAAGGTGCTAGACCCTCTTGCTTCTATCATTAATGGTCCCATTACAAGAGACCCAGTGCTTCTTCGATTCACTTTAAGGTGGTTATTTTGCCCATAGTGGATATCCCTCACCCATGAAGACACTGAGAGGCAGGCAGTATTCCTTTCAACAAGTATCTCAATTCTCCTAGGAAAACAAAGTTCTTCACCCTCCTGCTTCTACCATCCACAGTTCTCTTACAATCTATGCAGTGCTGGTTGCATTCACTTGAAAGAGGTGATTTTGCACAAAGGTGATGTTCCACATGCACTCATTGCTAGGCAGTATTAACTTAAACAGCTAAGTCAATTCACAGTGCTAAAAAGGTGCCTGAACCTTTTCCTTCTAACTTTCATGATTCTCTTAAAAGAGAAACAGAGCTTCTTCCATCCATGTGAAAAGGGCTATTTTGCACCAAGATATATTCTTCATACTTTAAAACCTTTGAGACAGGCAGTATTCTTTTTAAAAGTTAACTCAATTCTCAGTTCTAAACAAAGTGCTGCTAACATTAATGGTTTCCTTACATGATAAATTGGGCATGTTCCATTTACTTGAAGTTACCTATATGGCACAAGGGTGATGTTCTTGACTCACAAAAAATCTCAGTAATAGGCAGTATTCCTTTCACCAGGTAACTCATTTCTCTTCGGAGAGAAGTTGGAATACATCCCTACCTCTAACACATTGCATCCAGCCATCAGATAAAAGTGTTTGTCCCTTTTGTTTGAAGTGCATGTTTTTCAAAGAGTGAGTGATTCTCCACTGCAAAAGGCTTTTGTTTGGCAAGCGTTTCTTTCACATGGTAACTGAATGATCTCAGGGAAACAATGCTCTAGAACCTCCTGCTGCAAGCCTTGACATCTGCTTCCAAGACAGAGAGGGCATCTTCCATACCTTTCAAATGGTCTCTTTTGCACACAGCTTGTATGCCTCACACTTTAAAACCCTGAGAGGTACGCAGTACTCTTTCTAAAAGCTAACTCAACTTCAACAGTGAAACAAAGTGCTAGACCCCTCTTACTTGTAAGCTTTTTAGTTCTCCTCTAAAACGTACAGTAATTCTTCCCTTCACTGAAAGCAGAGTTCCTTTCAAAAGTTAACTCAATTCCCTCTGCTTAACAAGGTGCGCAATTCTGTGACTGGTAACATTAATTGTTTCCTTGCAGGAGATACACTGCTCCTTCCATTCACTTGAATGGGGCTATGTTGCACACAGAATACGTTCTTCACACTTCAAAAGAATGAGAAGTACTCAGTATTTCTTAGGAAAGTTAACTCCGTTCTCACTGCTAAACAAACTGCTAGATTCTAACATTAATGATTTTCTTACATGATAAACGGGGCCTGATCCATTTACTTGAAGGCAACTATTTGGCACAAGGGTGATGTTCCTCACACCTAAAAAACCTTAGTGTGTGGCACGAATCCTTTCAACAGAGCACTCATTTCTCATAGGGAGACAAGGTGCAAGACACTCCTGCTGCCTTGCACACATTGCATCTTGCCGTCAGATAAGAGTGTGTGTCCATTTCGTCTGAAGCGTGTATATTCAAAGAGTGAGTGATTCTCCACTTTAAAACGCTTTCGTTTGGCAAGCATTCCTTTCACCTACTACCTCAATCTTCAAAGAGAAACAGTGTGCTAGAACCTCTTGCTGAAAACCTTGACATCTGCTTACAAGCATTGAGTGCCTCTTATATTCACTTGAAAGGGTCTCTTTCGCCCAAAGATTGTACTCCTCACACTCTGAAATCCTCAGAGGTATGCACTACTCCTTTTAAAAGCTAACTCCATTGAAATAGCTAAACAATGTGTTAGACCCTCGTTTTTGTAACCTTTCTGGTTCTCCTACAAGACATACAGTAATTCTTCCCTTCCTTGAAAGGGGCAACCTTGCACCAAAATGATATTCCTCATACTACAAAACCCTGAGGTAAAGGTCCTATTCTTTTTAAAACTGCAATCTATTCCCACTGCTAAACAAGGTGCCAGACCCATTGCTTTTATCATTAATGGTCCCATTCTAAGAGACCCAGTGCTTCTTGAATTCACTTTAAGGTGGTTATTTTGCCCACAGTTGATATTCCTCACCCATGAAGATGCTGAGAGGCAGGCACTATTCCTTTCAACAAGTATCTCAGTTTTCCTAGGAAAACAAAATGCTTCAGCCTCCTGCTTCTACCATCCACAGTTCTCTTACAATCTGTGCAGTGCTTGTTGCATTCACTTGAAACAGGTGATTTTGCTCAAAGGTGATGTTCCTCATGCACTCAGAGCTAGGCAGTAGTCCTTTAAACAGCTAAGTCAATTCACAATGCTAAGCAAGGGGCTAGACCCTCTTGCTTCCAACAGTAATGATTCTCTCGCAAGATCTGCAGTACTTCTTTGATTCACTTGAAAGGTTGATTTTGAAAGAAGCTGATGTTCCTCTCCCATGAAAACACTGAGAGGTAAGCAGTATTCCTTTAAAGAGCTAAATGAATTGACAAGGCTAAACAACTTGCTAGACCGTCTTGCTTCTAACATTCACGATTCTCTTACAAGAGCTACAGTGCTTCTCCCATTCACTTGTAAGGGCGACTTGGAACAAAGGTGATGTTCCTGACCCTTGAAAACACTGAGAGGTAGACAGCATTCCTTTCAACAGCTAACTCAATTCAAAGTGCTAAACAAGGTGCATGTCCCTGTTGCTTCTAACACTTCTGATTCTCTTCCAAGAGCTTCAGTGCTTCTGCATTCACTTCAAAAGGCCACTTTTCCACAAGGTTTCTGTTCCTCAGGCATGCAAAGGCTGAGAGATAGGCCGTATTCCTTTAAGCAGCTAAGTCATTTCACAATGCTAAAGAAGGTGCTTGACTCTCTTGCTTTTAACATGAATGGTTCTCTTACAGGAGAAACAGTGCTTCTTCCATTCACTTGAAAAGGGCTATGTTGCCCAGAGGTAAAGGTCTTTATCCCTTCAAAGCCTGAGGGACAGGCAGTATTTCCTTTAAAAGTTAACTCAATTCTCACTGGTATACAACATGCTAGTCCCTCTTCCTTCCAGCAATCATGGTTTTATTAAAAAAGAAACAGTGCTTCTTCTTCCTCTTGCCTTTAACAAGTTTGTGAAAAGGTGATGTTTCACCCACTTGAAAACACTGAGGCTACCCAGTGTCTCGTTCAGTGAGTAACCCAATTCTCACTGAGAAACAAGGTGCTAGGCCCTCCTGATCCTACCATTGATAGTTTTCTTCCAAACATACAGTGCTTGTTCCACCATTGAATTGAACTCTTTGACACAAAGGTGATGTTCCTTACACTTTAAAACCCTGAGGGATAAGGAGTGTTCCTTCCAAAAGCTAACTCAATTCCCTCTGCTTAACAAGGTGCGAAAATCTGTGGCTGGTAATGTTAATAGTTTCCTTGCAGGAGATACACTGCTCCTTCCATTCACTCGAATGGGGCTATTTTGCACACAGAATATGTTCTTCACACTTTCAAAGAATGAGAAATAGGCAGTATTCCTTTGGAAAGTTAACTCGTTCTCACTGCTAAACAAACTGCTAGCTTCTAACATTAATGATTTCCTTACATGATAAACGGGGCGTGATCCATTCACTTGAAGGCATCTAGTTGACACAAGGGTGATGTTCCTTACACCTGACAAAACTCAGTGTTGGGCACTAATCCTGTCAACAGGGAACTCATTTCTCATAGGGAGACAAGGTGCAAGAAATTCCTGCTGCCTTGCATACATTGCATCCTGCCATCAGATAAGAGTGTGTGCCCATTTCGTCTGAAGCGGGTATATTCAAAGAGTGAGTGAATGTCCAGTTTTAAACGCTTTCGTTTGGCAAGCATTCCTTTCAGCTACTACCTCAATCCTCACAAGGAAACAGTGTGCTAGAACCTCCTGCTGCAATCCAGGACATCTGCTTACAAGAGATAGAGTGTCTCTTCCATTCACTTGAAAGTGTCTCTTTTGCCCAAAGATTGTACTCCTCACCCTCTGAAATCCTCAGAGGTATGCAGTACTCCTTTCAAAAGCTAACTCCATTGAAATAGCTAAACAAATTGTTAGACCCTCGTTTTTGTAACCTTTCTAGTTCTCCTACAAGACGTACAGTACTTCTTCCCTTCCTTCAAAGGGGCAACCTTGCGCCAAAATGATATTCCTCACACTACAAAACCCTGAGGTAAAGGTGGTATTCCTTCTAAAACCGCCATCTCTTCCCACTGCTAAAGAAGGTGCTAGACCCTCTTGCTTCTATCATTAATGGTCCCATTACAAGAGACCCAGTGCTTCTTCGATTCACTTTAAGGTGGTTATTTTGCCCATAGTGGATATCCCTCACCCATGAAGACACTGAGAGGCAGGCAGTATTCCTTTCAACAAGTATCTCAATTCTCCTAGGAAAACAAAGTTCTTCACCCTCCTGCTTCTACCATCCACAGTTCTCTTACAATCTATGCAGTGCTGGTTGCATTCACTTGAAAGAGGTGATTTTGCACAAAGGTGATGTTCCACATGCACTCATTGCTAGGCAGTATTAACTTAAACAGCTAAGTCAATTCACAGTGCTAAAAAGGTGCCTGAACCTTTTCCTTCTAACTTTCATGATTCTCTTAAAAGAGAAACAGAGCTTCTTCCATCCATGTGAAAAGGGCTATTTTGCACCAAGATATATTCTTCATACTTTAAAACCTTTGAGACAGGCAGTATTCTTTTTAAAAGTTAACTCAATTCTCAGTTCTAAACAAAGTGCTGCTAACATTAATGGTTTCCTTACATGATAAATTGGGCATGTTCCATTTACTTGAAGTTACCTATATGGCACAAGGGTGATGTTCTTGACTCACAAAAAATCTCAGTAATAGGCAGTATTCCTTTCACCAGGTAACTCATTTCTCTTCGGAGAGAAGTTGGAATACATCCCTACCTCTAACACATTGCATCCAGCCATCAGATAAAAGTGTTTGTCCCTTTTGTTTGAAGTGCATGTTTTTCAAAGAGTGAGTGATTCTCCACTGCAAAAGGCTTTTGTTTGGCAAGCGTTTCTTTCACATGGTAACTGAATGATCTCAGGGAAACAATGCTCTAGAACCTCCTGCTGCAAGCCTTGACATCTGCTTCCAAGACAGAGAGGGCATCTTCCATACCTTTCAAATGGTCTCTTTTGCACACAGCTTGTATGCCTCACACTTTAAAACCCTGAGAGATACGCAGTACTCTTTCTAAAAGCTAACTCAACTTCAACAGTGAAACAAAGTGCTAGACCCCTCTTACTTGTAAGCTTTTTAGTTCTCCTCTAAAACGTACAGTAATTCTTCCCTTCACTGAAAGCAGAGTTCCTTTCAAAAGTTAACTCAATTCCCTCTGCTTAACAAGGTGCGCAATTCTGTGACTGGTAACATTAATTGTTTCCTTGCAGGAGATACACTGCTCCTTCCATTCACTTGAATGGGGCTATGTTGCACACAGAATACGTTCTTCACACTTCAAAAGAATGAGAAGTACTCAGTATTTCTTAGGAAAGTTAACTCCGTTCTCACTGCTAAACAAACTGCTAGATTCTAACATTAATGATTTTCTTACATGATAAACGGGGCCTGATCCATTTACTTGAAGGCAACTATTTGGCACAAGGGTGATGTTCCTCACACCTAAAAAACCTTAGTGTGTGGCACGAATCCTTTCAACAGAGCACTCATTTCTCATAGGGAGACAAGGTGCAAGACACTCCTGCTGCCTTGCACACATTGCATCTTGCCGTCAGATAAGAGTGTGTGTCCATTTCGTCTGAAGCGTGTATATTCAAAGAGTGAGTGATTCTCCACTTTAAAACGCTTTCGTTTGGCAAGCATTCCTTTCACCTACTACCTCAATCTTCAAAGAGAAACAGTGTGCTAGAACCTCTTGCTGAAAACCTTGACATCTGCTTACAAGCATTGAGTGCCTCTTATATTCACTTGAAAGGGTCTCTTTCGCCCAAAGATTGTACTCCTCACACTCTGAAATCCTCAGAGGTATGCACTACTCCTTTTAAAAGCTAACTCCATTGAAATAGCTAAACAAAGTGTTAGACCCTCGTTTTTGTAACCTTTCTGGTTCTCCTACAAGACATACAGTAATTCTTCCCTTCCTTGAAAGGGGCAACCTTGCACCAAAATGATATTCCTCATACTACAAAACCCTGAGGTAAAGGTCCTATTCTTTTTAAAACTGCAATCTATTCCCACTGCTAAACAAGGTGCCAGACCCATTGCTTTTATCATTAATGGTCCCATTCTAAGAGACCCAGTGCTTCTTGAATTCACTTTAAGGTGGTTATTTTGCCCACAGTTGATATTCCTCACCCATGAAGATGCTGAGAGGCAGGCACTATTCCTTTCAACAAGTATCTCAGTTTTCCTAGGAAAACAAAATGCTTCAGCCTCCTGCTTCTACCATCCACAGTTCTCTTACAATCTGTGCAGTGCTTGTTGCATTCACTTGAAACAGGTGATTTTGCTCAAAGGTGATGTTCCTCATGCACTCAGAGCTAGGCAGTAGTCCTTTAAACAGCTAAGTCAATTCACAATGCTAAGCAAGGGGCTAGACCCTCTTGCTTCCAACAGTAATGATTCTCTCGCAAGATCTGCAGTACTTCTTTGATTCACTTGAAAGGTTGATTTTGAAAGAAGCTGATGTTCCTCTCCCATGAAAACACTGAGAGGTAAGCAGTATTCCTTTAAAGAGCTAAATGAATTGACAAGGCTAAACAACTTGCTAGACCGTCTTGCTTCTAACATTCACGATTCTCTTACAAGAGCTACAGTGCTTCTCCCATTCACTTGTAAGGGCGACTTGGAACAAAGGTGATGTTCCTGACCCTTGAAAACACTGAGAGGTAGACAGCATTCCTTTCAACAGCTAACTCAATTCAAAGTGCTAAACAAGGTGCATGTCCCTGTTGCTTCTAACACTTCTGATTCTCTTCCAAGAGCTTCAGTGCTTCTGCATTCACTTCAAAAGGCCACTTTTCCACAAGGTTTCTGTTCCTCAGGCATGCAAAGGCTGAGAGATAGGCCGTATTCCTTTAAGCAGCTAAGTCATTTCACAATGCTAAAGAAGGTGCTTGACTCTCTTGCTTTTAACATGAATGGTTCTCTTACAGGAGAAACAGTGCTTCTTCCATTCACTTGAAAAGGGCTATGTTGCCCAGAGGTAAAGGTCTTTATCCCTTCAAAGCCTGAGGGACAGGCAGTATTTCCTTTAAAAGTTAACTCAATTCTCACTGGTATACAACATGCTAGTCCCTCTTCCTTCCAGCAATCATGGTTTTATTAAAAAAGAAACAGTGCTTCTTCTTCCTCTTGCCTTTAACAAGTTTGTGAAAAGGTGATGTTTCACCCACTTGAAAACACTGAGGCTACCCAGTGTCTCGTTCAGTGAGTAACCCAATTCTCACTGAGAAACAAGGTGCTAGGCCCTCCTGATCCTACCATTGATAGTTTTCTTCCAAACATACAGTGCTTGTTCCACCATTGAATTGAACTCTTTGACACAAAGGTGATGTTCCTTACACTTTAAAACCCTGAGGGATAAGGAGTGTTCCTTCCAAAAGCTAACTCAATTCCCTCTGCTTAACAAGGTGCGAAAATCTGTGGCTGGTAATGTTAATAGTTTCCTTGCAGGAGATACACTGCTCCTTCCATTCACTCGAATGGGGCTATTTTGCACACAGAATATGTTCTTCACACTTTCAAAGAATGAGAAATAGGCAGTATTCCTTTGGAAAGTTAACTCGTTCTCACTGCTAAACAAACTGCTAGCTTCTAACATTAATGATTTCCTTACATGATAAACGGGGCGTGATCCATTCACTTGAAGGCATCTAGTTGACACAAGGGTGATGTTCCTTACACCTGACAAAACTCAGTGTTGGGCACTAATCCTGTCAACAGGGAACTCATTTCTCATAGGGAGACAAGGTGCAAGAAATTCCTGCTGCCTTGCATACATTGCATCCTGCCATCAGATAAGAGTGTGTGCCCATTTCGTCTGAAGCGGGTATATTCAAAGAGTGAGTGAATGTCCAGTTTTAAACGCTTTCGTTTGGCAAGCATTCCTTTCAGCTACTACCTCAATCCTCACAAGGAAACAGTGTGCTAGAACCTCCTGCTGCAATCCAGGACATCTGCTTACAAGAGATAGAGTGTCTCTTCCATTCACTTGAAAGTGTCTCTTTTGCCCAAAGATTGTACTCCTCACCCTCTGAAATCCTCAGAGGTATGCAGTACTCCTTTCAAAAGCTAACTCCATTGAAATAGCTAAACAAATTGTTAGACCCTCGTTTTTGTAACCTTTCTAGTTCTCCTACAAGACGTACAGTACTTCTTCCCTTCCTTCAAAGGGGCAACCTTGCGCCAAAATGATATTCCTCACACTACAAAACCCTGAGGTAAAGGTGGTATTCCTTCTAAAACCGCCATCTCTTCCCACTGCTAAAGAAGGTGCTAGACCCTCTTGCTTCTATCATTAATGGTCCCATTACAAGAGACCCAGTGCTTCTTCGATTCACTTTAAGGTGGTTATTTTGCCCATAGTGGATATCCCTCACCCATGAAGACACTGAGAGGCAGGCAGTATTCCTTTCAACAAGTATCTCAATTCTCCTAGGAAAACAAAGTTCTTCACCCTCCTGCTTCTACCATCCACAGTTCTCTTACAATCTATGCAGTGCTGGTTGCATTCACTTGAAAGAGGTGATTTTGCACAAAGGTGATGTTCCACATGCACTCATTGCTAGGCAGTATTAACTTAAACAGCTAAGTCAATTCACAGTGCTAAAAAGGTGCCTGAACCTTTTCCTTCTAACTTTCATGATTCTCTTAAAAGAGAAACAGAGCTTCTTCCATCCATGTGAAAAGGGCTATTTTGCACCAAGATATATTCTTCATACTTTAAAACCTTTGAGACAGGCAGTATTCTTTTTAAAAGTTAACTCAATTCTCAGTTCTAAACAAAGTGCTGCTAACATTAATGGTTTCCTTACATGATAAATTGGGCATGTTCCATTTACTTGAAGTTACCTATATGGCACAAGGGTGATGTTCTTGACTCACAAAAAATCTCAGTAATAGGCAGTATTCCTTTCACCAGGTAACTCATTTCTCTTCGGAGAGAAGTTGGAATACATCCCTACCTCTAACACATTGCATCCAGCCATCAGATAAAAGTGTTTGTCCCTTTTGTTTGAAGTGCATGTTTTTCAAAGAGTGAGTGATTCTCCACTGCAAAAGGCTTTTGTTTGGCAAGCGTTTCTTTCACATGGTAACTGAATGATCTCAGGGAAACAATGCTCTAGAACCTCCTGCTGCAAGCCTTGACATCTGCTTCCAAGACAGAGAGGGCATCTTCCATACCTTTCAAATGGTCTCTTTTGCACACAGCTTGTATGCCTCACACTTTAAAACCCTGAGAGGTACGCAGTACTTTTCTAAAAGCTAACTCAACTTCAACAGTGAAACAAAGTGCTAGACCCCTCTTACTTGTAAGCTTTTTAGTTCTCCTCTAAAACGTACAGTAATTCTTCCCTTCACTGAAAGCAGAGTTCCTTTCAAAAGTTAACTCAATTCCCTCTGCTTAACAAGGTGTGCAATTCTGTGACTGGTAACATTAATTGTTTCCTTGCAGGAGATACACTGCTCCTTCCATTCACTTGAATGGGGCTATGTTGCACACAGAATACGTTCTTCACACTTCAAAAGAATGAGAAGTACTCAGTATTTCTTAGGAAAGTTAACTCCGTTCTCACTGCTAAACAAACTGCTAGATTCTAACATTAATGATTTTCTTACATGATAAACGGGGCCTGATCCATTTACTTGAAGGCAACTATTTGGCACAAGGGTGATGTTCCTCACACCTAAAAAACCTTAGTGTGTGGCACGAATCCTTTCAACAGAGCACTCATTTCTCATAGGGAGACAAGGTGCAAGACACTCCTGCTGCCTTGCACACATTGCATCTTGCCGTCAGATAAGAGTGTGTGTCCATTTCGTCTGAAGCGCGTATATTCAAAGAGTGAGTGATTCTCCACTTTAAAACGCTTTCGTTTGGCAAGCATTCCTTTCACCTACTACCTCAATCTTCAAAGAGAAACAGTGTGCTAGAACCTCCTGCTGAAAACCTTGACATCTGCTTACAAGCATTGAGTGCCTCTTATATTCACTTGAAAGGGTCTCTTTCGCCCAAAGATTGTACTCCTCACACTCTGAAATCCTCAGAGGTATGCACTACTCCTTTTAAAAGCTAACTCCATTGAAATAGCTAAACAAAGTGTTAGACCCTCGTTTTTGTAACCTTTCTGGTTCTCCTACAAGACATACAGTAATTCTTCCCTTCCTTGAAAGGGGCAACCTTGCACCAAAATGATATTCCTCATACTACAAAACCCTGAGGTAAAGGTCCTATTCTTTTTAAAACTGCAATCTATTCCCACTGCTAAACAAGGTGCCAGACCCATTGCTTTTATCATTAATGGTCCCATTCTAAGAGACCCAGTGCTTCTTGAATTCACTTTAAGGTGGTTATTTTGCCCACAGTTGATATTCCTCACCCATGAAGATGCTGAGAGGCAGGCACTATTCCTTTCAACAAGTATCTCAATTTTCCTAGGAAAACAAAATGCTTCAGCCTCCTGCTTCTACCATCCACAGTTCTCTTACGATCTGTGCAGTGCTTGTTGCATTCACTTGAAACAGGTGATTTTGCTCAAAGGTGATGTTCCTCATGCACTCAGAGCTAGGCAGTAGTCCTTTAAACAGCTAAGTCAATTCACAATGCTAAGCAAGGGGCTAGACCCTCTTGCTTCCAACAGTAATGATTCTCTCGCAAGATCTGCAGTACTTCTTTGATTCACTTGAAAGGTTGATTTTGAAAGAAGCTGATGTTCCTCTCCCATGAAAACACTGAGAGGTAAGCAGTATTCCTTTAAAGAGCTAAATGAATTGACAAGGCTAAACAACTTGCTAGACCGTCTTGCTTCTAACATTCACGATTCTCTTACAAGAGCTACAGTGCTTCTCCCATTCACTTGTAAGGGCGACTTGGAACAAAGGTGATGTTCCTGACCCTTGAAAACACTGAGAGGTAGACAGCATTCCTTTCAACAGCTAACTCAATTCAAAGTGCTAAACAAGGTGCATGTCCCTGTTGCTTCTAACACTTCTGATTCTCTTCCAAGAGCTTCAGTGCTTCTGCATTCACTTCAAAAGGCCACTTTTCCACAAGGTTTCTGTTCCTCAGGCATGCAAAGGCTGAGAGATAGGCCGTATTCCTTTAAGCAGCTAAGTCATTTCACAATGCTAAAGAAGGTGCTTGACTCTCTTGCTTTTAACATGAATGGTTCTCTTACAGGAGAAACAGTGCTTCTTCCATTCACTTGAAAAGGGCTATGTTGCCCAGAGGTAAAAGTCTTTATCCCTTCAAAGCCTGAGGGACAGGCAGTATTTCCTTTAAAAGTTAACTCAATTCTCACTGGTATACAACATGCTAGTCCCTCTTCCTTCCAGCAATCATGGTTTTATTAAAAAAGAAACAGTGCTTCTTCTTCCTCTTGCCTTTAACAAGTTTGTGAAAAGGTGATGTTTCACCCACTTGAAAACACTGAGGCTACCCAGTGTCTCGTTCAGTGAGTAACCCAATTCTCACTGAGAAACAAGGTGCTAGGCCCTCCTGATCCTACCATTGATAGTTTTCTTCCAAACATACAGTGCTTGTTCCACCATTGAATTGAACTCTTTGACACAAAGGTGATGTTCCTTACACTTTAAAACCCTGAGGGATAAGGAGTGTTCCTTCCAAAAGCTAACTCAATTCCCTCTGCTTAACAAGGTGCGAAAACCTGTGGCTGGTAATGTTAATAGTTTCCTTGCAGGAGATACACTGCTCCTTCCATTCACTCGAATGGGGCTATTTTGCACACAGAATATGTTCTTCACACTTTCAAAGAATGAGAAATAGGCAGTATTCCTTTGGAAAGTTAACTCGTTCTCACTGCTAAACAAACTGCTAGCTTCTAACATTAATGATTTCCTTACATGATAAACGGGGCGTGATCCATTCACTTGAAGGCATCTAGTTGACACAAGGGTGATGTTCCTTACACCTGACAAAACTCAGTGTTGGGCACTAATCCTGTCAACAGGGAACTCATTTCTCATAGGGAGACAAGGTGCAAGAAATTCCTGCTGCCTTGCATACATTGCATCCTGCCATCAGATAAGAGTGTGTGCCCATTTCGTCTGAAGCGGGTATATTCAAAGAGTGAGTGAATGTCCAGTTTTAAACGCTTTCGTTTGGCAAGCATTCCTTTCAGCTACTACCTCAATCCTCACAAGGAAACAGTGTGCTAGAACCTCCTGCTGCAATCCAGGACATCTGCTTACAAGAGATAGAGTGTCTCTTCCATTCACTTGAAAGTGTCTCTTTTGCCCAAAGATTGTACTCCTCACACTCTGAAATCCTCAGAGGTATGCAGTACTCCTTTCAAAAGCTAACTCCATTGAAATAGCTAAACAAATTGTTAGACCCTCGTTTTTGTAACCTTTCTAGTTCTCCTACAAGACGTACAGTACTTCTTCCCTTCCTTCAAAGGGGCAACCTTGCGCCAAAATGATATTCCTCACACTACAAAACCCTGAGGTAAAGGTGGTATTCCTTCTAAAACCGCCATCTCTTCCCACTGCTAAAGAAGGTGCTAGACCCTCTTGCTTCTATCATTAATGGTTCCATTACAAGAGACCCAGTGCTTCTTCGATTCACTTTAAGGTGGTTATTTTGCCCATAGTGGATATCCCTCACCCATGAAGACACTGAGAGGCAGGCAGTATTCCTTTCAACAAGTATCTCAATTCTCCTAGGAAAACAAAGTTCTTCACCCTCCTGCTTCTACCATCCACAGTTCTCTTACAATCTATGCAGTGCTGGTTGCATTCACTTGAAAGAGGTGATTTTGCACAAAGGTGATGTTCCACATGCACTCATTGCTAGGCAGTATTAACTTAAACAGCTAAGTCAATTCACAGTGCTAAAAAGGTGCCTGAACCTTTTCCTTCTAACTTTCATGATTCTCTTAAAAGAGAAACAGAGCTTCTTCCATCCATGTGAAAAGGGCTATTTTGCACCAAGATATATTCTTCATACTTTAAAACCTTTGAGACAGGCAGTATTCTTTTTAAAAGTTAACTCAATTCTCAGTTCTAAACAAAGTGCTGCTAACATTAATGGTTTCCTTACATGATAAATTGGGCATGTTCCATTTACTTGAAGTTACCTATATGGCACAAGGGTGATGTTCTTGACTCACAAAAAATCTCAGTAATAGGCAGTATTCCTTTCACCAGGTAACTCATTTCTCTTCGGAGAGAAGTTGGAATACATCCCTACCTCTAACACATTGCATCCAGCCATCAGATAAAAGTGTTTGTCCCTTTTGTTTGAAGTGCATGTTTTTCAAAGAGTGAGTGATTCTCCACTGCAAAAGGCTTTTGTTTGGCAAGCGTTTCTTTCACATGGTAACTGAATGATCTCAGGGAAACAATGCTCTAGAACCTCCTGCTGCAAGCCTTGACATCTGCTTCCAAGACAGAGAGGGCATCTTCCATACCTTTCAAATGGTCTCTTTTGCACACAGCTTGTATGCCTCACACTTTAAAACCCTGAGAGGTACGCAGTACTCTTTCTAAAAGCTAACTCAACTTCAACAGTGAAACAAAGTGCTAGACCCCTCTTACTTGTAAGCTTTTTAGTTCTCCTCTAAAACGTACAGTAATTCTTCCCTTCACTGAAAGCAGAGTTCCTTTCAAAAGTTAACTCAATTCCCTCTGCTTAACAAGGTGTGCAATTCTGTGACTGGTAACATTAATTGTTTCCTTTCAGGAGATACACTGCTCCTTCCATTCACTTGAATGGGGCTATGTTGCACACAGAATACGTTCTTCACACTTCAAAAGAATGAGAAGTACTCAGTATTTCTTAGGAAAGTTAACTCCGTTCTCACTGCTAAACAAACTGCTAGATTCTAACATTAATGATTTTCTTACATGATAAACGGGGCCTGATCCATTTACTTGAAGGCAACTATTTGGCACAAGGGTGATGTTCCTCACACCTAAAAAACCTTAGTGTGTGGCACGAATCCTTTCAACAGAGCACTCATTTCTCATAGGGAGACAAGGTGCAAGACACTCCTGCTGCCTTGCACACATTGCATCTTGCCGTCAGATAAGAGTGTGTGTCCATTTCGTCTGAAGCGTGTATATTCAAAGAGTGAGTGATTCTCCACTTTAAAACGCTTTCGTTTGGCAAGCATTCCTTTCACCTACTACCTCAATCTTCAAAGAGAAACAGTGTGCTAGAACCTCTTGCTGAAAACCTTGACATCTGCTTACAAGCATTGAGTGCCTCTTATATTCACTTGAAAGGGTCTCTTTCGCCCAAAGATTGTACTCCTCACACTCTGAAATCCTCAGAGGTATGCACTACTCCTTTTAAAAGCTAACTCCATTGAAATAGCTAAACAAAGTGTTAGACCCTCGTTTTTGTAACCTTTCTGGTTCTCCTACAAGACATACAGTAATTCTTCCCTTCCTTGAAAGGGGCAACCTTGCACCAAAATGATATTCCTCATACTACAAAACCCTGAGGTAAAGGTCCTATTCTTTTTAAAACTGCAATCTATTCCCACTGCTAAACAAGGTGCCAGACCCATTGCTTTTATCATTAATGGTCCCATTCTAAGAGACCCAGTGCTTCTTGAATTCACTTTAAGGTGGTTATTTTGCCCACAGTTGATATTCCTCACCCATGAAGATGCTGAGAGGCAGGCACTATTCCTTTCAACAAGTATCTCAGTTTTCCTAGGAAAACAAAATGCTTCAGCCTCCTGCTTCTACCATCCACAGTTCTCTTACAATCTGTGCAGTGCTTGTTGCATTCACTTGAAACAGGTGATTTTGCTCAAAGGTGATGTTCCTCATGCACTCAGAGCTAGGCAGTAGTCCTTTAAACAGCTAAGTCAATTCACAATGCTAAGCAAGGGGCTAGACCCTCTTGCTTCCAACAGTAATGATTCTCTCGCAAGATCTGCAGTACTTCTTTGATTCACTTGAAAGGTTGATTTTGAAAGAAGCTGATGTTCCTCTCCCATGAAAACACTGAGAGGTAAGCAGTATTCCTTTAAAGAGCTAAATGAATTGACAAGGCTAAACAACTTGCTAGACCGTCTTGCTTCTAACATTCACGATTCTCTTACAAGAGCTACAGTGCTTCTCCCATTCACTTGTAAGGGCGACTTGGAACAAAGGTGATGTTCCTGACCCTTGAAAACACTGAGAGGTAGACAGCATTCCTTTCAACAGCTAACTCAATTCAAAGTGCTAAACAAGGTGCATGTCCCTGTTGCTTCTAACACTTCTGATTCTCTTCCAAGAGCTTCAGTGCTTCTGCATTCACTTCAAAAGGCCACTTTTCCACAAGGTTTCTGTTCCTCAGGCATGCAAAGGCTGAGAGATAGGCCGTATTCCTTTAAGCAGCTAAGTCATTTCACAATGCTAAAGAAGGTGCTTGACTCTCTTGCTTTTAACATGAATGGTTCTCTTACAGGAGAAACAGTGCTTCTTCCATTCACTTGAAAAGGGCTATGTTGCCCAGAGGTAAAGGTCTTTATCCCTTCAAAGCCTGAGGGACAGGCAGTATTTCCTTTAAAAGTTAACTCAATTCTCACTGGTATACAACATGCTAGTCCCTCTTCCTTCCAGCAATCATGGTTTTATTAAAAAAGAAACAGTGCTTCTTCTTCCTCTTGCCTTTAACAAGTTTGTGAAAAGGTGATGTTTCACCCACTTGAAAACACTGAGGCTACCCAGTGTCTCGTTCAGTGAGTAACCCAATTCTCACTGAGAAACAAGGTGCTAGGCCCTCCTGATCCTACCATTGATAGTTTTCTTCCAAACATACAGTGCTTGTTCCACCATTGAATTGAACTCTTTGACACAAAGGTGATGTTCCTTACACTTTAAAACCCTGAGGGATAAGGAGTGTTCCTTCCAAAAGCTAACTCAATTCCCTCTGCTTAACAAGGTGCGAAAATCTGTGGCTGGTAATGTTAATAGTTTCCTTGCAGGAGATACACTGCTCCTTCCATTCACTCGAATGGGGCTATTTTGCACACAGAATATGTTCTTCACACTTTCAAAGAATGAGAAATAGGCAGTATTCCTTTGGAAAGTTAACTCGTTCTCACTGCTAAACAAACTGCTAGCTTCTAACATTAATGATTTCCTTACATGATAAACGGGGCGTGATCCATTCACTTGAAGGCATCTAGTTGACACAAGGGTGATGTTCCTTACACCTGACAAAACTCAGTGTTGGGCACTAATCCTGTCAACAGGGAACTCATTTCTCATAGGGAGACAAGGTGCAAGAAATTCCTGCTGCCTTGCATACATTGCATCCTGCCATCAGATAAGAGTGTGTGCCCATTTCGTCTGAAGCGGGTATATTCAAAGAGTGAGTGAATGTCCAGTTTTAAACGCTTTCGTTTGGCAAGCATTCCTTTCAGCTACTACCTCAATCCTCACAAGGAAACAGTGTGCTAGAACCTCCTGCTGCAATCCAGGACATCTGCTTACAAGAGATAGAGTGTCTCTTCCATTCACTTGAAAGTGTCTCTTTTGCCCAAAGATTGTACTCCTCACCCTCTGAAATCCTCAGAGGTATGCAGTACTCCTTTCAAAAGCTAACTCCATTGAAATAGCTAAACAAATTGTTAGACCCTCGTTTTTGTAACCTTTCTAGTTCTCCTACAAGACGTACAGTACTTCTTCCCTTCCTTCAAAGGGGCAACCTTGCGCCAAAATGATATTCCTCACACTACAAAACCCTGAGGTAAAGGTGGTATTCCTTCTAAAACCGCCATCTCTTCCCACTGCTAAAGAAGGTGCTAGACCCTCTTGCTTCTATCATTAATGGTCCCATTACAAGAGACCCAGTGCTTCTTCGATTCACTTTAAGGTGGTTATTTTGCCCATAGTGGATATCCCTCACCCATGAAGACACTGAGAGGCAGGCAGTATTCCTTTCAACAAGTATCTCAATTCTCCTAGGAAAACAAAGTTCTTCACCCTCCTGCTTCTACCATCCACAGTTCTCTTACAATCTATGCAGTGCTGGTTGCATTCACTTGAAAGAGGTGATTTTGCACAAAGGTGATGTTCCACATGCACTCATTGCTAGGCAGTATTAACTTAAACAGCTAAGTCAATTCACAGTGCTAAAAAGGTGCCTGAACCTTTTCCTTCTAACTTTCATGATTCTCTTAAAAGAGAAACAGAGCTTCTTCCATCCATGTGAAAAGGGCTATTTTGCACCAAGATATATTCTTCATACTTTAAAACCTTTGAGACAGGCAGTATTCTTTTTAAAAGTTAACTCAATTCTCAGTTCTAAACAAAGTGCTGCTAACATTAATGGTTTCCTTACATGATAAATTGGGCATGTTCCATTTACTTGAAGTTACCTATATGGCACAAGGGTGATGTTCTTGACTCACAAAAAATCTCAGTAATAGGCAGTATTCCTTTCACCAGGTAACTCATTTCTCTTCGGAGAGAAGTTGGAATACATCCCTACCTCTAACACATTGCATCCAGCCATCAGATAAAAGTGTTTGTCCCTTTTGTTTGAAGTGCATGTTTTTCAAAGAGTGAGTGATTCTCCACTGCAAAAGGCTTTTGTTTGGCAAGCGTTTCTTTCACATGGTAACTGAATGATCTCAGGGAAACAATGCTCTAGAACCTCCTGCTGCAAGCCTTGACATCTGCTTCCAAGACAGAGAGGGCATCTTCCATACCTTTCAAATGGTCTCTTTTGCACACAGCTTGTATGCCTCACACTTTAAAACCCTGAGAGATACGCAGTACTCTTTCTAAAAGCTAACTCAACTTCAACAGTGAAACAAAGTGCTAGACCCCTCTTACTTGTAAGCTTTTTAGTTCTCCTCTAAAACGTACAGTAATTCTTCCCTTCACTGAAAGCAGAGTTCCTTTCAAAAGTTAACTCAATTCCCTCTGCTTAACAAGGTGCGCAATTCTGTGACTGGTAACATTAATTGTTTCCTTGCAGGAGATACACTGCTCCTTCCATTCACTTGAATGGGGCTATGTTGCACACAGAATACGTTCTTCACACTTCAAAAGAATGAGAAGTACTCAGTATTTCTTAGGAAAGTTAACTCCGTTCTCACTGCTAAACAAACTGCTAGATTCTAACATTAATGATTTTCTTACATGATAAACGGGGCCTGATCCATTTACTTGAAGGCAACTATTTGGCACAAGGGTGATGTTCCTCACACCTAAAAAACCTTAGTGTGTGGCACGAATCCTTTCAACAGAGCACTCATTTCTCATAGGGAGACAAGGTGCAAGACACTCCTGCTGCCTTGCACACATTGCATCTTGCCGTCAGATAAGAGTGTGTGTCCATTTCGTCTGAAGCGTGTATATTCAAAGAGTGAGTGATTCTCCACTTTAAAACGCTTTCGTTTGGCAAGCATTCCTTTCACCTACTACCTCAATCTTCAAAGAGAAACAGTGTGCTAGAACCTCTTGCTGAAAACCTTGACATCTGCTTACAAGCATTGAGTGCCTCTTATATTCACTTGAAAGGGTCTCTTTCGCCCAAAGATTGTACTCCTCACACTCTGAAATCCTCAGAGGTATGCACTACTCCTTTTAAAAGCTAACTCCATTGAAATAGCTAAACAAAGTGTTAGACCCTCGTTTTTGTAACCTTTCTGGTTCTCCTACAAGACATACAGTAATTCTTCCCTTCCTTGAAAGGGGCAACCTTGCACCAAAATGATATTCCTCATACTACAAAACCCTGAGGTAAAGGTCCTATTCTTTTTAAAACTGCAATCTATTCCCACTGCTAAACAAGGTGCCAGACCCATTGCTTTTATCATTAATGGTCCCATTCTAAGAGACCCAGTGCTTCTTGAATTCACTTTAAGGTGGTTATTTTGCCCACAGTTGATATTCCTCACCCATGAAGATGCTGAGAGGCAGGCACTATTCCTTTCAACAAGTATCTCAGTTTTCCTAGGAAAACAAAATGCTTCAGCCTCCTGCTTCTACCATCCACAGTTCTCTTACAATCTGTGCAGTGCTTGTTGCATTCACTTGAAACAGGTGATTTTGCTCAAAGGTGATGTTCCTCATGCACTCAGAGCTAGGCAGTAGTCCTTTAAACAGCTAAGTCAATTCACAATGCTAAGCAAGGGGCTAGACCCTCTTGCTTCCAACAGTAATGATTCTCTCGCAAGATCTGCAGTACTTCTTTGATTCACTTGAAAGGTTGATTTTGAAAGAAGCTGATGTTCCTCTCCCATGAAAACACTGAGAGGTAAGCAGTATTCCTTTAAAGAGCTAAATGAATTGACAAGGCTAAACAACTTGCTAGACCGTCTTGCTTCTAACATTCACGATTCTCTTACAAGAGCTACAGTGCTTCTCCCATTCACTTGTAAGGGCGACTTGGAACAAAGGTGATGTTCCTGACCCTTGAAAACACTGAGAGGTAGACAGCATTCCTTTCAACAGCTAACTCAATTCAAAGTGCTAAACAAGGTGCATGTCCCTGTTGCTTCTAACACTTCTGATTCTCTTCCAAGAGCTTCAGTGCTTCTGCATTCACTTCAAAAGGCCACTTTTCCACAAGGTTTCTGTTCCTCAGGCATGCAAAGGCTGAGAGATAGGCCGTATTCCTTTAAGCAGCTAAGTCATTTCACAATGCTAAAGAAGGTGCTTGACTCTCTTGCTTTTAACATGAATGGTTCTCTTACAGGAGAAACAGTGCTTCTTCCATTCACTTGAAAAGGGCTATGTTGCCCAGAGGTAAAGGTCTTTATCCCTTCAAAGCCTGAGGGACAGGCAGTATTTCCTTTAAAAGTTAACTCAATTCTCACTGGTATACAACATGCTAGTCCCTCTTCCTTCCAGCAATCATGGTTTTATTAAAAAAGAAACAGTGCTTCTTCTTCCTCTTGCCTTTAACAAGTTTGTGAAAAGGTGATGTTTCACCCACTTGAAAACACTGAGGCTACCCAGTGTCTCGTTCAGTGAGTAACCCAATTCTCACTGAGAAACAAGGTGCTAGGCCCTCCTGATCCTACCATTGATAGTTTTCTTCCAAACATACAGTGCTTGTTCCACCATTGAATTGAACTCTTTGACACAAAGGTGATGTTCCTTACACTTTAAAACCCTGAGGGATAAGGAGTGTTCCTTCCAAAAGCTAACTCAATTCCCTCTGCTTAACAAGGTGCGAAAATCTGTGGCTGGTAATGTTAATAGTTTCCTTGCAGGAGATACACTGCTCCTTCCATTCACTCGAATGGGGCTATTTTGCACACAGAATATGTTCTTCACACTTTCAAAGAATGAGAAATAGGCAGTATTCCTTTGGAAAGTTAACTCGTTCTCACTGCTAAACAAACTGCTAGCTTCTAACATTAATGATTTCCTTACATGATAAACGGGGCGTGATCCATTCACTTGAAGGCATCTAGTTGACACAAGGGTGATGTTCCTTACACCTGACAAAACTCAGTGTTGGGCACTAATCCTGTCAACAGGGAACTCATTTCTCATAGGGAGACAAGGTGCAAGAAATTCCTGCTGCCTTGCATACATTGCATCCTGCCATCAGATAAGAGTGTGTGCCCATTTCGTCTGAAGCGGGTATATTCAAAGAGTGAGTGAATGTCCAGTTTTAAACGCTTTCGTTTGGCAAGCATTCCTTTCAGCTACTACCTCAATCCTCACAAGGAAACAGTGTGCTAGAACCTCCTGCTGCAATCCAGGACATCTGCTTACAAGAGATAGAGTGTCTCTTCCATTCACTTGAAAGTGTCTCTTTTGCCCAAAGATTGTACTCCTCACCCTCTGAAATCCTCAGAGGTATGCAGTACTCCTTTCAAAAGCTAACTCCATTGAAATAGCTAAACAAATTGTTAGACCCTCGTTTTTGTAACCTTTCTAGTTCTCCTACAAGACGTACAGTACTTCTTCCCTTCCTTCAAAGGGGCAACCTTGCGCCAAAATGATATTCCTCACACTACAAAACCCTGAGGTAAAGGTGGTATTCCTTCTAAAACCGCCATCTCTTCCCACTGCTAAAGAAGGTGCTAGACCCTCTTGCTTCTATCATTAATGGTCCCATTACAAGAGACCCAGTGCTTCTTCGATTCACTTTAAGGTGGTTATTTTGCCCATAGTGGATATCCCTCACCCATGAAGACACTGAGAGGCAGGCAGTATTCCTTTCAACAAGTATCTCAATTCTCCTAGGAAAACAAAGTTCTTCACCCTCCTGCTTCTACCATCCACAGTTCTCTTACAATCTATGCAGTGCTGGTTGCATTCACTTGAAAGAGGTGATTTTGCACAAAGGTGATGTTCCACATGCACTCATTGCTAGGCAGTATTAACTTAAACAGCTAAGTCAATTCACAGTGCTAAAAAGGTGCCTGAACCTTTTCCTTCTAACTTTCATGATTCTCTTAAAAGAGAAACAGAGCTTCTTCCATCCATGTGAAAAGGGCTATTTTGCACCAAGATATATTCTTCATACTTTAAAACCTTTGAGACAGGCAGTATTCTTTTTAAAAGTTAACTCAATTCTCAGTTCTAAACAAAGTGCTGCTAACATTAATGGTTTCCTTACATGATAAATTGGGCATGTTCCATTTACTTGAAGTTACCTATATGGCACAAGGGTGATGTTCTTGACTCACAAAAAATCTCAGTAATAGGCAGTATTCCTTTCACCAGGTAACTCATTTCTCTTCGGAGAGAAGTTGGAATACATCCCTACCTCTAACACATTGCATCCAGCCATCAGATAAAAGTGTTTGTCCCTTTTGTTTGAAGTGCATGTTTTTCAAAGAGTGAGTGATTCTCCACTGCAAAAGGCTTTTGTTTGGCAAGCGTTTCTTTCACATGGTAACTGAATGATCTCAGGGAAACAATGCTCTAGAACCTCCTGCTGCAAGCCTTGACATCTGCTTCCAAGACAGAGAGGGCATCTTCCATACCTTTCAAATGGTCTCTTTTGCACACAGCTTGTATGCCTCACACTTTAAAACCCTGAGAGATACGCAGTACTCTTTCTAAAAGCTAACTCAACTTCAACAGTGAAACAAAGTGCTAGACCCCTCTTACTTGTAAGCTTTTTAGTTCTCCTCTAAAACGTACAGTAATTCTTCCCTTCACTGAAAGCAGAGTTCCTTTCAAAAGTTAACTCAATTCCCTCTGCTTAACAAGGTGCGCAATTCTGTGACTGGTAACATTAATTGTTTCCTTGCAGGAGATACACTGCTCCTTCCATTCACTTGAATGGGGCTATGTTGCACACAGAATACGTTCTTCACACTTCAAAAGAATGAGAAGTACTCAGTATTTCTTAGGAAAGTTAACTCCGTTCTCACTGCTAAACAAACTGCTAGATTCTAACATTAATGATTTTCTTACATGATAAACGGGGCCTGATCCATTTACTTGAAGGCAACTATTTGGCACAAGGGTGATGTTCCTCACACCTAAAAAACCTTAGTGTGTGGCACGAATCCTTTCAACAGAGCACTCATTTCTCATAGGGAGACAAGGTGCAAGACACTCCTGCTGCCTTGCACACATTGCATCTTGCCGTCAGATAAGAGTGTGTGTCCATTTCGTCTGAAGCGTGTATATTCAAAGAGTGAGTGATTCTCCACTTTAAAACGCTTTCGTTTGGCAAGCATTCCTTTCACCTACTACCTCAATCTTCAAAGAGAAACAGTGTGCTAGAACCTCTTGCTGAAAACCTTGACATCTGCTTACAAGCATTGAGTGCCTCTTATATTCACTTGAAAGGGTCTCTTTCGCCCAAAGATTGTACTCCTCACACTCTGAAATCCTCAGAGGTATGCACTACTCCTTTTAAAAGCTAACTCCATTGAAATAGCTAAACAAAGTGTTAGACCCTCGTTTTTGTAACCTTTCTGGTTCTCCTACAAGACATACAGTAATTCTTCCCTTCCTTGAAAGGGGCAACCTTGCACCAAAATGATATTCCTCATACTACAAAACCCTGAGGTAAAGGTCCTATTCTTTTTAAAACTGCAATCTATTCCCACTGCTAAACAAGGTGCCAGACCCATTGCTTTTATCATTAATGGTCCCATTCTAAGAGACCCAGTGCTTCTTGAATTCACTTTAAGGTGGTTATTTTGCCCACAGTTGATATTCCTCACCCATGAAGATGCTGAGAGGCAGGCACTATTCCTTTCAACAAGTATCTCAGTTTTCCTAGGAAAACAAAATGCTTCAGCCTCCTGCTTCTACCATCCACAGTTCTCTTACAATCTGTGCAGTGCTTGTTGCATTCACTTGAAACAGGTGATTTTGCTCAAAGGTGATGTTCCTCATGCACTCAGAGCTAGGCAGTAGTCCTTTAAACAGCTAAGTCAATTCACAATGCTAAGCAAGGGGCTAGACCCTCTTGCTTCCAACAGTAATGATTCTCTCGCAAGATCTGCAGTACTTCTTTGATTCACTTGAAAGGTTGATTTTGAAAGAAGCTGATGTTCCTCTCCCATGAAAACACTGAGAGGTAAGCAGTATTCCTTTAAAGAGCTAAATGAATTGACAAGGCTAAACAACTTGCTAGACCGTCTTGCTTCTAACATTCACGATTCTCTTACAAGAGCTACAGTGCTTCTCCCATTCACTTGTAAGGGCGACTTGGAACAAAGGTGATGTTCCTGACCCTTGAAAACACTGAGAGGTAGACAGCATTCCTTTCAACAGCTAACTCAATTCAAAGTGCTAAACAAGGTGCATGTCCCTGTTGCTTCTAACACTTCTGATTCTCTTCCAAGAGCTTCAGTGCTTCTGCATTCACTTCAAAAGGCCACTTTTCCACAAGGTTTCTGTTCCTCAGGCATGCAAAGGCTGAGAGATAGGCCGTATTCCTTTAAGCAGCTAAGTCATTTCACAATGCTAAAGAAGGTGCTTGACTCTCTTGCTTTTAACATGAATGGTTCTCTTACAGGAGAAACAGTGCTTCTTCCATTCACTTGAAAAGGGCTATGTTGCCCAGAGGTAAAGGTCTTTATCCCTTCAAAGCCTGAGGGACAGGCAGTATTTCCTTTAAAAGTTAACTCAATTCTCACTGGTATACAACATGCTAGTCCCTCTTCCTTCCAGCAATCATGGTTTTATTAAAAAAGAAACAGTGCTTCTTCTTCCTCTTGCCTTTAACAAGTTTGTGAAAAGGTGATGTTTCACCCACTTGAAAACACTGAGGCTACCCAGTGTCTCGTTCAGTGAGTAACCCAATTCTCACTGAGAAACAAGGTGCTAGGCCCTCCTGATCCTACCATTGATAGTTTTCTTCCAAACATACAGTGCTTGTTCCACCATTGAATTGAACTCTTTGACACAAAGGTGATGTTCCTTACACTTTAAAACCCTGAGGGATAAGGAGTGTTCCTTCCAAAAGCTAACTCAATTCCCTCTGCTTAACAAGGTGCGAAAATCTGTGGCTGGTAATGTTAATAGTTTCCTTGCAGGAGATACACTGCTCCTTCCATTCACTCGAATGGGGCTATTTTGCACACAGAATATGTTCTTCACACTTTCAAAGAATGAGAAATAGGCAGTATTCCTTTGGAAAGTTAACTCGTTCTCACTGCTAAACAAACTGCTAGCTTCTAACATTAATGATTTCCTTACATGATAAACGGGGCGTGATCCATTCACTTGAAGGCATCTAGTTGACACAAGGGTGATGTTCCTTACACCTGACAAAACTCAGTGTTGGGCACTAATCCTGTCAACAGGGAACTCATTTCTCATAGGGAGACAAGGTGCAAGAAATTCCTGCTGCCTTGCATACATTGCATCCTGCCATCAGATAAGAGTGTGTGCCCATTTCGTCTGAAGCGGGTATATTCAAAGAGTGAGTGAATGTCCAGTTTTAAACGCTTTCGTTTGGCAAGCATTCCTTTCAGCTACTACCTCAATCCTCACAAGGAAACAGTGTGCTAGAACCTCCTGCTGCAATCCAGGACATCTGCTTACAAGAGATAGAGTGTCTCTTCCATTCACTTGAAAGTGTCTCTTTTGCCCAAAGATTGTACTCCTCACCCTCTGAAATCCTCAGAGGTATGCAGTACTCCTTTCAAAAGCTAACTCCATTGAAATAGCTAAACAAATTGTTAGACCCTCGTTTTTGTAACCTTTCTAGTTCTCCTACAAGACGTACAGTACTTCTTCCCTTCCTTCAAAGGGGCAACCTTGCGCCAAAATGATATTCCTCACACTACAAAACCCTGAGGTAAAGGTGGTATTCCTTCTAAAACCGCCATCTCTTCCCACTGCTAAAGAAGGTGCTAGACCCTCTTGCTTCTATCATTAATGGTCCCATTACAAGAGACCCAGTGCTTCTTCGATTCACTTTAAGGTGGTTATTTTGCCCATAGTGGATATCCCTCACCCATGAAGACACTGAGAGGCAGGCAGTATTCCTTTCAACAAGTATCTCAATTCTCCTAGGAAAACAAAGTTCTTCACCCTCCTGCTTCTACCATCCACAGTTCTCTTACAATCTATGCAGTGCTGGTTGCATTCACTTGAAAGAGGTGATTTTGCACAAAGGTGATGTTCCACATGCACTCATTGCTAGGCAGTATTAACTTAAACAGCTAAGTCAATTCACAGTGCTAAAAAGGTGCCTGAACCTTTTCCTTCTAACTTTCATGATTCTCTTAAAAGAGAAACAGAGCTTCTTCCATCCATGTGAAAAGGGCTATTTTGCACCAAGATATATTCTTCATACTTTAAAACCTTTGAGACAGGCAGTATTCTTTTTAAAAGTTAACTCAATTCTCAGTTCTAAACAAAGTGCTGCTAACATTAATGGTTTCCTTACATGATAAATTGGGCATGTTCCATTTACTTGAAGTTACCTATATGGCACAAGGGTGATGTTCTTGACTCACAAAAAATCTCAGTAATAGGCAGTATTCCTTTCACCAGGTAACTCATTTCTCTTCGGAGAGAAGTTGGAATACATCCCTACCTCTAACACATTGCATCCAGCCATCAGATAAAAGTGTTTGTCCCTTTTGTTTGAAGTGCATGTTTTTCAAAGAGTGAGTGATTCTCCACTGCAAAAGGCTTTTGTTTGGCAAGCGTTTCTTTCACATGGTAACTGAATGATCTCAGGGAAACAATGCTCTAGAACCTCCTGCTGCAAGCCTTGACATCTGCTTCCAAGACAGAGAGGGCATCTTCCATACCTTTCAAATGGTCTCTTTTGCACACAGCTTGTATGCCTCACACTTTAAAACCCTGAGAGATACGCAGTACTCTTTCTAAAAGCTAACTCAACTTCAACAGTGAAACAAAGTGCTAGACCCCTCTTACTTGTAAGCTTTTTAGTTCTCCTCTAAAACGTACAGTAATTCTTCCCTTCACTGAAAGCAGAGTTCCTTTCAAAAGTTAACTCAATTCCCTCTGCTTAACAAGGTGCGCAATTCTGTGACTGGTAACATTAATTGTTTCCTTGCAGGAGATACACTGCTCCTTCCATTCACTTGAATGGGGCTATGTTGCACACAGAATACGTTCTTCACACTTCAAAAGAATGAGAAGTACTCAGTATTTCTTAGGAAAGTTAACTCCGTTCTCACTGCTAAACAAACTGCTAGATTCTAACATTAATGATTTTCTTACATGATAAACGGGGCCTGATCCATTTACTTGAAGGCAACTATTTGGCACAAGGGTGATGTTCCTCACACCTAAAAAACCTTAGTGTGTGGCACGAATCCTTTCAACAGAGCACTCATTTCTCATAGGGAGACAAGGTGCAAGACACTCCTGCTGCCTTGCACACATTGCATCTTGCCGTCAGATAAGAGTGTGTGTCCATTTCGTCTGAAGCGTGTATATTCAAAGAGTGAGTGATTCTCCACTTTAAAACGCTTTCGTTTGGCAAGCATTCCTTTCACCTACTACCTCAATCTTCAAAGAGAAACAGTGTGCTAGAACCTCTTGCTGAAAACCTTGACATCTGCTTACAAGCATTGAGTGCCTCTTATATTCACTTGAAAGGGTCTCTTTCGCCCAAAGATTGTACTCCTCACACTCTGAAATCCTCAGAGGTATGCACTACTCCTTTTAAAAGCTAACTCCATTGAAATAGCTAATCAAAGTGTTAGACCCTCGTTTTTGTAACCTTTCTGGTTCTCCTACAAGACATACAGTAATTCTTCCCTTCCTTGAAAGGGGCAACCTTGCACCAAAATGATATTCCTCATACTACAAAACCCTGAGGTAAAGGTCCTATTCTTTTTAAAACTGCAATCTATTCCCACTGCTAAACAAGGTGCCAGACCCATTGCTTTTATCATTAATGGTCCCATTCTAAGAGACCCAGTGCTTCTTGAATTCACTTTAAGGTGGTTATTTTGCCCACAGTTGATATTCCTCACCCATGAAGATGCTGAGAGGCAGGCACTATTCCTTTCAACAAGTATCTCAATTTTCCTAGGAAAACAAAATGCTTCAGCCTCCTGCTTCTACCATCCACAGTTCTCTTACAATCTGTGCAGTGCTTGTTGCATTCACTTGAAACAGGTGATTTTGCTCAAAGGTGATGTTCCTCATGCACTCAGAGCTAGGCAGTAGTCCTTTAAACAGCTAAGTCAATTCACAATGCTAAGCAAGGGGCTAGACCCTCTTGCTTCCAACAGTAATGATTCTCTCGCAAGATCTGCAGTACTTCTTTGATTCACTTGAAAGGTTGATTTTGAAAGAAGCTGATGTTCCTCTCCCATGAAAACACTGAGAGGTAAGCAGTATTCCTTTAAAGAGCTAAATGAATTGACAAGGCTAAACAACTTGCTAGACCGTCTTGCTTCTAACATTCACGATTCTCTTACAAGAGCTACAGTGCTTCTCCCATTCACTTGTAAGGGCGACTTGGAACAAAGGTGATGTTCCTGACCCTTGAAAACACTGAGAGGTAGACAGCATTCCTTTCAACAGCTAACTCAATTCAAAGTGCTAAACAAGGTGCATGTCCCTGTTGCTTCTAACACTTCTGATTCTCTTCCAAGAGCTTCAGTGCTTCTGCATTCACTTCAAAAGGCCACTTTTCCACAAGGTTTCTGTTCCTCAGGCATGCAAAGGCTGAGAGATAGGCCGTATTCCTTTAAGCAGCTAAGTCATTTCACAATGCTAAAGAAGGTGCTTGACTCTCTTGCTTTTAACATGAATGGTTCTCTTACAGGAGAAACAGTGCTTCTTCCATTCACTTGAAAAGGGCTATGTTGCCCAGAGGTAAAGGTCTTTATCCCTTCAAAGCCTGAGGGACAGGCAGTATTTCCTTTAAAAGTTAACTCAATTCTCACTGGTATACAACATGCTAGTCCCTCTTCCTTCCAGCAATCATGGTTTTATTAAAAAAGAAACAGTGCTTCTTCTTCCTCTTGCCTTTAACAAGTTTGTGAAAAGGTGATGTTTCACCCACTTGAAAACACTGAGGCTACCCAGTGTCTCGTTCAGTGAGTAACCCAATTCTCACTGAGAAACAAGGTGCTAGGCCCTCCTGATCCTACCATTGATAGTTTTCTTCCAAACATACAGTGCTTGTTCCACCATTGAATTGAACTCTTTGACACAAAGGTGATGTTCCTTACACTTTAAAACCCTGAGGGATAAGGAGTGTTCCTTCCAAAAGCTAACTCAATTCCCTCTGCTTAACAAGGTGCGAAAATCTGTGGCTGGTAATGTTAATAGTTTCCTTGCAGGAGATACACTGCTCCTTCCATTCACTCGAATGGGGCTATTTTGCACACAGAATATGTTCTTCACACTTTCAAAGAATGAGAAATAGGCAGTATTCCTTTGGAAAGTTAACTCGTTCTCACTGCTAAACAAACTGCTAGCTTCTAACATTAATGATTTCCTTACATGATAAACGGGGCGTGATCCATTCACTTGAAGGCATCTAGTTGACACAAGGGTGATGTTCCTTACACCTGACAAAACTCAGTGTTGGGCACTAATCCTGTCAACAGGGAACTCATTTCTCATAGGGAGACAAGGTGCAAGAAATTCCTGCTGCCTTGCATACATTGCATCCTGCCATCAGATAAGAGTGTGTGCCCATTTCGTCTGAAGCGGGTATATTCAAAGAGTGAGTGAATGTCCAGTTATAAACGCTTTCGTTTGGCAAGCATTCCTTTCAGCTACTACCTCAATCCTCACAAGGAAACAGTGTGCTAGAACCTCCTGCTGCAATCCATGACATCTGCTTACAAGAGATAGAGTGTCTCTTCCATTCACTTGAAAGTGTCTCTTTTGCCCAAAGATTGTACTCCTCACACTCTGAAATCCTCAGAGGTATGCAGTACTCCTTTCAAAAGCTAACTCCATTGAAATAGCTAAACAAATTGTTAGACCCTCGTTTTTGTAACCTTTCTAGTTCTCCTACAAGACGTACAGTACTTCTTCCCTTCCTTCAAAGGGGCAACCTTGCGCCAAAATGATATTCCTCACACTACAAAACCCTGAGGTAAAGGTGGTATTCCTTCTAAAACCGCCATCTCTTCCCACTGCTAAAGAAGGTGCTAGACCCTCTTGCTTCTATCATTAATGGTCCCATTACAAGAGACCCAGTGCTTCTTCGATTCACTTTAAGGTGGTTATTTTGCCCATAGTGGATATCCCTCACCCATGAAGACACTGAGAGGCAGGCAGTATTCCTTTCAACAAGTATCTCAATTCTCCTAGGAAAACAAAGTTCTTCACCCTCCTGCTTCTACCATCCACAGTTCTCTTACAATCTATGCAGTGCTGGTTGCATTCACTTGAAAGAGGTGATTTTGCACAAAGGTGATGTTCCACATGCACTCATTGCTAGGCAGTATTAACTTAAACAGCTAAGTCAATTCACAGTGCTAAAAAGGTGCCTGAACCTTTTCCTTCTAACTTTCATGATTCTCTTAAAAGAGAAACAGAGCTTCTTCCATCCATGTGAAAAGGGCTATTTTGCACCAAGATATATTCTTCATACTTTAAAACCTTTGAGACAGGCAGTATTCTTTTTAAAAGTTAACTCAATTCTCAGTTCTAAACAAAGTGCTGCTAACATTAATGGTTTCCTTACATGATAAATTGGGCATGTTCCATTTACTTGAAGTTACCTATATGGCACAAGGGTGATGTTCTTGACTCACAAAAAATCTCAGTAATAGGCAGTATTCCTTTCACCAGGTAACTCATTTCTCTTCGGAGAGAAGTTGGAATACATCCCTACCTCTAACACATTGCATCCAGCCATCAGATAAAAGTGTTTGTCCCTTTTGTTTGAAGTGCATGTTTTTCAAAGAGTGAGTGATTCTCCACTGCAAAAGGCTTTTGTTTGGCAAGCGTTTCTTTCACATGGTAACTGAATGATCTCAGGGAAACAATGCTCTAAAACCTCCTGCTGCAAGCCTTGACATCTGCTTCCAAGACAGAGAGGGCATCTTCCATACCTTTCAAATGGTCTCTTTTGCACACAGCTTGTATGCCTCACACTTTAAAACCCTGAGAGGTACGCAGTACTCTTTCTAAAAGCTAACTCAACTTCAACAGTGAAACAAAGTGCTAGACCCCTCTTACTTGTAAGCTTTTTAGTTCTCCTCTAAAACGTACAGTAATTCTTCCCTTCACTGAAAGCAGAGTTCCTTTCAAAAGTTAACTCAATTCCCTCTGCTTAACAAGGTGTGCAATTCTGTGACTGGTAACATTAATTGTTTCCTTGCAGGAGATACACTGCTCCTTCCATTCACTTGAATGGGGCTATGTTGCACACAGAATACGTTCTTCACACTTCAAAAGAATGAGAAGTACTCAGTATTTCTTAGGAAAGTTAACTCCGTTCTCACTGCTAAACAAACTGCTAGATTCTAACATTAATGATTTTCTTACATGATAAACGGGGCCTGATCCATTTACTTGAAGGCAACTATTTGGCACAAGGGTGATGTTCCTCACACCTAAAAAACCTTAGTGTGTGGCACGAATCCTTTCAACAGAGCACTCATTTCTCATAGGGAGACAAGGTGCAAGACACTCCTGCTGCCTTGCACACATTGCATCTTGCCGTCAGATAAGAGTGTGTGTCCATTTCGTCTGAAGCGTGTATATTCAAAGAGTGAGTGATTCTCCACTTTAAAACGCTTTCGTTTGGCAAGCATTCCTTTCACCTACTACCTCAATCTTCAAAGAGAAACAGTGTGCTAGAACCTCTTGCTGAAAACCTTGACATCTGCTTACAAGCATTGAGTGCCTCTTATATTCACTTGAAAGGGTCTCTTTCGCCCAAAGATTGTACTCCTCACACTCTGAAATCCTCAGAGGTATGCACTACTCCTTTTAAAAGCTAACTCCATTGAAATAGCTAAACAAAGTGTTAGACCCTCGTTTTTGTAACCTTTCTGGTTCTCCTACAAGACATACAGTAATTCTTCCCTTCCTTGAAAGGGGCAACCTTGCACCAAAATGATATTCCTCATACTACAAAACCCTGAGGTAAAGGTCCTATTCTTTTTAAAACTGCAATCTATTCCCACTGCTAAACAAGGTGCCAGACCCATTGCTTTTATCATTAATGGTCCCATTCTAAGAGACCCAGTGCTTCTTGAATTCACTTTAAGGTGGTTATTTTGCCCACAGTTGATATTCCTCACCCATGAAGATGCTGAGAGGCAGGCACTATTCCTTTCAACAAGTATCTCAATTTTCCTAGGAAAACAAAATGCTTCAGCCTCCTGCTTCTACCATCCACAGTTCTCTTACGATCTGTGCAGTGCTTGTTGCATTCACTTGAAACAGGTGATTTTGCTCAAAGGTGATGTTCCTCATGCACTCAGAGCTAGGCAGTAGTCCTTTAAACAGCTAAGTCAATTCACAATGCTAAGCAAGGGGCTAGACCCTCTTGCTTCCAACAGTAATGATTCTCTCGCAAGATCTGCAGTACTTCTTTGATTCACTTGAAAGGTTGATTTTGAAAGAAGCTGATGTTCCTCTCCCATGAAAACACTGAGAGGTAAGCAGTATTCCTTTAAAGAGCTAAATGAATTGACAAGGCTAAACAACTTGCTAGACCGTCTTGCTTCTAACATTCACGATTCTCTTACAAGAGCTACAGTGCTTCTCCCATTCACTTGTAAGGGCGACTTGGAACAAAGGTGATGTTCCTGACCCTTGAAAACACTGAGAGGTAGACAGCATTCCTTTCAACAGCTAACTCAATTCAAAGTGCTAAACAAGGTGCATGTCCCTGTTGCTTCTAACACTTCTGATTCTCTTCCAAGAGCTTCAGTGCTTCTGCATTCACTTCAAAAGGCCACTTTTCCACAAGGTTTCTGTTCCTCAGGCATGCAAAGGCTGAGAGATAGGCCGTATTCCTTTAAGCAGCTAAGTCATTTCACAATGCTAAAGAAGGTGCTTGACTCTCTTGCTTTTAACATGAATGGTTCTCTTACAGGAGAAACAGTGCTTCTTCCATTCACTTGAAAAGGGCTATGTTGCCCAGAGGTAAAGGTCTTTATCCCTTCAAAGCCTGAGGGACAGGCAGTATTTCCTTTAAAAGTTAACTCAATTCTCACTGGTATACAACATGCTAGTCCCTCTTCCTTCCAGCAATCATGGTTTTATTAAAAAAGAAACAGTGCTTCTTCTTCCTCTTGCCTTTAACAAGTTTGTGAAAAGGTGATGTTTCACCCACTTGAAAACACTGAGGCTACCCAGTGTCTCGTTCAGTGAGTAACCCAATTCTCACTGAGAAACAAGGTGCTAGGCCCTCCTGATCCTACCATTGATAGTTTTCTTCCAAACATACAGTGCTTGTTCCACCATTGAATTGAACTCTTTGACACAAAGGTGATGTTCCTTACACTTTAAAACCCTGAGGGATAAGGAGTGTTCCTTCCAAAAGCTAACTCAATTCCCTCTGCTTAACAAGGTGCGAAAATCTGTGGCTGGTAATGTTAATAGTTTCCTTGCAGGAGATACACTGCTCCTTCCATTCACTCGAATGGGGCTATTTTGCACACAGAATATGTTCTTCACACTTTCAAAGAATGAGAAATAGGCAGTATTCCTTTGGAAAGTTAACTCGTTCTCACTGCTAAACAAACTGCTAGCTTCTAACATTAATGATTTCCTTACATGATAAACGGGGTGTGATCCATTCACTTGAAGGCATCTAGTTGACACAAGGGTGATGTTCCTTACACCTGACAAAACTCAGTGTTGGGCACTAATCCTGTCAACAGGGAACTCATTTCTCATAGGGAGACAAGGTGCAAGAAATTCCTGCTGCCTTGCATACATTGCATCCTGCCATCAGATAAGAGTGTGTGCCCATTTCGTCTGAAGCGGGTATATTCAAAGAGTGAGTGAATGTCCAGTTTTAAACGCTTTCGTTTGGCAAGCATTCCTTTCAGCTACTACCTCAATCCTCACAAGGAAACAGTGTGCTAGAACCTCCTGCTGCAATCCAGGACATCTGCTTACAAGAGATAGAGTGTCTCTTCCATTCACTTGAAAGTGTCTCTTTTGCCCAAAGATTGTACTCCTCACACTCTGAAATCCTCAGAGGTATGCAGTACTCCTTTCAAAAGCTAACTCCATTGAAATAGCTAAACAAATTGTTAGACCCTCGTTTTTGTAACCTTTCTAGTTCTCCTACAAGACGTACAGTACTTCTTCCCTTCCTTCAAAGGGGCAACCTTGCGCCAAAATGATATTCCTCACACTACAAAACCCTGAGGTAAAGGTGGTATTCCTTCTAAAACCGCCATCTCTTCCCACTGCTAAAGAAGGTGCTAGACCCTCTTGCTTCTATCATTAATGGTCCCATTACAAGAGACCCAGTGCTTCTTCGATTCACTTTAAGGTGGTTATTTTGCCCATAGTGGATATCCCTCACCCATGAAGACACTGAGAGGCAGGCAGTATTCCTTTCAACAAGTATCTCAATTCTCCTAGGAAAACAAAGTTCTTCACCCTCCTGCTTCTACCATCCACAGTTCTCTTACAATCTATGCAGTGCTGGTTGCATTCACTTGAAAGAGGTGATTTTGCACAAAGGTGATGTTCCACATGCACTCATTGCTAGGCAGTATTAACTTAAACAGCTAAGTCAATTCACAGTGCTAAAAAGGTGCCTGAACCTTTTCCTTCTAACTTTCATGATTCTCTTAAAAGAGAAACAGAGCTTCTTCCATCCATGTGAAAAGGGCTATTTTGCACCAAGATATATTCTTCATACTTTAAAACCTTTGAGACAGGCAGTATTCTTTTTAAAAGTTAACTCAATTCTCAGTTCTAAACAAAGTGCTGCTAACATTAATGGTTTCCTTACATGATAAATTGGGCATGTTCCATTTACTTGAAGTTACCTATATGGCACAAGGGTGATGTTCTTGACTCACAAAAAATCTCAGTAATAGGCAGTATTCCTTTCACCAGGTAACTCATTTCTCTTCGGAGAGAAGTTGGAATACATCCCTACCTCTAACACATTGCATCCAGCCATCAGATAAAAGTGTTTGTCCCTTTTGTTTGAAGTGCATGTTTTTCAAAGAGTGAGTGATTCTCCACTGCAAAAGGCTTTTGTTTGGCAAGCGTTTCTTTCACATGGTAACTGAATGATCTCAGGGAAACAATGCTCTAGAACCTCCTGCTGCAAGCCTTGACATCTGCTTCCAAGACAGAGAGGGCATCTTCCATACCTTTCAAATGGTCTCTTTTGCACACAGCTTGTATGCCTCACACTTTAAAACCCTGAGAGGTACGCAGTACTCTTTCTAAAAGCTAACTCAACTTCAACAGTGAAACAAAGTGCTAGACCCCTCTTACTTGTAAGCTTTTTAGTTCTCCTCTAAAACGTACAGTAATTCTTCCCTTCACTGAAAGCAGAGTTCCTTTCAAAAGTTAACTCAATTCCCTCTGCTTAACAAGGTGTGCAATTCTGTGACTGGTAACATTAATTGTTTCCTTGCAGGAGATACACTGCTCCTTCCATTCACTTGAATGGGGCTATGTTGCACACAGAATACGTTCTTCACACTTCAAAAGAATGAGAAGTACTCAGTATTTCTTAGGAAAGTTAACTCCGTTCTCACTGCTAAACAAACTGCTAGATTCTAACATTAATGATTTTCTTACATGATAAACGGGGCCTGATCCATTTACTTGAAGGCAACTATTTGGCACAAGGGTGATGTTCCTCACACCTAAAAAACCTTAGTGTGTGGCACGAATCCTTTCAACAGAGCACTCATTTCTCATAGGGAGACAAGGTGCAAGACACTCCTGCTGCCTTGCACACATTGCATCTTGCCGTCAGATAAGAGTGTGTGTCCATTTCGTCTGAAGCGTGTATATTCAAAGAGTGAGTGATTCTCCACTTTAAAACGCTTTCGTTTGGCAAGCATTCCTTTCACCTACTACCTCAATCTTCAAAGAGAAACAGTGTGCTAGAACCTCTTGCTGAAAACCTTGACATCTGCTTACAAGCATTGAGTGCCTCTTATATTCACTTGAAAGGGTCTCTTTCGCCCAAAGATTGTACTCCTCACACTCTGAAATCCTCAGAGGTATGCACTACTCCTTTTAAAAGCTAACTCCATTGAAATAGCTAAACAAAGTGTTAGACCCTCGTTTTTGTAACCTTTCTGGTTCTCCTACAAGACATACAGTAATTCTTCCCTTCCTTGAAAGGGGCAACCTTGCACCAAAATGATATTCCTCATACTACAAAACCCTGAGGTAAAGGTCCTATTCTTTTTAAAACTGCAATCTATTCCCACTGCTAAACAAGGTGCCAGACCCATTGCTTTTATCATTAATGGTCCCATTCTAAGAGACCCAGTGCTTCTTGAATTCACTTTAAGGTGGTTATTTTGCCCACAGTTGATATTCCTCACCCATGAAGATGCTGAGAGGCAGGCACTATTCCTTTCAACAAGTATCTCAATTTTCCTAGGAAAACAAAATGCTTCAGCCTCCTGCTTCTACCATCCACAGTTCTCTTACAATCTGTGCAGTGCTTGTTGCATTCACTTGAAACAGGTGATTTTGCTCAAAGGTGATGTTCCTCATGCACTCAGAGCTAGGCAGTAGTCCTTTAAACAGCTAAGTCAATTCACAATGCTAAGCAAGGGGCTAGACCCTCTTGCTTCCAACAGTAATGATTCTCTCGCAAGATCTGCAGTACTTCTTTGATTCACTTGAAAGGTTGATTTTGAAAGAAGCTGATGTTCCTCTCCCATGAAAACACTGAGAGGTAAGCAGTATTCCTTTAAAGAGCTAAATGAATTGACAAGGCTAAACAACTTGCTAGACCGTCTTGCTTCTAACATTCACGATTCTCTTACAAGAGCTACAGTGCTTCTCCCATTCACTTGTAAGGGCGACTTGGAACAAAGGTGATGTTCCTGACCCTTGAAAACACTGAGAGGTAGACAGCATTCCTTTCAACAGCTAACTCAATTCAAAGTGCTAAACAAGGTGCATGTCCCTGTTGCTTCTAACACTTCTGATTCTCTTCCAAGAGCTTCAGTGCTTCTGCATTCACTTCAAAAGGCCACTTTTCCACAAGGTTTCTGTTCCTCAGGCATGCAAAGGCTGAGAGATAGGCCGTATTCCTTTAAGCAGCTAAGTCATTTCACAATGCTAAAGAAGGTGCTTGACTCTCTTGCTTTTAACATGAATGGTTCTCTTACAGGAGAAACAGTGCTTCTTCCATTCACTTGAAAAGGGCTATGTTGCCCAGAGGTAAAGGTCTTTATCCCTTCAAAGCCTGAGGGACAGGCAGTATTTCCTTTAAAAGTTAACTCAATTCTCACTGGTATACAACATGCTAGTCCCTCTTCCTTCCAGCAATCATGGTTTTATTAAAAAAGAAACAGTGCTTCTTCTTCCTCTTGCCTTTAACAAGTTTGTGAAAAGGTGATGTTTCACCCACTTGAAAACACTGAGGCTACCCAGTGTCTCGTTCAGTGAGTAACCCAATTCTCACTGAGAAACAAGGTGCTAGGCCCTCCTGATCCTACCATTGATAGTTTTCTTCCAAACATACAGTGCTTGTTCCACCATTGAATTGAACTCTTTGACACAAAGGTGATGTTCCTTACACTTTAAAACCCTGAGGGATAAGGAGTGTTCCTTCCAAAAGCTAACTCAATTCCCTCTGCTTAACAAGGTGCGAAAATCTGTGGCTGGTAATGTTAATAGTTTCCTTGCAGGAGATACACTGCTCCTTCCATTCACTCGAATGGGGCTATTTTGCACACAGAATATGTTCTTCACACTTTCAAAGAATGAGAAATAGGCAGTATTCCTTTGGAAAGTTAACTCGTTCTCACTGCTAAACAAACTGCTAGCTTCTAACATTAATGATTTCCTTACATGATAAACGGGGCGTGATCCATTCACTTGAAGGCATCTAGTTGACACAAGGGTGATGTTCCTTACACCTGACAAAACTCAGTGTTGGGCACTAATCCTGTCAACAGGGAACTCATTTCTCATAGGGAGACAAGGTGCAAGAAATTCCTGCTGCCTTGCATACATTGCATCCTGCCATCAGATAAGAGTGTGTGCCCATTTCGTCTGAAGCGGGTATATTCAAAGAGTGAGTGAATGTCCAGTTTTAAACGCTTTCGTTTGGCAAGCATTCCTTTCAGCTACTACCTCAATCCTCACAAGGAAACAGTGTGCTAGAACCTCCTGCTGCAATCCAGGACATCTGCTTACAAGAGATAGAGTGTCTCTTCCATTCACTTGAAAGTGTCTCTTTTGCCCAAAGATTGTACTCCTCACACTCTGAAATCCTCAGAGGTATGCAGTACTCCTTTCAAAAGCTAACTCCATTGAAATAGCTAAACAAATTGTTAGACCCTCGTTTTTGTAACCTTTCTAGTTCTCCTACAAGACGTACAGTACTTCTTCCCTTCCTTCAAAGGGGCAACCTTGCGCCAAAATGATATTCCTCACACTACAAAACCCTGAGGTAAAGGTGGTATTCCTTCTAAAACCGCCATCTCTTCCCACTGCTAAAGAAGGTGCTAGACCCTCTTGCTTCTATCATTAATGGTCCCATTACAAGAGACCCAGTGCTTCTTCGATTCACTTTAAGGTGGTTATTTTGCCCATAGTGGATATCCCTCACCCATGAAGACACTGAGAGGCAGGCAGTATTCCTTTCAACAAGTATCTCAATTCTCCTAGGAAAACAAAGTTCTTCACCCTCCTGCTTCTACCATCCACAGTTCTCTTACAATCTATGCAGTGCTGGTTGCATTCACTTGAAAGAGGTGATTTTGCACAAAGGTGATGTTCCACATGCACTCATTGCTAGGCAGTATTAACTTAAACAGCTAAGTCAATTCACAGTGCTAAAAAGGTGCCTGAACCTTTTCCTTCTAACTTTCATGATTCTCTTAAAAGAGAAACAGAGCTTCTTCCATCCATGTGAAAAGGGCTATTTTGCACCAAGATATATTCTTCATACTTTAAAACCTTTGAGACAGGCAGTATTCTTTTTAAAAGTTAACTCAATTCTCAGTTCTAAACAAAGTGCTGCTAACATTAATGGTTTCCTTACATGATAAATTGGGCATGTTCCATTTACTTGAAGTTACCTATATGGCACAAGGGTGATGTTCTTGACTCACAAAAAATCTCAGTAATAGGCAGTATTCCTTTCACCAGGTAACTCATTTCTCTTCGGAGAGAAGTTGGAATACATCCCTACCTCTAACACATTGCATCCAGCCATCAGATAAAAGTGTTTGTCCCTTTTGTTTGAAGTGCATGTTTTTCAAAGAGTGAGTGATTCTCCACTGCAAAAGGCTTTTGTTTGGCAAGCGTTTCTTTCACATGGTAACTGAATGATCTCAGGGAAACAATGCTCTAGAACCTCCTGCTGCAAGCCTTGACATCTGCTTCCAAGACAGAGAGGGCATCTTCCATACCTTTCAAATGGTCTCTTTTGCACACAGCTTGTATGCCTCACACTTTAAAACCCTGAGAGGTACGCAGTACTCTTTCTAAAAGCTAACTCAACTTCAACAGTGAAACAAAGTGCTAGACCCCTCTTACTTGTAAGCTTTTTAGTTCTCCTCTAAAACGTACAGTAATTCTTCCCTTCACTGAAAGCAGAGTTCCTTTCAAAAGTTAACTCAATTCCCTCTGCTTAACAAGGTGTGCAATTCTGTGACTGGTAACATTAATTGTTTCCTTGCAGGAGATACACTGCTCCTTCCATTCACTTGAATGGGGCTATGTTGCACACAGAATACGTTCTTCACACTTCAAAAGAATGAGAAGTACTCAGTATTTCTTAGGAAAGTTAACTCCGTTCTCACTGCTAAACAAACTGCTAGATTCTAACATTAATGATTTTCTTACATGATAAACGGGGCCTGATCCATTTACTTGAAGGCAACTATTTGGCACAAGGGTGATGTTCCTCACACCTAAAAAACCTTAGTGTGTGGCACGAATCCTTTCAACAGAGCACTCATTTCTCATAGGGAGACAAGGTGCAAGACACTCCTGCTGCCTTGCACACATTGCATCTTGCCGTCAGATAAGAGTGTGTGTCCATTTCGTCTGAAGCGTGTATATTCAAAGAGTGAGTGATTCTCCACTTTAAAACGCTTTCGTTTGGCAAGCATTCCTTTCACCTACTACCTCAATCTTCAAAGAGAAACAGTGTGCTAGAACCTCTTGCTGAAAACCTTGACATCTGCTTACAAGCATTGAGTGCCTCTTATATTCACTTGAAAGGGTCTCTTTCGCCCAAAGATTGTACTCCTCACACTCTGAAATCCTCAGAGGTATGCACTACTCCTTTTAAAAGCTAACTCCATTGAAATAGCTAAACAAAGTGTTAGACCCTCGTTTTTGTAACCTTTCTGGTTCTCCTACAAGACATACAGTAATTCTTCCCTTCCTTGAAAGGGGCAACCTTGCACCAAAATGATATTCCTCATACTACAAAACCCTGAGGTAAAGGTCCTATTCTTTTTAAAACTGCAATCTATTCCCACTGCTAAACAAGGTGCCAGACCCATTGCTTTTATCATTAATGGTCCCATTCTAAGAGACCCAGTGCTTCTTGAATTCACTTTAAGGTGGTTATTTTGCCCACAGTTGATATTCCTCACCGATGAAGATGCTGAGAGGCAGGCACTATTCCTTTCAACAAGTATCTCAGTTTTCCTAGGAAAACAAAATGCTTCAGCCTCCTGCTTCTACCATCCACAGTTCTCTTACAATCTGTGCAGTGCTTGTTGCATTCACTTGAAACAGGTGATTTTGCTCAAAGGTGATGTTCCTCATGCACTCAGAGCTAGGCAGTAGTCCTTTAAACAGCTAAGTCAATTCACAATGCTAAGCAAGGGGCTAGACCCTCTTGCTTCCAACAGTAATGATTCTCTCGCAAGATCTGCAGTACTTCTTTGATTCACTTGAAAGGTTGATTTTGAAAGAAGCTGATGTTCCTCTCCCATGAAAACACTGAGAGGTAAGCAGTATTCCTTTAAAGAGCTAAATGAATTGACAAGGCTAAACAACTTGCTAGACCGTCTTGCTTCTAACATTCACGATTCTCTTACAAGAGCTACAGTGCTTCTCCCATTCACTTGTAAGGGCGACTTGGAACAAAGGTGATGTTCCTGACCCTTGAAAACACTGAGAGGTAGACAGCATTCCTTTCAACAGCTAACTCAATTCAAAGTGCTAAACAAGGTGCATGTCCCTGTTGCTTCTAACACTTCTGATTCTCTTCCAAGAGCTTCAGTGCTTCTGCATTCACTTCAAAAGGCCACTTTTCCACAAGGTTTCTGTTCCTCAGGCATGCAAAGGCTGAGAGATAGGCCGTATTCCTTTAAGCAGCTAAGTCATTTCACAATGCTAAAGAAGGTGCTTGACTCTCTTGCTTTTAACATGAATGGTTCTCTTACAGGAGAAACAGTGCTTCTTCCATTCACTTGAAAAGGGCTATGTTGCCCAGAGGTAAAGGTCTTTATCCCTTCAAAGCCTGAGGGACAGGCAGTATTTCCTTTAAAAGTTAACTCAATTCTCACTGGTATACAACATGCTAGTCCCTCTTCCTTCCAGCAATCATGGTTTTATTAAAAAAGAAACAGTGCTTCTTCTTCCTCTTGCCTTTAACAAGTTTGTGAAAAGGTGATGTTTCACCCACTTGAAAACACTGAGGCTACCCAGTGTCTCGTTCAGTGAGTAACCCAATTCTCACTGAGAAACAAGGTGCTAGGCCCTCCTGATCCTACCATTGATAGTTTTCTTCCAAACATACAGTGCTTGTTCCACCATTGAATTGAACTCTTTGACACAAAGGTGATGTTCCTTACACTTTAAAACCCTGAGGGATAAGGAGTGTTCCTTCCAAAAGCTAACTCAATTCCCTCTGCTTAACAAGGTGCGAAAATCTGTGGCTGGTAATGTTAATAGTTTCCTTGCAGGAGATACACTGCTCCTTCCATTCACTCGAATGGGGCTATTTTGCACACAGAATATGTTCTTCACACTTTCAAAGAATGAGAAATAGGCAGTATTCCTTTGGAAAGTTAACTCGTTCTCATTGCTAAACAAACTGCTAGCTTCTAACATTAATGATTTCCTTACATGATAAACGGGGCGTGATCCATTCACTTGAAGGCATCTAGTTGACACAAGGGTGATGTTCCTTACACCTGACAAAACTCAGTGTTGGGCACTAATCCTGTCAACAGGGAACTCATTTCTCATAGGGAGACAAGGTGCAAGAAATTCCTGCTGCCTTGCATACATTGCATCCTGCCATCAGATAAGAGTGTGTGCCCATTTCGTCTGAAGCGGGTATATTCAAAGAGTGAGTGAATGTCCAGTTTTAAACGCTTTCGTTTGGCAAGCATTCCTTTCAGCTACTACCTCAATCCTCACAAGGAAACAGTGTGCTAGAACCTCCTGCTGCAATCCAGGACATCTGCTTACAAGAGATAGAGTGTCTCTTCCATTCACTTGAAAGTGTCTCTTTTGCCCAAAGATTGTACTCCTCACACTCTGAAATCCTCAGAGGTATGCAGTACTCCTTTCAAAAGCTAACTCCATTGAAATAGCTAAACAAATTGTTAGACCCTCGTTTTTGTAACCTTTCTAGTTCTCCTACAAGACGTACAGTACTTCTTCCCTTCCTTCAAAGGGGCAACCTTGCGCCAAAATGATATTCCTCACACTACAAAACCCTGAGGTAAAGGTGGTATTCCTTCTAAAACCGCCATCTCTTCCCACTGCTAAAGAAGGTGCTAGACCCTCTTGCTTCTATCATTAATGGTCCCATTACAAGAGACCCAGTGCTTCTTCGATTCACTTTAAGGTGGTTATTTTGCCCATAGTGGATATCCCTCACCCATGAAGACACTGAGAGGCAGGCAGTATTCCTTTCAACAAGTATCTCAATTCTCCTAGGAAAACAAAGTTCTTCACCCTCCTGCTTCTACCATCCACAGTTCTCTTACAATCTATGCAGTGCTGGTTGCATTCACTTGAAAGAGGTGATTTTGCACAAAGGTGATGTTCCACATGCACTCATTGCTAGGCAGTATTAACTTAAACAGCTAAGTCAATTCACAGTGCTAAAATGGTGCCTGAACCTTTTCCTTCTAACTTTCATGATTCTCTTAAAAGAGAAACAGAGCTTCTTCCATCCATGTGAAAAGGGCTATTTTGCACCAAGATATATTCTTCATACTTTAAAACCTTTGAGACAGGCAGTATTCTTTTTAAAAGTTAACTCAATTCTCAGTTCTAAACAAAGTGCTGCTAACATTAATGGTTTCCTTACATGATAAATTGGGCATGTTCCATTTACTTGAAGTTACCTATATGGCACAAGGGTGATGTTCTTGACTCACAAAAAATCTCAGTAATAGGCAGTATTCCTTTCACCAGGTAACTCATTTCTCTTCGGAGAGAAGTTGGAATACATCCCTACCTCTAACACATTGCATCCAGCCATCAGATAAAAGTGTTTGTCCCTTTTGTTTGAAGTGCATGTTTTTCAAAGAGTGAGTGATTCTCCACTGCAAAAGGCTTTTGTTTGGCAAGCGTTTCTTTCACATGGTAACTGAATGATCTCAGGGAAACAATGCTCTAGAACCTCCTGCTGCAAGCCTTGACATCTGCTTCCAAGACAGAGAGGGCATCTTCCATACCTTTCAAATGGTCTCTTTTGCACACAGCTTGTATGCCTCACACTTTAAAACCCTGAGAGGTACGCAGTACTCTTTCTAAAAGCTAACTCAACTTCAACAGTGAAACAAAGTGCTAGACCCCTCTTACTTGTAAGCTTTCTAGTTCTCCTCTAAAACGTACAGTAATTCTTCCCTTCACTGAAAGCAGAGTTCCTTTCAAAAGTTAACTCAATTCCCTCTGCTTAACAAGGTGTGCAATTCTGTGACTGGTAACATTAATTGTTTCCTTGCAGGAGATACACTGCTCCTTCCATTCACTTGAATGGGGCTATGTTGCACACAGAATACGTTCTTCACACTTCAAAAGAATGAGAAGTACTCAGTATTTCTTAGGAAAGTTAACTCCGTTCTCACTGCTAAACAAACTGCTAGATTCTAACATTAATGATTTTCTTACATGATAAACGGGGCCTGATCCATTTACTTGAAGGCAACTATTTGGCACAAGGGTGATGTTCCTCACACCTAAAAAACCTTAGTGTGTGGCACGAATCCTTTCAACAGAGCACTCATTTCTCATAGGGAGACAAGGTGCAAGACACTCCTGCTGCCTTGCACACATTGCATCTTGCCGTCAGATAAGAGTGTGTGTCCATTTCGTCTGAAGCGTGTATATTCAAAGAGTGAGTGATTCTCCACTTTAAAACGCTTTCGTTTGGCAAGCATTCCTTTCACCTACTACCTCAATCTTCAAAGAGAAACAGTGTGCTAGAACCTCTTGCTGAAAACCTTGACATCTGCTTACAAGCATTGAGTGCCTCTTATATTCACTTGAAAGGGTCTCTTTCGCCCAAAGATTGTACTCCTCACACTCTGAAATCCTCAGAGGTATGCACTACTCCTTTTAAAAGCTAACTCCATTGAAATAGCTAAACAAAGTGTTAGACCCTCGTTTTTGTAACCTTTCTGGTTCTCCTACAAGACATACAGTAATTCTTCCCTTCCTTGAAAGGGGCAACCTTGCACCAAAATGATATTCCTCATACTACAAAACCCTGAGGTAAAGGTCCTATTCTTTTTAAAACTGCAATCTATTCCCACTGCTAAACAAGGTGCCAGACCCATTGCTTTTATCATTAATGGTCCCATTCTAAGAGACCCAGTGCTTCTTGAATTCACTTTAAGGTGGTTATTTTGCCCACAGTTGATATTCCTCACCCATGAAGATGCTGAGAGGCAGGCACTATTCCTTTCAACAAGTATCTCAGTTTTCCTAGGAAAACAAAATGCTTCAGCCTCCTGCTTCTACCATCCACAGTTCTCTTACAATCTGTGCAGTGCTTGTTGCATTCACTTGAAACAGGTGATTTTGCTCAAAGGTGATGTTCCTCATGCACTCAGAGCTAGGCAGTAGTCCTTTAAACAGCTAAGTCAATTCACAATGCTAAGCAAGGGGCTAGACCCTCTTGCTTCCAACAGTAATGATTCTCTCGCAAGATCTGCAGTACTTCTTTGATTCACTTGAAAGGTTGATTTTGAAAGAAGCTGATGTTCCTCTCCCATGAAAACACTGAGAGGTAAGCAGTATTCCTTTAAAGAGCTAAATGAATTGACAAGGCTAAACAACTTGCTAGACCGTCTTGCTTCTAACATTCACGATTCTCTTACAAGAGCTACAGTGCTTCTCCCATTCACTTGTAAGGGCGACTTGGAACAAAGGTGATGTTCCTGACCCTTGAAAACACTGAGAGGTAGACAGCATTCCTTTCAACAGCTAACTCAATTCAAAGTGCTAAACAAGGTGCATGTCCCTGTTGCTTCTAACACTTCTGATTCTCTTCCAAGAGCTTCAGTGCTTCTGCATTCACTTCAAAAGGCCACTTTTCCACAAGGTTTCTGTTCCTCAGGCATGCAAAGGCTGAGAGATAGGCCGTATTCCTTTAAGCAGCTAAGTCATTTCACAATGCTAAAGAAGGTGCTTGACTCTCTTGCTTTTAACATGAATGGTTCTCTTACAGGAGAAACAGTGCTTCTTCCATTCACTTGAAAAGGGCTATGTTGCCCAGAGGTAAAGGTCTTTATCCCTTCAAAGCCTGAGGGACAGGCAGTATTTCCTTTAAAAGTTAACTCAATTCTCACTGGTATACAACATGCTAGTCCCTCTTCCTTCCAGCAATCATGGTTTTATTAAAAAAGAAACAGTGCTTCTTCTTCCTCTTGCCTTTAACAAGTTTGTGAAAAGGTGATGTTTCACCCACTTGAAAACACTGAGGCTACCCAGTGTCTCGTTCAGTGAGTAACCCAATTCTCACTGAGAAACAAGGTGCTAGGCCCTCCTGATCCTACCATTGATAGTTTTCTTCCAAACATACAGTGCTTGTTCCACCATTGAATTGAACTCTTTGACACAAAGGTGATGTTCCTTACACTTTAAAACCCTGAGGGATAAGGAGTGTTCCTTCCAAAAGCTAACTCAATTCCCTCTGCTTAACAAGGTGCGAAAATCTGTGGCTGGTAATGTTAATAGTTTCCTTGCAGGAGATACACTGCTCCTTCCATTCACTCGAATGGGGCTATTTTGCACACAGAATATGTTCTTCACACTTTCAAAGAATGAGAAATAGGCAGTATTCCTTTGGAAAGTTAACTCGTTCTCACTGCTAAACAAACTGCTAGCTTCTAACATTAATGATTTCCTTACATGATAAACGGGGCGTGATCCATTCACTTGAAGGCATCTAGTTGACACAAGGGTGATGTTCCTTACACCTGACAAAACTCAGTGTTGGGCACTAATCCTGTCAACAGGGAACTCATTTCTCATAGGGAGACAAGGTGCAAGAAATTCCTGCTGCCTTGCATACATTGCATCCTGCCATCAGATAAGAGTGTGTGCCCATTTCGTCTGAAGCGGGTATATTCAAAGAGTGAGTGAATGTCCAGTTATAAACGCTTTCGTTTGGCAAGCATTCCTTTCAGCTACTACCTCAATCCTCACAAGGAAACAGTGTGCTAGAACCTCCTGCTGCAATCCATGACATCTGCTTACAAGAGATAGAGTGTCTCTTCCATTCACTTGAAAGTGTCTCTTTTGCCCAAAGATTGTACTCCTCACACTCTGAAATCCTCAGAGGTATGCAGTACTCCTTTCAAAAGCTAACTCCATTGAAATAGCTAAACAAATTGTTAGACCCTCGTTTTTGTAACCTTTCTAGTTCTCCTACAAGACGTACAGTACTTCTTCCCTTCCTTCAAAGGGGCAACCTTGCGCCAAAATGATATTCCTCACACTACAAAACCCTGAGGTAAAGGTGGTCTTCCTTCTAAAACCGCCATCTCTTCCCACTGCTAAAGAAGGTGCTAGACCCTCTTGCTTCTATCATTAATGGTCCCATTACAAGAGACCCAGTGCTTCTTCGATTCACTTTAAGGTGGTTATTTTGCCCATAGTGGATATCCCTCACCCATGAAGACACTGAGAGGCAGGCAGTATTCCTTTCAACAAGTATCTCAATTCTCCTAGGAAAACAAAGTTCTTCACCCTCCTGCTTCTACCATCCACAGTTCTCTTACAATCTATGCAGTGCTGGTTGCATTCACTTGAAAGAGGTGATTTTGCACAAAGGTGATGTTCCACATGCACTCATTGCTAGGCAGTATTAACTTAAACAGCTAAGTCAATTCACAGTGCTAAAAAGGTGCCTGAACCTTTTCCTTCTAACTTTCATGATTCTCTTAAAAGAGAAACAGAGCTTCTTCCATCCATGTGAAAAGGGCTATTTTGCACCAAGATATATTCTTCATACTTTAAAACCTTTGAGACAGGCAGTATTCTTTTTAAAAGTTAACTCAATTCTCAGTTCTAAACAAAGTGCTGCTAACATTAATGGTTTCCTTACATGATAAATTGGGCATGTTCCATTTACTTGAAGTTACCTATATGGCACAAGGGTGATGTTCTTGACTCACAAAAAATCTCAGTAATAGGCAGTATTCCTTTCACCAGGTAACTCATTTCTCTTCGGAGAGAAGTTGGAATACATCCCTACCTCTAACACATTGCATCCAGCCATCAGATAAAAGTGTTTGTCCCTTTTGTTTGAAGTGCATGTTTTTCAAAGAGTGAGTGATTCTCCACTGCAAAAGGCTTTTGTTTGGCAAGCGTTTCTTTCACATGGTAACTGAATGATCTCAGGGAAACAATGCTCTAGAACCTCCTGCTGCAAGCCTTGACATCTGCTTCCAAGACAGAGAGGGCATCTTCCATACCTTTCAAATGGTCTCTTTTGCACACAGCTTGTATGCCTCACACTTTAAAACCCTGAGAGATACGCAGTACTCTTTCTAAAAGCTAACTCAACTTCAACAGTGAAACAAAGTGCTAGACCCCTCTTACTTGTAAGCTTTTTAGTTCTCCTCTAAAACGTACAGTAATTCTTCCCTTCACTGAAAGCAGAGTTCCTTTCAAAAGTTAACTCAATTCCCTCTGCTTAACAAGGTGTGCAATTCTGTGACTGGTAACATTAATTGTTTCCTTGCAGGAGATACACTGCTCCTTCCATTCACTTGAATGGGGCTATGTTGCACACAGAATACGTTCTTCACACTTCAAAAGAATGAGAAGTACTCAGTATTTCTTAGGAAAGTTAACTCCGTTCTCACTGCTAAACAAACTGCTAGATTCTAACATTAATGATTTTCTTACATGATAAACGGGGCCTGATCCATTTACTTGAAGGCAACTATTTGGCACAAGGGTGATGTTCCTCACACCTAAAAAACCTTAGTGTGTGGCACGAATCCTTTCAACAGAGCACTCATTTCTCATAGGGAGACAAGGTGCAAGACACTCCTGCTGCCTTGCACACATTGCATCTTGCCGTCAGATAAGAGTGTGTGTCCATTTCGTCTGAAGCGTGTATATTCAAAGAGTGAGTGATTCTCCACTTTAAAACGCTTTCGTTTGGCAAGCATTCCTTTCACCTACTACCTCAATCTTCAAAGAGAAACAGTGTGCTAGAACCTCTTGCTGAAAACCTTGACATCTGCTTACAAGCATTGAGTGCCTCTTATATTCACTTGAAAGGGTCTCTTTCGCCCAAAGATTGTACTCCTCACACTCTGAAATCCTCAGAGGTATGCACTACTCCTTTTAAAAGCTAACTCCATTGAAATAGCTAAACAAAGTGTTAGACCCTCGTTTTTGTAACCTTTCTGGTTCTCCTACAAGACATACAGTAATTCTTCCCTTCCTTGAAAGGGGCAACCTTGCACCAAAATGATATTCCTCATACTACAAAACCCTGAGGTAAAGGTCCTATTCTTTTTAAAACTGCAATCTATTCCCACTGCTAAACAAGGTGCCAGACCCATTGCTTTTATCATTAATGGTCCCATTCTAAGAGACCCAGTGCTTCTTGAATTCACTTTAAGGTGGTTATTTTGCCCACAGTTGATATTCCTCACCCATGAAGATGCTGAGAGGCAGGCACTATTCCTTTCAACAAGTATCTCAGTTTTCCTAGGAAAACAAAATGCTTCAGCCTCCTGCTTCTACCATCCACAGTTCTCTTACAATCTGTGCAGTGCTTGTTGCATTCACTTGAAACAGGTGATTTTGCTCAAAGGTGATGTTCCTCATGCACTCAGAGCTAGGCAGTAGTCCTTTAAACAGCTAAGTCAATTCACAATGCTAAGCAAGGGGCTAGACCCTCTTGCTTCCAACAGTAATGATTCTCTCGCAAGATCTGCAGTACTTCTTTGATTCACTTGAAAGGTTGATTTTGAAAGAAGCTGATGTTCCTCTCCCATGAAAACACTGAGAGGTAAGCAGTATTCCTTTAAAGAGCTAAATGAATTGACAAGGCTAAACAACTTGCTAGACCGTCTTGCTTCTAACATTCACGATTCTCTTACAAGAGCTACAGTGCTTCTCCCATTCACTTGTAAGGGCGACTTGGAACAAAGGTGATGTTCCTGACCCTTGAAAACACTGAGAGGTAGACAGCATTCCTTTCAACAGCTAACTCAATTCAAAGTGCTAAACAAGGTGCATGTCCCTGTTGCTTCTAACACTTCTGATTCTCTTCCAAGAGCTTCAGTGCTTCTGCATTCACTTCAAAAGGCCACTTTTCCACAAGGTTTCTGTTCCTCAGGCATGCAAAGGCTGAGAGATAGGCCGTATTCCTTTAAGCAGCTAAGTCATTTCACAATGCTAAAGAAGGTGCTTGACTCTCTTGCTTTTAACATGAATGGTTCTCTTACAGGAGAAACAGTGCTTCTTCCATTCACTTGAAAAGGGCTATGTTGCACAGAGGTAAAGGTCTTTATCCCTTCAAAGCCTGAGGGACAGGCAGTATTTCCTTTAAAAGTTAACTCAATTCTCACTGGTATACAACATGCTAGTCCCTCTTCCTTCCAGCAATCATGGTTTTATTAAAAAAGAAACAGTGCTTCTTCTTCCTCTTGCCTTTAACAAGTTTGTGAAAAGGTGATGTTTCACCCACTTGAAAACACTGAGGCTACCCAGTGTCTCGTTCAGTGAGTAACCCAATTCTCACTGAGAAACAAGGTGCTAGGCCCTCCTGATCCTACCATTGATAGTTTTCTTCCAAACATACAGTGCTTGTTCCACCATTGAATTGAACTCTTTGACACAAAGGTGATGTTCCTTACACTTTAAAACCCTGAGGGATAAGGAGTGTTCCTTCCAAAAGCTAACTCAATTCCCTCTGCTTAACAAGGTGCGAAAATCTGTGGCTGGTAATGTTAATAGTTTCCTTGCAGGAGATACACTGCTCCTTCCATTCACTCGAATGGGGCTATTTTGCACACAGAATATGTTCTTCACACTTTCAAAGAATGAGAAATAGGCAGTATTCCTTTGGAAAGTTAACTCGTTCTCACTGCTAAACAAACTGCTAGCTTCTAACATTAATGATTTCCTTACATGATAAACGGGGCGTGATCCATTCACTTGAAGGCATCTAGTTGACACAAGGGTGATGTTCCTTACACCTGACAAAACTCAGTGTTGGGCACTAATCCTGTCAACAGGGAACTCATTTCTCATAGGGAGACAAGGTGCAAGAAATTCCTGCTGCCTTGCATACATTGCATCCTGCCATCAGATAAGAGTGTGTGCCCATTTCGTCTGAAGCGGGTATATTCAAAGAGTGAGTGAATGTCCAGTTTTAAACGCTTTCGTTTGGCAAGCATTCCTTTCAGCTACTACCTCAATCCTCACAAGGAAACAGTGTGCTAGAACCTCCTGCTGCAATCCAGGACATCTGCTTACAAGAGATAGAGTGTCTCTTCCATTCACTTGAAAGTGTCTCTTTTGCCCAAAGATTGTACTCCTCACACTCTGAAATCCTCAGAGGTATGCAGTACTCCTTTCAAAAGCTAACTCCATTGAAATAGCTAAACAAATTGTTAGACCCTCGTTTTTGTAACCTTTCTAGTTCTCCTACAAGACGTACAGTACTTCTTCCCTTCCTTCAAAGGGGCAACCTTGCGCCAAAATGATATTCCTCACACTACAAAACCCTGAGGTAAAGGTGGTATTCCTTCTAAAACCGCCATCTCTTCCCACTGCTAAAGAAGGTGCTAGACCCTCTTGCTTCTATCATTAATGGTCCCATTACAAGAGACCCAGTGCTTCTTCGATTCACTTTAAGGTGGTTATTTTGCCCATAGTGGATATCCCTCACCCATGAAGACACTGAGAGGCAGGCAGTATTCCTTTCAACAAGTATCTCAATTCTCCTAGGAAAACAAAGTTCTTCACCCTCCTGCTTCTACCATCCACAGTTCTCTTACAATCTATGCAGTGCTGGTTGCATTCACTTGAAAGAGGTGATTTTGCACAAAGGTGATGTTCCACATGCACTCATTGCTAGGCAGTATTAACTTAAACAGCTAAGTCAATTCACAGTGCTAAAAAGGTGCCTGAACCTTTTCCTTCTAACTTTCATGATTCTCTTAAAAGAGAAACAGAGCTTCTTCCATCCATGTGAAAAGGGCTATTTTGCACCAAGATATATTCTTCATACTTTAAAACCTTTGAGACAGGCAGTATTCTTTTTAAAAGTTAACTCAATTCTCAGTTCTAAACAAAGTGCTGCTAACATTAATGGTTTCCTTACATGATAAATTGGGCATGTTCCATTTACTTGAAGTTACCTATATGGCACAAGGGTGATGTTCTTGACTCACAAAAAATCTCAGTAATAGGCAGTATTCCTTTCACCAGGTAACTCATTTCTCTTCGGAGAGAAGTTGGAATACATCCCTACCTCTAACACATTGCATCCAGCCATCAGATAAAAGTGTTTGTCCCTTTTGTTTGAAGTGCATGTTTTTCAAAGAGTGAGTGATTCTCCACTGCAAAAGGCTTTTGTTTGGCAAGCGTTTCTTTCACATGGTAACTGAATGATCTCAGGGAAACAATGCTCTAGAACCTCCTGCTGCAAGCCTTGACATCTGCTTCCAAGACAGAGAGGGCATCTTCCATACCTTTCAAATGGTCTCTTTTGCACACAGCTTGTATGCCTCACACTTTAAAACCCTGAGAGATACGCAGTACTCTTTCTAAAAGCTAACTCAACTTCAACAGTGAAACAAAGTGCTAGACCCCTCTTACTTGTAAGCTTTTTAGTTCTCCTCTAAAACGTACAGTAATTCTTCCCTTCACTGAAAGCAGAGTTCCTTTCAAAAGTTAACTCAATTCCCTCTGCTTAACAAGGTGCGCAATTCTGTGACTGGTAACATTAATTGTTTCCTTGCAGGAGATACACTGCTCCTTCCATTCACTTGAATGGGGCTATGTTGCACACAGAATACGTTCTTCACACTTCAAAAGAATGAGAAGTACTCAGTATTTCTTAGGAAAGTTAACTCCGTTCTCACTGCTAAACAAACTGCTAGATTCTAACATTAATGATTTTCTTACATGATAAACGGGGCCTGATCCATTTACTTGAAGGCAACTATTTGGCACAAGGGTGATGTTCCTCACACCTAAAAAACCTTAGTGTGTGGCACGAATCCTTTCAACAGAGCACTCATTTCTCATAGGGAGACAAGGTGCAAGACACTCCTGCTGCCTTGCACACATTGCATCTTGCCGTCAGATAAGAGTGTGTGTCCATTTCGTCTGAAGCGTGTATATTCAAAGAGTGAGTGATTCTCCACTTTAAAACGCTTTCGTTTGGCAAGCATTCCTTTCACCTACTACCTCAATCTTCAAATAGAAACAGTGTGCTAGAACCTCTTGCTGAAAACCTTGACATCTGCTTACAAGCATTGAGTGCCTCTTATATTCAATTGAAAGGGTCTCTTTCGCCCAAAGATTGTACTCCTCACACTGAAATCCTCAGAGGTATGCACTACTCCTTTTAAAAGCTAACTCCATTGAAATAGCTAAACAAAGTGTTAGACCCTCGTTTTTGTAACCTTTCTGGTTCTCCTACAAGACATACAGTAATTCTTCCCTTCCTTGAAAGGGGCAACCTTGCACCAAAATGATATTCCTCATACTACAAAACCCTGAGGTAAAGGTCCTATTCTTTTTAAAACTGCAATCTATTCCCACTGCTAAACAAGGTGCCAGACCCATTGCTTTTATCATTAATGGTCCCATTCTAAGAGACCCAGTGTTTCTTTAATTCACTTTAAGGTGGTTATTTTGCCCACAGTTGATATTCCTCACCCATGAAGATGCTGAGAGGCAGGCACTATTCCTTTCAACAAGTATCTCAATTTTCCTAGGAAAACAAAATGCTTCAGCCTCCTGCTTCTACCATCCACAGTTCTCTTACAATCTGTGCAGTGCTTGTTGCATTCACTTGAAACAGGTGATTTTGCTCAAAGGTGATGTTCCTCATGCACTCAGAGCTAGGCAGTAGTCCTTTAAACAGCTAAGTCAATTCACAATGCTAAGCAAGGGGCTAGACCCTCTTGCTTCCAACAGTAATGATTCTCTCGCAAGATCTGCAGTACTTCTTTGATTCACTTGAAAGGTTGATTTTGCAAGAAGCTGATGTTCCTCTCCCATGAAAACACTGAGAGGTAAGCAGTATTCCTTTAAAGAGCTAAATGAATTGACAAGGCTAAACAACTTGCTAGACCGTCTTGCTTCTAACATTCACGATTCTCTTACAAGAGCTACAGTGCTTCTCCCATTCACTTGTAAGGGCGACTTGGAACAAAGGTGATGTTCCTGACCCTTGAAAACACTGAGAGGTAGACAGCATTCCTTTCAACAGCTAACTCAATTCAAAGTGCTAAACAAGGTGCATGTCCCTGTTGCTTCTAACACTTCTGATTCTCTTCCAAGAGCTTCAGTGCTTCTGCATTCACTTCAAAAGGCCACTTTTCCACAAGGTTTCTGTTCCTCAGGCATGCAAAGGCTGAGAGATAGGCCGTATTCCTTTAAGCAGCTAAGTCATTTCACAATGCTAAAGAAGGTGCTTGACTCTCTTGCTTTTAACATGAATGGTTCTCTTACAGGAGAAACAGTGCTTCTTCCATTCACTTGAAAAGGGCTATGTTGCACAGAGGTAAAGGTCTTTATCCCTTCAAAGCCTGAGGGACAGGCAGTATTTCCTTTAAAAGTTAACTCAATTCTCACTGGTATACAACATGCTAGTCCCTCTTCCTTCCAGCAATCATGGTTTTATTAAAAAAGAAACAGTGCTTCTTCTTCCTCTTGCCTTTAACAAGTTTGTGAAAAGGTGATGTTTCACCCACTTGAAAACACTGAGGCTACCCAGTGTCTCGTTCAGTGAGTAACCCAATTCTCACTGAGAAACAAGGTGCTAGGCCCTCCTGATCCTACCATTGATAGTTTTCTTCCAAACATACAGTGCTTGTTCCACCATTGAATTGAACTCTTTGACACAAAGGTGATGTTCCTTACACTTTAAAACCCTGAGGGATAAGGAGTGTTCCTTCCAAAAGCTAACTCAATTCCCTCTGCTTAACAAGGTGCGAAAATCTGTGGCTGGTAATGTTAATAGTTTCCTTGCAGGAGATACACTGCTCCTTCCATTCACTCGAATGGGGCTATTTTGCACACAGAATATGTTCTTCACACTTTCAAAGAATGAGAAATAGGCAGTATTCCTTTGGAAAGTTAACTCGTTCTCACTGCTAAACAAACTGCTAGCTTCTAACATTAATGATTTCCTTACATGATAAACGGGGCGTGATCCATTCACTTGAAGGCATCTAGTTGACACAAGGGTGATGTTCCTTACACCTGACAAAACTCAGTGTTGGGCACTAATCCTGTCAACAGGGAACTCATTTCTCATAGGGAGACAAGGTGCAAGAAATTCCTGCTGCCTTGCATACATTGCATCCTGCCATCAGATAAGAGTGTGTGCCCATTTCGTCTGAAGCGGGTATATTCAAAGAGTGAGTGAATGTCCAGTTTTAAACGCTTTCGTTTGGCAAGCATTCCTTTCAGCTACTACCTCAATCCTCACAAGGAAACAGTGTGCTAGAACCTCCTGCTGCAATCCAGGACATCTGCTTACAAGAGATAGAGTGTCTCTTCCATTCACTTGAAAGTGTCTCTTTTGCCCAAAGATTGTACTCCTCACACTCTGAAATCCTCAGAGGTATGCAGTACTCCTTTCAAAAGCTAACTCCATTGAAATAGCTAAACAAATTGTTAGACCCTCGTTTTTGTAACCTTTCTAGTTCTCCTACAAGACGTACAGTACTTCTTCCCTTCCTTCAAAGGGGCAACCTTGCGCCAAAATGATATTCCTCACACTACAAAACCCTGAGGTAAAGGTGGTATTCCTTCTAAAACCGCCATCTCTTCCCACTGCTAAAGAAGGTGCTAGACCCTCTTGCTTCTATCATTAATGGTCCCATTACAAGAGACCCAGTGCTTCTTCGATTCACTTTAAGGTGGTTATTTTGCCCATAGTGGATATCCCTCACCCATGAAGACACTGAGAGGCAGGCAGTATTCCTTTCAACAAGTATCTCAATTCTCCTAGGAAAACAAAGTTCTTCACCCTCCTGCTTCTACCATCCACAGTTCTCTTACAATCTATGCAGTGCTGGTTGCATTCACTTGAAAGAGGTGATTTTGCACAAAGGTGATGTTCCACATGCACTCATTGCTAGGCAGTATTAACTTAAACAGCTAAGTCAATTCACAGTGCTAAAAAGGTGCCTGAACCTTTTCCTTCTAACTTTCATGATTCTCTTAAAAGAGAAACAGAGCTTCTTCCATCCATGTGAAAAGGGCTATTTTGCACCAAGATATATTCTTCATACTTTAAAACCTTTGAGACAGGCAGTATTCTTTTTAAAAGTTAACTCAATTCTCAGTTCTAAACAAAGTGCTGCTAACATTAATGGTTTCCTTACATGATAAATTGGGCATGTTCCATTTACTTGAAGTTACCTATATGGCACAAGGGTGATGTTCTTGACTCACAAAAAATCTCAGTAATAGGCAGTATTCCTTTCACCAGGTAACTCATTTCTCTTCGGAGAGAAGTTGGAATACATCCCTACCTCTAACACATTGCATCCAGCCATCAGATAAAAGTGTTTGTCCCTTTTGTTTGAAGTGCATGTTTTTCAAAGAGTGAGTGATTCTCCACTGCAAAAGGCTTTTGTTTGGCAAGCGTTTCTTTCACATGGTAACTGAATGATCTCAGGGAAACAATGCTCTAGAACCTCCTGCTGCAAGCCTTGACATCTGCTTCCAAGACAGAGAGGGCATCTTCCATACCTTTCAAATGGTCTCTTTTGCACACAGCTTGTATGCCTCACACTTTAAAACCCTGAGAGATACGCAGTACTCTTTCTAAAAGCTAACTCAACTTCAACAGTGAAACAAAGTGCTAGACCCCTCTTACTTGTAAGCTTTTTAGTTCTCCTCTAAAACGTACAGTAATTCTTCCCTTCACTGAAAGCAGAGTTCCTTTCAAAAGTTAACTCAATTCCCTCTGCTTAACAAGGTGCGCAATTCTGTGACTGGTAACATTAATTGTTTCCTTGCAGGAGATACACTGCTCCTTCCATTCACTTGAATGGGGCTATGTTGCACACAGAATACGTTCTTCACACTTCAAAAGAATGAGAAGTACTCAGTATTTCTTAGGAAAGTTAACTCCGTTCTCACTGCTAAACAAACTGCTAGATTCTAACATTAATGATTTTCTTACATGATAAACGGGGCCTGATCCATTTACTTGAAGGCAACTATTTGGCACAAGGGTGATGTTCCTCACACCTAAAAAACCTTAGTGTGTGGCACGAATCCTTTCAACAGAGCACTCATTTCTCATAGGGAGACAAGGTGCAAGACACTCCTGCTGCCTTGCACACATTGCATCTTGCCGTCAGATAAGAGTGTGTGTCCATTTCGTCTGAAGCGTGTATATTCAAAGAGTGAGTGATTCTCCACTTTAAAACGCTTTCGTTTGGCAAGCATTCCTTTCACCTACTACCTCAATCTTCAAAGAGAAACAGTGTGCTAGAACCTCTTGCTGAAAACCTTGACATCTGCTTACAAGCATTGAGTGCCTCTTATATTCACTTGAAAGGGTCTCTTTCGCCCAAAGATTGTACTCCTCACACTCTGAAATCCTCAGAGGTATGCACTACTCCTTTTAAAAGCTAACTCCATTGAAATAGCTAAACAAAGTGTTAGACCCTCGTTTTTGTAACCTTTCTGGTTCTCCTACAAGACATACAGTAATTCTTCCCTTCCTTGAAAGGGGCAACCTTGCACCAAAATGATATTCCTCATACTACAAAACCCTGAGGTAAAGGTCCTATTCTTTTTAAAACTGCAATCTATTCCCACTGCTAAACAAGGTGCCAGACCCATTGCTTTTATCATTAATGGTCCCATTCTAAGAGACCCAGTGTTTCTTTAATTCACTTTAAGGTGGTTATTTTGCCCACAGTTGATATTCCTCACCCATGAAGATGCTGAGAGGCAGGCACTATTCCTTTCAACAAGTATCTCAATTTTCCTAGGAAAACAAAATGCTTCAGCCTCCTGCTTCTACCATCCACAGTTCTCTTACAATCTGTGCAGTGCTTGTTGCATTCACTTGAAACAGGTGATTTTGCTCAAAGGTGATGTTCCTCATGCACTCAGAGCTAGGCAGTAGTCCTTTAAACAGCTAAGTCAATTCACAATGCTAAGCAAGGGGCTAGACCCTCTTGCTTCCAACAGTAATGATTCTCTCGCAAGATCTGCAGTACTTCTTTGATTCACTTGAAAGGTTGATTTTGAAAGAAGCTGATGTTCCTCTCCCATGAAAACACTGAGAGGTAAGCAGTATTCCTTTAAAGAGCTAAATGAATTGACAAGGCTAAACAACTTGCTAGACCGTCTTGCTTCTAACATTCACGATTCTCTTACAAGAGCTACAGTGCTTCTCCCATTCACTTGTAAGGGCGACTTGGAACAAAGGTGATGTTCCTGACCCTTGAAAACACTGAGAGGTAGACAGCATTCCTTTCAACAGCTAACTCAATTCAAAGTGCTAAACAAGGTGCATGTCCCTGTTGCTTCTAACACTTCTGATTCTCTTCCAAGAGCTTCAGTGCTTCTGCATTCACTTCAAAAGGCCACTTTTCCACAAGGTTTCTGTTCCTCAGGCATGCAAAGGCTGAGAGATAGGCCGTATTCCTTTAAGCAGCTAAGTCATTTCACAATGCTAAAGAAGGTGCTTGACTCTCTTGCTTTTAACATGAATGGTTCTCTTACAGGAGAAACAGTGCTTCTTCCATTCACTTGAAAAGGGCTATGTTGCACAGAGGTAAAGGTCTTTATCCCTTCAAAGCCTGAGGGACAGGCAGTATTTCCTTTAAAAGTTAACTCAATTCTCACTGGTATACAACATGCTAGTCCCTCTTCCTTCCAGCAATCATGGTTTTATTAAAAAAGAAACAGTGCTTCTTCTTCCTCTTGCCTTTAACAAGTTTGTGAAAAGGTGATGTTTCACCCACTTGAAAACACTGAGGCTACCCAGTGTCTCGTTCAGTGAGTAACCCAATTCTCACTGAGAAACAAGGTGCTAGGCCCTCCTGATCCTACCATTGATAGTTTTCTTCCAAACATACAGTGCTTGTTCCACCATTGAATTGAACTCTTTGACACAAAGGTGATGTTCCTTACACTTTAAAACCCTGAGGGATAAGGAGTGTTCCTTCCAAAAGCTAACTCAATTCCCTCTGCTTAACAAGGTGCGAAAATCTGTGGCTGGTAATGTTAATAGTTTCCTTGCAGGAGATACACTGCTCCTTCCATTCACTCGAATGGGGCTATTTTGCACACAGAATATGTTCTTCACACTTTCAAAGAATGAGAAATAGGCAGTATTCCTTTGGAAAGTTAACTCGTTCTCACTGCTAAACAAACTGCTAGCTTCTAACATTAATGATTTCCTTACATGATAAACGGGGCGTGATCCATTCACTTGAAGGCATCTAGTTGACACAAGGGTGATGTTCCTTACACCTGACAAAACTCAGTGTTGGGCACTAATCCTGTCAACAGGGAACTCATTTCTCATAGGGAGACAAGGTGCAAGAAATTCCTGCTGCCTTGCATACATTGCATCCTGCCATCAGATAAGAGTGTGTGCCCATTTCGTCTGAAGCGGGTATATTCAAAGAGTGAGTGAATGTCCAGTTTTAAACGCTTTCGTTTGGCAAGCATTCCTTTCAGCGACTACCTCAATCCTCACAAGGAAACAGTGTGCTAGAACCTCCTGCTGCAATCCAGGACATCTGCTTACAAGAGATAGAGTGTCTCTTCCATTCACTTGAAAGTGTCTCTTTTGCCCAAAGATTGTACTCCTCACCCTCTGAAATCCTCAGAGGTATGCAGTACTCCTTTCAAAAGCTAACTCCATTGAAATAGCTAAACAAATTGTTAGACCCTCGTTTTTGTAACCTTTCTAGTTCTCCTACAAGACGTACAGTACTTCTTCCCTTCCTTCAAAGGGGCAACCTTGCGCCAAAATGATATTCCTCACACTACAAAACCCTGAGGTAAAGGTGGTATTCCTTCTAAAACCGCCATCTCTTCCCACTGCTAAAGAAGGTGCTAGACCCTCTTGCTTCTATCATTAATGGTCCCATTACAAGAGACCCAGTGCTTCTTCGATTCACTTTAAGGTGGATATTTTGCCCATAGTGGATATCCCTCACCCATGAAGACACTGAGAGGCAGGCAGTATTCCTTTCAACAAGTATCTCAATTCTCCTAGGAAAACAAAGTTCTTCACCCTCCTGCTTCTACCATCCACAGTTCTCTTACAATCTATGCAGTGCTGGTTGCATTCACTTGAAAGAGGTGATTTTGCACAAAGGTGATGTTCCACATGCACTCATTGCTAGGCAGTATTAACTTAAACAGCTAAGTCAATTCACAGTGCTAAAAAGGTGCCTGAACCTTTTCCTTCTAACTTTCATGATTCTCTTAAAAGAGAAACAGAGCTTCTTCCATCCATGTGAAAAGGGCTATTTTGCACCAAGATATATTCTTCATACTTTAAAACCTTTGAGACAGGCAGTGTTCTTTTTAAAAGTTAACTCAATTCTCAGTTCTAAACAAAGTGCTGCTAACATTAATGGTTTCCTTACATGATAAATTGGGCATGTTCCATTTACTTGAAGTTACCTATATGGCACAAGGGTGATGTTCTTGACTCACAAAAAATCTCAGTAATAGGCAGTATTCCTTTCACCAGGTAACTCATTTCTCTTCGGAGAGAAGTTGGAATACATCCCTACCTCTAACACATTGCATCCAGCCATCAGATAAAAGTGTTTGTCCCTTTTGTTTGAAGTGCATGTTTTTCAAAGAGTGAGTGATTCTCCACTGCAAAAGGCTTTTGTTTGGCAAGCGTTTCTTTCACATGGTAACTGAATGATCTCAGGGAAACAATGCTCTAGAACCTCCTGCTGCAAGCCTTGACATCTGCTTCCAAGACAGAGAGGGCATCTTCCATACCTTTCAAATGGTCTCTTTTGCACACAGCTTGTATGCCTCACACTTTAAAACCCTGAGAGATACGCAGTACTCTTTCTAAAAGCTAACTCAACTTCAACAGTGAAACAAAGTGCTAGACCCCTCTTACTTGTAAGCTTTTTAGTTCTCCTCTAAAACGTACAGTAATTCTTCCCTTCACTGAAAGCAGAGTTCCTTTCAAAAGTTAACTCAATTCCCTCTGCTTAACAAGGTGTGCAATTCTGTGACTGGTAACATTAATTGTTTCCTTGCAGGAGATACACTGCTCCTTCCATTCACTTGAATGGGGCTATGTTGCACACAGAATACGTTCTTCACACTTCAAAAGAATGAGAAGTACTCAGTATTTCTTAGGAAAGTTAACTCCGTTCTCACTGCTAAACAAACTGCTAGATTCTAACATTAATGATTTTCTTACATGATAAACGGGGCCTGATCCATTTACTTGAAGGCAACTATTTGGCACAAGGGTGATGTTCCTCACACCTAAAAAACCTTAGTGTGTGGCACGAATCCTTTCAACAGAGCACTCATTTCTCATAGGGAGACAAGGTGCAAGACACTCCTGCTGCCTTGCACACATTGCATCTTGCCGTCAGATAAGAGTGTGTGTCCATTTCGTCTGAAGCGTGTATATTCAAAGAGTGAGTGATTCTCCACTTTAAAACGCTTTCGTTTGGCAAGCATTCCTTTCACCTACTACCTCAATCTTCAAAGAGAAACAGTGTGCTAGAACCTCTTGCTGAAAACCTTGACATCTGCTTACAAGCATTGAGTGCCTCTTATATTCACTTGAAAGGGTCTCTTTCGCCCAAAGATTGTACTCCTCACACTCTGAAATCCTCAGAGGTATGCACTACTCCTTTTAAAAGCTAACTCCATTGAAATAGCTAAACAAAGTGTTAGACCCTCGTTTTTGTAACCTTTCTGGTTCTCCTACAAGACATACAGTAATTCTTCCCTTCCTTGAAAGGGGCAACCTTGCACCAAAATGATATTCCTCATACTACAAAACCCTGAGGTAAAGGTCCTATTCTTTTTAAAACTGCAATCTATTCCCACTGCTAAACAAGGTGCCAGACCCATTGCTTTTATCATTAATGGTCCCATTCTAAGAGACCCAGTGCTTCTTGAATTCACTTTAAGGTGGTTATTTTGCCCACAGTTGATATTCCTCACCCATGAAGATGCTGAGAGCCAGGCACTATTCCTTTCAACAAGTATCTCAATTTTCCTAGGAAAACAAAATGCTTCAGCCTCCTGCTTCTACCATCCACAGTTCTCTTACAATCTGTGCAGTGCTTGTTGCATTCACTTGAAACAGGTGATTTTGCTCAAAGGTGATGTTCCTCATGCACTCAGAGCTAGGCAGTAGTCCTTTAAACAGCTAAGTCAATTCACAATGCTAAGCAAGGGGCTAGACCCTCTTGCTTCCAACAGTAATGATTCTCTCGCAAGATCTGCAGTACTTCTTTGATTCACTTGAAAGGTTGATTTTGAAAGAAGCTGATGTTCCTCTCCCATGAAAACACTGAGAGGTAAGCAGTATTCCTTTAAAGAGCTAAATGAATTGACAAGGCTAAACAACTTGCTAGACCGTCTTGCTTCTAACATTCACGATTCTCTTACAAGAGCTACAGTGCTTCTCCCATTCACTTGTAAGGGCGACTTGGAACAAAGGTGATGTTCCTGACCCTTGAAAACACTGAGAGGTAGACAGCATTCCTTTCAACAGCTAACTCAATTCAAAGTGCTAAACAAGGTGCATGTCCCTGTTGCTTCTAACACTTCTGATTCTCTTCCAAGAGCTTCAGTGCTTCTGCATTCACTTCAAAAGGCCACTTTTCCACAAGGTTTCTGTTCCTCAGGCATGCAAAGGCTGAGAGATAGGCCGTATTCCTTTAAGCAGCTAAGTCATTTCACAATGCTAAAGAAGGTGCTTGACTCTCTTGCTTTTAACATGAATGGTTCTCTTACAGGAGAAACAGTGCTTCTTCCATTCACTTGAAAAGGGCTATGTTGCCCAGAGGTAAAGGTCTTTATCCCTTCAAAGCCTGAGGGACAGGCAGTATTTCCTTTAAAAGTTAACTCAATTCTCACTGGTATACAACATGCTAGTCCCTCTTCCTTCCAGCAATCATGGTTTTATTAAAAAAGAAACAGTGCTTCTTCTTCCTCTTGCCTTTAACAAGTTTGTGAAAAGGTGATGTTTCACCCACTTGAAAACACTGAGGCTACCCAGTGTCTCGTTCAGTGAGTAACCCAATTCTCACTGAGAAACAAGGTGCTAGGCCCTCCTGATCCTACCATTGATAGTTTTCTTCCAAACATACAGTGCTTGTTCCACCATTGAATTGAACTCTTTGACACAAAGGTGATGTTCCTTACACTTTAAAACCCTGAGGGATAAGGAGTGTTCCTTCCAAAAGCTAACTCAATTCCCTCTGCTTAACAAGGTGCGAAAATCTGTGGCTGGTAATGTTAATAGTTTCCTTGCAGGAGATACACTGCTCCTTCCATTCACTCGAATGGGGCTATTTTGCACACAGAATATGTTCTTCACACTTTCAAAGAATGAGAAATAGGCAGTATTCCTTTGGAAAGTTAACTCGTTCTCACTGCTAAACAAACTGCTAGCTTCTAACATTAATGATTTCCTTACATGATAAACGGGGCGTGATCCATTCACTTGAAGGCATCTAGTTGACACAAGGGTGATGTTCCTTACACCTGACAAAACTCAGTGTTGGGCACTAATCCTGTCAACAGGGAACTCATTTCTCATAGGGAGACAAGGTGCAAGAAATTCCTGCTGCCTTGCATACATTGCATCCTGCCATCAGATAAGAGTGTGTGCCCATTTCGTCTGAAGCGGGTATATTCAAAGAGTGAGTGAATGTCCAGTTTTAAACGCTTTCGTTTGGCAAGCATTCCTTTCAGCTACTACCTCAATCCTCACAAGGAAACAGTGTGCTAGAACCTCCTGCTGCAATCCAGGACATCTGCTTACAAGAGATAGAGTGTCTCTTCCATTCACTTGAAAGTGTCTCTTTTGCCCAAAGATTGTACTCCTCACCCTCTGAAATCCTCAGAGGTATGCAGTACTCCTTTCAAAAGCTAACTCCATTGAAATAGCTAAACAAATTGTTAGACCCTCGTTTTTGTAACCTTTCTAGTTCTCCTACAAGACGTACAGTACTTCTTCCCTTCCTTCAAAGGGGCAACCTTGTGCCAAAATGATATTCCTCACACTACAAAACCCTGAGGTAAAGGTGGTATTCCTTCTAAAACCGCCATCTCTTCCCACTGCTAAAGAAGGTGCTAGACCCTCTTGCTTCTATCATTAATGGTCCCATTACAAGAGACCCAGTGCTTCTTCGATTCACTTTAAGGTGGTTATTTTGCCCATAGTGGATATCCCTCACCCATGAAGACACTGAGAGGCAGGCAGTATTCCTTTCAACAAGTATCTCAATTCTCCTAGGAAAACAAAGTTCTTCACCCTCCTGCTTCTACCATCCACAGTTCTCTTACAATCTATGCAGTGCTGGTTGCATTCACTTGAAAGAGGTGATTTTGCACAAAGGTGATGTTCCACATGCACTCATTGCTAGGCAGTATTAACTTAAACAGCTAAGTCAATTCACAGTGCTAAAAAGGTGCCTGAACCTTTTCCTTCTAACTTTCATGATTCTCTTAAAAGAGAAACAGAGCTTCTTCCATCCATGTGAAAAGGGCTATTTTGCACCAAGATATATTCTTCATACTTTAAAACCTTTGAGACAGGCAGTATTCTTTTTAAAAGTTAACTCAATTCTCAGTTCTAAACAAAGTGCTGCTAACATTAATGGTTTCCTTACATGATAAATTGGGCATGTTCCATTTACTTGAAGTTACCTATATGGCACAAGGGTGATGTTCTTGACTCACAAAAAATCTCAGTAATAGGCAGTATTCCTTTCACCAGGTAACTCATTTCTCTTCGGAGAGAAGTTGGAATACATCCCTACCTCTAACACATTGCATCCAGCCATCAGATAAAAGTGTTTGTCCCTTTTGTTTGAAGTGCATGTTTTTCAAAGAGTGAGTGATTCTCCACTGCAAAAGGCTTTTGTTTGGCAAGCGTTTCTTTCACATGGTAACTGAATGATCTCAGGGAAACAATGCTCTAGAACCTCCTGCTGCAAGCCTTGACATCTGCTTCCAAGACAGAGAGGGCATCTTCCATACCTTTCAAATGGTCTCTTTTGCACACAGCTTGTATGCCTCACACTTTAAAACCCTGAGAGGTACGCAGTACTCTTTCTAAAAGCTAACTCAACTTCAACAGTGAAACAAAGTGCTAGACCCCTCTTACTTGTAAGCTTTTTAGTTCTCCTCTAAAACGTACAGTAATTCTTCCCTTCACTGAAAGCAGAGTTCCTTTCAAAAGTTAACTCAATTCCCTCTGCTTAACAAGGTGTGCAATTCTGTGACTGGTAACATTAATTGTTTCCTTGCAGGAGATACACTGCTCCTTCCATTCACTTGAATGGGGCTATGTTGCACACAGAATACGTTCTTCACACTTCAAAAGAATGAGAAGTACTCAGTATTTCTTAGGAAAGTTAACTCCGTTCTCACTGCTAAACAAACTGCTAGATTCTAACATTAATGATTTTCTTACATGATAAACGGGGCCTGATCCATTTACTTGAAGGCAACTATTTGGCACAAGGGTGATGTTCCTCACACCTAAAAAACCTTAGTGTGTGGCACGAATCCTTTCAACAGAGCACTCATTTCTCATAGGGAGACAAGGTGCAAGACACTCCTGCTGCCTTGCACACATTGCATCTTGCCGTCAGATAAGAGTGTGTGTCCATTTCGTCTGAAGCGTGTATATTCAAAGAGTGAGTGATTCTCCACTTTAAAACGCTTTCGTTTGGCAAGCATTCCTTTCACCTACTACCTCAATCTTCAAAGAGAAACAGTGTGCTAGAACCTCTTGCTGAAAACCTTGACATCTGCTTACAAGCATTGAGTGCCTCTTATATTCACTTGAAAGGGTCTCTTTCGCCCAAAGATTGTACTCCTCACACTCTGAAATCCTCAGAGGTATGCACTACTCCTTTTAAAAGCTAACTCCATTGAAATAGCTAAACAAAGTGTTAGACCCTCGTTTTTGTAACCTTTCTGGTTCTCCTACAAGACATACAGTAATTCTTCCCTTCCTTGAAAGGGGCAACCTTGCACCAAAATGATATTCCTCATACTACAAAACCCTGAGGTAAAGGTCCTATTCTTTTTAAAACTGCAATCTATTCCCACTGCTAAACAAGGTGCCAGACCCATTGCTTTTATCATTAATGGTCCCATTCTAAGAGACCCAGTGCTTCTTGAATTCACTTTAAGGTGGTTATTTTGCCCACAGTTGATATTCCTCACCCATGAAGATGCTGAGAGGCAGGCACTATTCCTTTCAACAAGTATCTCAATTTTCCGAGGAAAACAAAATGCTTCAGCCTCCTGCTTCTACCATCCACAGTTCTCTTACAATCTGTGCAGTGCTTGTTGCATTCACTTGAAACAGGTGATTTTGCTCAAAGGTGATGTTCCTCATGCACTCAGAGCTAGGCAGTAGTCCTTTAAACAGCTAAGTCAATTCACAATGCTAAGCAAGGGGCTAGACCCTCTTGCTTCCAACAGTAATGATTCTCTCGCAAGATCTGCAGTACTTCTTTGATTCACTTGAAAGGTTGATTTTGAAAGAAGCTGATGTTCCTCTCCCATGAAAACACTGAGAGGTAAGCAGTATTCCTTTAAAGAGCTAAATGAATTGACAAGGCTAAACAACTTGCTAGACCGTCTTGCTTCTAACATTCACGATTCTCTTACAAGAGCTACAGTGCTTCTCCCATTCACTTGTAAGGGCGACTTGGAACAAAGGTGATGTTCCTGACCCTTGAAAACACTGAGAGGTAGACAGCATTCCTTTCAACAGCTAACTCAATTCAAAGTGCTAAACAAGGTGCATGTCCCTGTTGCTTCTAACACTTCTGATTCTCTTCCAAGAGCTTCAGTGCTTCTGCATTCACTTCAAAAGGCCACTTTTCCACAAGGTTTCTGTTCCTCAGGCATGCAAAGGCTGAGAGATAGGCCGTATTCCTTTAAGCAGCTAAGTCATTTCACAATGCTAAAGAAGGTGCTTGACTCTCTTGCTTTTAACATGAATGGTTCTCTTACAGGAGAAACAGTGCTTCTTCCATTCACTTGAAAAGGGCTATGTTGCCCAGAGGTAAAGGTCTTTATCCCTTCAAAGCCTGAGGGACAGGCAGTATTTCCTTTAAAAGTTAACTCAATTCTCACTGGTATACAACATGCTAGTCCCTCTTCCTTCCAGCAATCATGGTTTTATTAAAAAAGAAACAGTGCTTCTTCTTCCTCTTGCCTTTAACAAGTTTGTGAAAAGGTGATGTTTCACCCACTTGAAAACACTGAGGCTACCCAGTGTCTCGTTCAGTGAGTAACCCAATTCTCACTGAGAAACAAGGTGCTAGGCCCTCCTGATCCTACCATTGATAGTTTTCTTCCAAACATACAGTGCTTGTTCCACCATTGAATTGAACTCTTTGACACAAAGGTGATGTTCCTTACACTTTAAAACCCTGAGGGATAAGGAGTGTTCCTTCCAAAAGCTAACTCAATTCCCTCTGCTTAACAAGGTGCGAAAATCTGTGGCTGGTAATGTTAATAGTTTCCTTGCAGGAGATACACTGCTCCTTCCATTCACTCGAATGGGGCTATTTTGCACACAGAATATGTTCTTCACACTTTCAAAGAATGAGAAATAGGCAGTATTCCTTTGGAAAGTTAACTCGTTCTCACTGCTAAACAAACTGCTAGCTTCTAACATTAATGATTTCCTTACATGATAAACGGGGCGTGATCCATTCACTTGAAGGCATCTAGTTGACACAAGGGTGATGTTCCTTACACCTGACAAAACTCAGTGTTGGGCACTAATCCTGTCAACAGGGAACTCATTTCTCATAGGGAGACAAGGTGCAAGAAATTCCTGCTGCCTTGCATACATTGCATCCTGCCATCAGATAAGAGTGTGTGCCCATTTCGTCTGAAGCGGGTATATTCAAAGAGTGAGTGAATGTCCAGTTTTAAACGCTTTCGTTTGGCAAGCATTCCTTTCAGCTACTACCTCAATCCTCACAAGGAAACAGTGTGCTAGAACCTCCTGCTGCAATCCAGGACATCTGCTTACAAGAGATAGAGTGTCTCTTCCATTCACTTGAAAGTGTCTCTTTTGCCCAAAGATTGTACTCCTCACCCTCTGAAATCCTCAGAGGTATGCAGTACTCCTTTCAAAAGCTAACTCCATTGAAATAGCTAAACAAATTGTTAGACCCTCGTTTTTGTAACCTTTCTAGTTCTCCTACAAGACGTACAGTACTTCTTCCCTTCCTTCAAAGGGGCAACCTTGTGCCAAAATGATATTCCTCACACTACAAAACCCTGAGGTAAAGGTGGTATTCCTTCTAAAACCGCCATCTCTTCCCACTGCTAAAGAAGGTGCTAGACCCTCTTGCTTCTATCATTAATGGTCCCATTACAAGAGACCCAGTGCTTCTTCGATTCACTTTAAGGTGGTTATTTTGCCCATAGTGGATATCCCTCACCCATGAAGACACTGAGAGGCAGGCAGTATTCCTTTCAACAAGTATCTCAATTCTCCTAGGAAAACAAAGTTCTTCACCCTCCTGCTTCTACCATCCACAGTTCTCTTACAATCTATGCAGTGCTGGTTGCATTCACTTGAAAGAGGTGATTTTGCACAAAGGTGATGTTCCACATGCACTCATTGCTAGGCAGTATTAACTTAAACAGCTAAGTCAATTCACAGTGCTAAAAAGGTGCCTGAACCTTTTCCTTCTAACTTTCATGATTCTCTTAAAAGAGAAACAGAGCTTCTTCCATCCATGTGAAAAGGGCTATTTTGCACCAAGATATATTCTTCATACTTTAAAACCTTTGAGACAGGCAGTATTCTTTTTAAAAGTTAACTCAATTCTCAGTTCTAAACAAAGTGCTGCTAACATTAATGGTTTCCTTACATGATAAATTGGGCATGTTCCATTTACTTGAAGTTACCTATATGGCACAAGGGTGATGTTCTTGACTCACAAAAAATCTCAGTAATAGGCAGTATTCCTTTCACCAGGTAACTCATTTCTCTTCGGAGAGAAGTTGGAATACATCCCTACCTCTAACACATTGCATCCAGCCATCAGATAAAAGTGTTTGTCCCTTTTGTTTGAAGTGCATGTTTTTCAAAGAGTGAGTGATTCTCCACTGCAAAAGGCTTTTGTTTGGCAAGCGTTTCTTTCACATGGTAACTGAATGATCTCAGGGAAACAATGCTCTAGAACCTCCTGCTGCAAGCCTTGACATCTGCTTCCAAGACAGAGAGGGCATCTTCCATACCTTTCAAATGGTCTCTTTTGCACACAGCTTGTATGCCTCACACTTTAAAACCCTGAGAGGTACGCAGTACTCTTTCTAAAAGCTAACTCAACTTCAACAGTGAAACAAAGTGCTAGACCCCTCTTACTTGTAAGCTTTTTAGTTCTCCTCTAAAACGTACAGTAATTCTTCCCTTCACTGAAAGCAGAGTTCCTTTCAAAAGTTAACTCAATTCCCTCTGCTTAACAAGGTGTGCAATTCTGTGACTGGTAACATTAATTGTTTCCTTGCAGGAGATACACTGCTCCTTCCATTCACTTGAATGGGGCTATGTTGCACACAGAATACGTTCTTCACACTTCAAAAGAATGAGAAGTACTCAGTATTTCTTAGGAAAGTTAACTCCGTTCTCACTGCTAAACAAACTGCTAGATTCTAACATTAATGATTTTCTTACATGATAAACGGGGCCTGATCCATTTACTTGAAGGCAACTATTTGGCACAAGGGTGATGTTCCTCACACCTAAAAAACCTTAGTGTGTGGCACGAATCCTTTCAACAGAGCACTCATTTCTCATAGGGAGACAAGGTGCAAGACACTCCTGCTGCCTTGCACACATTGCATCTTGCCGTCAGATAAGAGTGTGTGTCCATTTCGTCTGAAGCGTGTATATTCAAAGAGTGAGTGATTCTCCACTTTAAAACGCTTTCGTTTGGCAAGCATTCCTTTCACCTACTACCTCAATCTTCAAAGAGAAACAGTGTGCTAGAACCTCTTGCTGAAAACCTTGACATCTGCTTACAAGCATTGAGTGCCTCTTATATTCACTTGAAAGGGTCTCTTTCGCCCAAAGATTGTACTCCTCACACTCTGAAATCCTCAGAGGTATGCACTACTCCTTTTAAAAGCTAACTCCATTGAAATAGCTAAACAAAGTGTTAGACCCTCGTTTTTGTAACCTTTCTGGTTCTCCTACAAGACATACAGTAATTCTTCCCTTCCTTGAAAGGGGCAACCTTGCACCAAAATGATATTCCTCATACTACAAAACCCTGAGGTAAAGGTCCTATTCTTTTTAAAACTGCAATCTATTCCCACTGCTAAACAAGGTGCCAGACCCATTGCTTTTATCATTAATGGTCCCATTCTAAGAGACCCAGTGCTTCTTGAATTCACTTTAAGGTGGTTATTTTGCCCACAGTTGATATTCCTCACCCATGAAGATGCTGAGAGGCAGGCACTATTCCTTTCAACAAGTATCTCAATTTTCCGAGGAAAACAAAATGCTTCAGCCTCCTGCTTCTACCATCCACAGTTCTCTTACAATCTGTGCAGTGCTTGTTGCATTCACTTGAAACAGGTGATTTTGCTCAAAGGTGATGTTCCTCATGCACTCAGAGCTAGGCAGTAGTCCTTTAAACAGCTAAGTCAATTCACAATGCTAAGCAAGGGGCTAGACCCTCTTGCTTCCAACAGTAATGATTCTCTCGCAAGATCTGCAGTACTTCTTTGATTCACTTGAAAGGTTGATTTTGAAAGAAGCTGATGTTCCTCTCCCATGAAAACACTGAGAGGTAAGCAGTATTCCTTTAAAGAGCTAAATGAATTGACAAGGCTAAACAACTTGCTAGACCGTCTTGCTTCTAACATTCACGATTCTCTTACAAGAGCTACAGTGCTTCTCCCATTCACTTGTAAGGGCGACTTGGAACAAAGGTGATGTTCCTGACCCTTGAAAACACTGAGAGGTAGACAGCATTCCTTTCAACAGCTAACTCAATTCAAAGTGCTAAACAAGGTGCATGTCCCTGTTGCTTCTAACACTTCTGATTCTCTTCCAAGAGCTTCAGTGCTTCTGCATTCACTTCAAAAGGCCACTTTTCCACAAGGTTTCTGTTCCTCAGGCATGCAAAGGCTGAGAGATAGGCCGTATTCCTTTAAGCAGCTAAGTCATTTCACAATGCTAAAGAAGGTGCTTGACTCTCTTGCTTTTAACATGAATGGTTCTCTTACAGGAGAAACAGTGCTTCTTCCATTCACTTGAAAAGGGCTATGTTGCCCAGAGGTAAAGGTCTTTATCCCTTCAAAGCCTGAGGGACAGGCAGTATTTCCTTTAAAAGTTAACTCAATTCTCACTGGTATACAACATGCTAGTCCCTCTTCCTTCCAGCAATCATGGTTTTATTAAAAAAGAAACAGTGCTTCTTCTTCCTCTTGCCTTTAACAAGTTTGTGAAAAGGTGATGTTTCACCCACTTGAAAACACTGAGGCTACCCAGTGTCTCGTTCAGTGAGTAACCCAATTCTCACTGAGAAACAAGGTGCTAGGCCCTCCTGATCCTACCATTGATAGTTTTCTTCCAAACATACAGTGCTTGTTCCACCATTGAATTGAACTCTTTGACACAAAGGTGATGTTCCTTACACTTTAAAACCCTGAGGGATAAGGAGTGTTCCTTCCAAAAGCTAACTCAATTCCCTCTGCTTAACAAGGTGCGAAAATCTGTGGCTGGTAATGTTAATAGTTTCCTTGCAGGAGATACACTGCTCCTTCCATTCACTCGAATGGGGCTATTTTGCACACAGAATATGTTCTTCACACTTTCAAAGAATGAGAAATAGGCAGTATTCCTTTGGAAAGTTAACTCGTTCTCACTGCTAAACAAACTGCTAGCTTCTAACATTAATGATTTCCTTACATGATAAACGGGGCGTGATCCATTCACTTGAAGGCATCTAGTTGACACAAGGGTGATGTTCCTTACACCTGACAAAACTCAGTGTTGGGCACTAATCCTGTCAACAGGGAACTCATTTCTCATAGGGAGACAAGGTGCAAGAAATTCCTGCTGCCTTGCATACATTGCATCCTGCCATCAGATAAGAGTGTGTGCCCATTTCGTCTGAAGCGGGTATATTCAAAGAGTGAGTGAATGTCCAGTTTTAAACGCTTTCGTTTGGCAAGCATTCCTTTCAGCTACTACCTCAATCCTCACAAGGAAACAGTGTGCTAGAACCTCCTGCTGCAATCCAGGACATCTGCTTACAAGAGATAGAGTGTCTCTTCCATTCACTTGAAAGTGTCTCTTTTGCCCAAAGATTGTACTCCTCACCCTCTGAAATCCTCAGAGGTATGCAGTACTCCTTTCAAAAGCTAACTCCATTGAAATAGCTAAACAAATTGTTAGACCCTCGTTTTTGTAACCTTTCTAGTTCTCCTACAAGACGTACAGTACTTCTTCCCTTCCTTCAAAGGGGCAACCTTGCGCCAAAATGATATTCCTCACACTACAAAACCCTGAGGTAAAGGTGGTATTCCTTCTAAAACCGCCATCTCTTCCCACTGCTAAAGAAGGTGCTAGACCCTCTTGCTTCTATCATTAATGGTCCCATTACAAGAGACCCAGTGCTTCTTCGATTCACTTTAAGGTGGTTATTTTGCCCATAGTGGATATCCCTCACCCATGAAGACACTGAGAGGCAGGCAGTATTCCTTTCAACAAGTATCTCAATTCTCCTAGGAAAACAAAGTTCTTCACCCTCCTGCTTCTACCATCCACAGTTCTCTTACAATCTATGCAGTGCTGGTTGCATTCACTTGAAAGAGGTGATTTTGCACAAAGGTGATGTTCCACATGCACTCATTGCTAGGCAGTATTAACTTAAACAGCTAAGTCAATTCACAGTGCTAAAATGGTGCCTGAACCTTTTCCTTCTAACTTTCATGATTCTCTTAAAAGAGAAGCAGAGCTTCTTCCATCCATGTGAAAAGGGCTATTTTACACCAAGATATATTCTTCATACTTTAAAACCTTTGAGACAGGCAGTATTCTTTTTAAAAGTTAACTCAATTCTCAGTTCTAAACAAAGTGCTGCTAACATTAATGGTTTCCTTACATGATAAATTGGGCATGTTCCATTTACTTGAAGTTACCTATATGGCACAAGGGTGATGTTCTTGACTCACAAAAAATCTCAGTAATAGGCAGTATTCCTTTCACCAGGTAACTCATTTCTCTTCGGAGAGAAGTTGGAATACATCCCTACCTCTAACACATTGCATCCAGCCATCAGATAAAAGTGTTTGTCCCTTTTGTTTGAAGTGCATGTTTTTCAAAGAGTGAGTGATTCTCCACTGCAAAAGGCTTTTGTTTGGCAAGCGTTTCTTTCACATGGTAACTGAATGATCTCAGGGAAACAATGCTCTAGAACCTCCTGCTGCAAGCCTTGACATCTGCTTCCAAGACAGAGAGGGCATCTTCCATACCTTTCAAATGGTCTCTTTTGCACACAGCTTGTATGCCTCACACTTTAAAACCCTGAGAGGTACGCAGTACTCTTTCTAAAAGCTAACTCAACTTCAACAGTGAAACAAAGTGCTAGACCCCTCTTACTTGTAAGCTTTTCAGTTCTCCTCTAAAACGTACAGTAATTCTTCCCTTCACTGAAAGCAGAGTTCCTTTCAAAAGTTAACTCAATTCCCTCTGCTTAACAAGGTGTGCAATTCTGTGACTGGTAACATTAATTGTTTCCTTGCAGGAGATACACTGCTCCTTCCATTCACTTGAATGGGGCTATGTTGCACACAGAATACGTTCTTCACACTTCAAAAGAATGAGAAGTACTCAGTATTTCTTAGGAAAGTTAACTCCGTTCTCACTGCTAAACAAACTGCTAGATTCTAACATTAATGATTTTCTTACATGATAAACGGGGCCTGATCCATTTACTTGAAGGCAACTATTTGGCACAAGGGTGATGTTCCTCACACCTAAAAAACCTTAGTGTGTGGCACGAATCCTTTCAACAGAGCACTCATTTCTCATAGGGAGACAAGGTGCAAGACACTCCTGCTGCCTTGCACACATTGCATCTTGCCGTCAGATAAGAGTGTGTGTCCATTTCGTCTGAAGCGTGTATATTCAAAGAGTGAGTGATTCTCCACTTTAAAACGCTTTCGTTTGGCAAGCATTCCTTTCACCTACTACCTCAATCTTCAAAGAGAAACAGTGTGCTAGAACCTCTTGCTGAAAACCTTGACATCTGCTTACAAGCATTGAGTGCCTCTTATATTCACTTGAAAGGGTCTCTTTCGCCCAAAGATTGTACTCCTCACACTCTGAAATCCTCAGAGGTATGCACTACTCCTTTTAAAAGCTAACTCCATTGAAATAGCTAAACAAAGTGTTAGACCCTCGTTTTTGTAACCTTTCTGGTTCTCCTACAAGACATACAGTAATTCTTCCCTTCCTTGAAAGGGGCAACCTTGCACCAAAATGATATTCCTCATACTACAAAACCCTGAGGTAAAGGTCCTATTCTTTTTAAAACTGCAATCTATTCCCACTGCTAAACAAGGTGCCAGACCCATTGCTTTTATCATTAATGGTCCCATTCTAAGAGACCCAGTGCTTCTTGAATTCACTTTAAGGTGGTTATTTTGCCCACAGTTGATATTCCTCACCCATGAAGATGCTGAGAGCCAGGCACTATTCCTTTCAACAAGTATCTCAATTTTCCGAGGAAAACAAAATGCTTCAGCCTCCTGCTTCTACCATCCACAGTTCTCTTACAATCTGTGCAGTGCTTGTTGCATTCACTTGAAACAGGTGATTTTGCTCAAAGGTGATGTTCCTCATGCACTCAGAGCTAGGCAGTAGTCCTTTAAACAGCTAAGTCAATTCACAATGCTAAGCAAGGGGCTAGACCCTCTTGCTTCCAACAGTAATGATTCTCTCGCAAGATCTGCAGTACTTCTTTGATTCACTTGAAAGGTTGATTTTGAAAGAAGCTGATGTTCCTCTCCCATGAAAACACTGAGAGGTAAGCAGTATTCCTTTAAAGAGCTAAATGAATTGACAAGGCTAAACAACTTGCTAGACCGTCTTGCTTCTAACATTCACGATTCTCTTACAAGAGCTACAGTGCTTCTCCCATTCACTTGTAAGGGCGACTTGGAACAAAGGTGATGTTCCTGACCCTTGAAAACACTGAGAGGTAGACAGCATTCCTTTCAACAGCTAACTCAATTCAAAGTGCTAAACAAGGTGCATGTCCCTGTTGCTTCTAACACTTCTGATTCTCTTCCAAGAGCTTCAGTGCTTCTGCATTCACTTCAAAAGGCCACTTTTCCACAAGGTTTCTGTTCCTCAGGCATGCAAAGGCTGAGAGATAGGCCGTATTCCTTTAAGCAGCTAAGTCATTTCACAATGCTAAAGAAGGTGCTTGACTCTCTTGCTTTTAACATGAATGGTTCTCTTACAGGAGAAACAGTGCTTCTTCCATTCACTTGAAAAGGGCTATGTTGCCCAGAGGTAAAGGTCTTTATCCCTTCAAAGCCTGAGGGACAGGCAGTATTTCCTTTAAAAGTTAACTCAATTCTCACTGGTATACAACATGCTAGTCCCTCTTCCTTCCAGCAATCATGGTTTTATTAAAAAAGAAACAGTGCTTCTTCTTCCTCTTGCCTTTAACAAGTTTGTGAAAAGGTGATGTTTCACCCACTTGAAAACACTGAGGCTACCCAGTGTCTCGTTCAGTGAGTAACCCAATTCTCACTGAGAAACAAGGTGCTAGGCCCTCCTGATCCTACCATTGATAGTTTTCTTCCAAACATACAGTGCTTGTTCCACCATTGAATTGAACTCTTTGACACAAAGGTGATGTTCCTTACACTTTAAAACCCTGAGGGATAAGGAGTGTTCCTTCCAAAAGCTAACTCAATTCCCTCTGCTTAACAAGGTGCGAAAATCTGTGGCTGGTAATGTTAATAGTTTCCTTGCAGGAGATACACTGCTCCTTCCATTCACTCGAATGGGGCTATTTTGCACACAGAATATGTTCTTCACACTTTCAAAGAATGAGAAATAGGCAGTATTCCTTTGGAAAGTTAACTCGTTCTCACTGCTAAACAAACTGCTAGCTTCTAACATTAATGATTTCCTTACATGATAAACGCGGCGTGATCCATTCACTTGAAGGCATCTAGTTGACACAAGGGTGATGTTCCTTACACCTGACAAAACTCAGTGTTGGGCACTAATCCTGTCAACAGGGAACTCATTTCTCATAGGGAGACAAGGTGCAAGAAATTCCTGCTGCCTTGCATACATTGCATCCTGCCATCAGATAAGAGTGTGTGCCCATTTCGTCTGAAGCGGGTATATTCAAAGAGTGAGTGAATGTCCAGTTTTAAACGCTTTCATTTGGCAAGCATTCCTTTCAGCTACTACCTCAATCCTCACAAGGAAACAGTGTGCTAGAACCTCCTGCTGCAATCCAGGACATCTGCTTACAAGAGATAGAGTGTCTCTTCCATTCACTTGAAAGTGTCTCTTTTGCCCAAAGATTGTACTCCTCACACTCTGAAATCCTCAGAGGTATGCAGTACTCCTTTCAAAAGCTAACTCCATTGAAATAGCTAAACAAATTGTTAGACCCTCGTTTTTGTAACCTTTCTAGTTCTCCTACAAGACGTACAGTACTTCTTCCCTTCCTTCAAAGGGGCAACCTTGCGCCAAAATGATATTCCTCACACTACAAAACCCTGAGGTAAAGGTGGTATTCCTTCTAAAACCGCCATCTCTTCCCACTGCTAAAGAAGGTGCTAGACCCTCTTGCTTCTATCATTAATGGTCCCATTACAAGAGACCCAGTGCTTCTTCGATTCACTTTAAGGTGGTTATTTTGCCCATAGTGGATATCCCTCACCCATGAAGACACTGAGAGGCAGGCAGTATTCCTTTCAACAAGTATCTCAATTCTCCTAGGAAAACAAAGTTCTTCACCCTCCTGCTTCTACCATCCACAGTTCTCTTACAATCTATGCAGTGCTGGTTGCATTCACTTGAAAGAGGTGATTTTGCACAAAGGTGATGTTCCACATGCACTCATTGCTAGGCAGTATTAACTTAAACAGCTAAGTCAATTCACAGTGCTAAAAAGGTGCCTGAACCTTTTCCTTCTAACTTTCATGATTCTCTTAAAAGAGAAACAGAGCTTCTTCCATCCATGTGAAAAGGGCTATTTTGCACCAAGATATATTCTTAATACTTTAAAACCTTTGAGACAGGCAGTATTCTTTTTAAAAGTTAACTCAATTCTCAGTTCTAAACAAGGTGCTGCTAACATTAATGGTTTCCTTACATGATAAATTGGGCATGTTCCATTTACTTGAAGTTACCTATATGGCACAAGGGTGATGTTCTTGACTCACAAAAAATCTCAGTAATAGGCAGTATTCCTTACACCAGGTAACTCATTTCTCTTCGGAGAGAAGTTGGAATACATCCCTACCTCTAACACATTGCATCCAGCCATCAGATAAAAGTGTTTGTCCCTTTTGTTTGAAGTGCATGTTTTTCAAAGAGTGAGTGATTCTCCACTGCAAAAGGCTTTTGTTTGGCAAGCGTTTCTTTCACATGGTAACTGAATGATCTCAGGGAAACAATGCTCTAGAACCTCCTGCTGCAAGCCTTGACATCTTCTTCCAAGACAGAGAGGGCATCTTCCATACCTTTCAAATGGTCTCTTTTGCACACAGCTTGTATGCCTCACACTTTAAAACCCTGAGAGGTACGCAGTACTCTTTCTAAAAGCTAACTCAACTTCAACAGTGAAACAAAGTGCTAGACCCCTCTTACTTGTAAGCTTTTCAGTTCTCCTCTAAAACGTACAGTAATTCTTCCCTTCACTGAAAGCAGAGTTCCTTTCAAAAGTTAACTCAATTCCCTCTGCTTAACAAGGTGTGCAATTCTGTGACTGGTAACATTAATTGTTTCCTTGCAGGAGATACACTGCTCCTTCCATTCACTTGAATGGGGCTATGTTGCACACAGAATACGTTCTTCACACTTCAAAAGAATGAGAAGTACTCAGTATTTCTTAGGAAAGTTAACTCCGTTCTCACTGCTAAACAAACTGCTAGATTCTAACATTAATGATTTTCTTACATGATAAACGGGGCCTGATCCATTTACTTGAAGGCAACTATTTGGCACAAGGGTGATGTTCCTCACACCTAAAAAACCTTAGTGTGTGGCACGAATCCTTTCAACAGAGCACTCATTTCTCATAGGGAGACAAGGTGCAAGACACTCCTGCTGCCTTGCACACATTGCATCTTGCCGTCAGATAAGAGTGTGTGTCCATTTCGTCTGAAGCGTGTATATTCAAAGAGTGAGTGATTCTCCACTTTAAAACGCTTTCGTTTGGCAAGCATTCCTTTCACCTACTACCTCAATCTTCAAAGAGAAACAGTGTGCTAGAACCTCTTGCTGAAAACCTTGACATCTGCTTACAAGCATTGAGTGCCTCTTATATTCACTTGAAAGGGTCTCTTTCGCCCAAAGATTGTACTCCTCACACTCTGAAATCCTCAGAGGTATGCACTACTCCTTTTAAAAGCTAACTCCATTGAAATAGCTAAACAAAGTGTTAGACCCTCGTTTTTGTAACCTTTCTGGTTCTCCTACAAGACATACAGTAATTCTTCCCTTCCTTGAAAGGGGCAACCTTGCACCAAAATGATATTCCTCATACTACAAAACCCTGAGGTAAAGGTCCTATTCTTTTTAAAACTGCAATCTATTCCCACTGCTAAACAAGGTGCCAGACCCATTGCTTTTATCATTAATGGTCCCATTCTAAGAGACCCAGTGCTTCTTGAATTCACTTTAAGGTGGTTATTTTGCCCACAGTTGATATTCCTCACCCATGAAGATGCTGAGAGGCAGGCACTATTCCTTTCAACAAGTATCTCAATTTTCCTAGGAAAACAAAATGCTTCAGCCTCCTGCTTCTACCATCCACAGTTCTCTTACAATCTGTGCAGTGCTTGTTGCATTCACTTGAAACAGGTGATTTTGCTCAAAGGTGATGTTCCTCATGCACTCAGAGCTAGGCAGTAGTCCTTTAAACAGCTAAGTCAATTCACAATGCTAAGCAAGGGGCTAGACCCTCTTGCTTCCAACAGTAATGATTCTCTCGCAAGATCTGCAGTACTTCTTTGATTCACTTGAAAGGTTGATTTTGAAAGAAGCTGATGTTCCTCTCCCATGAAAACACTGAGAGGTAAGCAGTATTCCTTTAAAGAGCTAAATGAATTGACAAGGCTAAACAACTTGCTAGACCGTCTTGCTTCTAACATTCACGATTCTCTTACAAGAGCTACAGTGCTTCTCCCATTCACTTGTAAGGGCGACTTGGAACAAAGGTGATGTTCCTGACCCTTGAAAACACTGAGAGGTAGACAGCATTCCTTTCAACAGCTAACTCAATTCAAAGTGCTAAACAAGGTGCATGTCCCTGTTGCTTCTAACACTTCTGATTCTCTTCCAAGAGCTTCAGTGCTTCTGCATTCACTTCAAAAGGCCACTTTTCCACAAGGTTTCTGTTCCTCAGGCATGCAAAGGCTGAGAGATAGGCCATATTCCTTTAAGCAGCTAAGTCATTTCACAATGCTAAAGAAGGTGCTTGACTCTCTTGCTTTTAACATGAATGGTTCTCTTACAGGAGAAACAGTGCTTCTTCCATTCACTTGAAAAGGGCTATGTTGCCCAGAGGTAAAGGTCTTTATCCCTTCAAAGCCTGAGGGACAGGCAGTATTTCCTTTAAAAGTTAACTCAATTCTCACTGGTATACAACATGCTAGTCCCTCTTCCTTCCAGCAATCATGGTTTTATTAAAAAAGAAACAGTGCTTCTTCTTCCTCTTGCCTTTAACAAGTTTGTGAAAAGGTGATGTTTCACCCACTTGAAAACACTGAGGCTACCCAGTGTCTCGTTCAGTGAGTAACCCAATTCTCACTGAGAAACAAGGTGCTAGGCCCTCCTGATCCTACCATTGATAGTTTTCTTCCAAACATACAGTGCTTGTTCCACCATTGAATTGAACTCTTTGACACAAAGGTGATGTTCCTTACACTTTAAAACCCTGAGGGATAAGGAGTGTTCCTTCCAAAAGCTAACTCAATTCCCTCTGCTTAACAAGGTGCGAAAATCTGTGGCTGGTAATGTTAATAGTTTCCTTGCAGGAGATACACTGCTCCTTCCATTCACTCGAATGGGGCTATTTTGCACACAGAATATGTTCTTCACACTTTCAAAGAATGAGAAATAGGCAGTATTCCTTTGGAAAGTTAACTCGTTCTCACTGCTAAACAAACTGCTAGCTTCTAACATTAATGATTTCCTTACATGATAAACGGGGCGTGATCCATTCACTTGAAGGCATCTAGTTGACACAAGGGTGATGTTCCTTACACCTGACAAAACTCAGTGTTGGGCACTAATCCTGTCAACAGGGAACTCATTTCTCATAGGGAGACAAGGTGCAAGAAATTCCTGCTGCCTTGCATACATTGCATCCTGCCATCAGATAAGAGTGTGTGCCCATTTCGTCTGAAGCGGGTATATTCAAAGAGTGAGTGAATGTCCAGTTTTAAACGCTTTCGTTTGGCAAGCATTCCTTTCAGCTACTACCTCAATCCTCACAAGGAAACAGTGTGCTAGAACCTCCTGCTGCAATCCAGGACATCTGCTTACAAGAGATAGAGTGTCTCTTCCATTCACTTGAAAGTGTCTCTTTTGCCCAAAGATTGTACTCCTCACCCTCTGAAATCCTCAGAGGTATGCAGTACTCCTTTCAAAAGCTAACTCCATTGAAATAGCTAAACAAATTGTTAGACCCTCGTTTTTGTAACCTTTCTAGTTCTCCTACAAGACGTACAGTACTTCTTCCCTTCCTTCAAAGGGGCAACCTTGCGCCAAAATGATATTCCTCACACTACAAAACCCTGAGGTAAAGGTGGTATTCCTTCTAAAACCGCCATCTCTTCCCACTGCTAAAGAAGGTGCTAGACCCTCTTGCTTCTATCATTAATGGTCCCATTACAAGAGACCCAGTGCTTCTTCGATTCACTTTAAGGTGGTTATTTTGCCCATAGTGGATATCCCTCACCCATGAAGACACTGAGAGGCAGGCAGTATTCCTTTCAACAAGTATCTCAATTCTCCTAGGAAAACAAAGTTCTTCACCCTCCTGCTTCTACCATCCACAGTTCTCTTACAATCTATGCAGTGCTGGTTGCATTCACTTGAAAGAGGTGATTTTGCACAAAGGTGATGTTCCACATGCACTCATTGCTAGGCAGTATTAACTTAAACAGCTAAGTCAATTCACAGTGCTAAAAAGGTGCCTGAACCTTTTCCTTCTAACTTTCATGATTCTCTTAAAAGAGAAACAGAGCTTCTTCCATCCATGTGAAAAGGGCTATTTTGCACCAAGATATATTCTTCATACTTTAAAACCTTTGAGACAGGCAGTATTCTTTTTAAAAGTTAACTCAATTCTCAGTTCTAAACAAAGTGCTGCTAACATTAATGGTTTCCTTACATGATAAATTGGGCATGTTCCATTTACTTGAAGTTACCTATATGGCACAAGGGTGATGTTCTTGACTCACAAAAAATCTCAGTAATAGGCAGTATTCCTTTCACCAGGTAACTCATTTCTCTTCGGAGAGAAGTTGGAATACATCCCTACCTCTAACACATTGCATCCAGCCATCAGATAAAAGTGTTTGTCCCTTTTGTTTGAAGTGCATGTTTTTCAAAGAGTGAGTGATTCTCCACTGCAAAAGGCTTTTGTTTGGCAAGCGTTTCTTTCACATGGTAACTGAATGATCTCAGGGAAACAATGCTCTAGAACCTCCTGCTGCAAGCCTTGACATCTGCTTCCAAGACAGAGAGGGCATCTTCCATACCTTTCAAATGGTCTCTTTTGCACACAGCTTGTATGCCTCACACTTTAAAACCCTGAGAGGTACGCAGTACTCTTTCTAAAAGCTAACTCAACTTCAACAGTGAAACAAAGTGCTAGACCCCTCTTACTTGTAAGCTTTTCAGTTCTCCTCTAAAACGTACAGTAATTCTTCCCTTCACTGAAAGCAGAGTTCCTTTCAAAAGTTAACTCAATTCCCTCTGCTTAACAAGGTGTGCAATTCTGTGACTGGTAACATTAATTGTTTCCTTGCAGGAGATACACTGCTCCTTCCATTCACTTGAATGGGGCTATGTTGCACACAGAATACGTTCTTCACACTTCAAAAGAATGAGAAGTACTCAGTATTTCTTAGGAAAGTTAACTCCGTTCTCACTGCTAAACAAACTGCTAGATTCTAACATTAATGATTTTCTTACATGATAAACGGGGCCTGATCCATTTACTTGAAGGCAACTATTTGGCACAAGGGTGATGTTCCTCACACCTAAAAAACCTTAGTGTGTGGCACGAATCCTTTCAACAGAGCACTCATTTCTCATAGGGAGACAAGGTGCAAGACACTCCTGCTGCCTTGCACACATTGCATCTTGCCGTCAGATAAGAGTGTGTGTCCATTTCGTCTGAAGCGTGTATATTCAAAGAGTGAGTGATTCTCCACTTTAAAACGCTTTCGTTTGGCAAGCATTCCTTTCACCTACTACCTCAATCTTCAAAGAGAAACAGTGTGCTAGAACCTCTTGCTGAAAACCTTGACATCTGCTTACAAGCATTGAGTGCCTCTTATATTCACTTGAAAGGGTCTCTTTCGCCCAAAGATTGTACTCCTCACACTCTGAAATCCTCAGAGGTATGCACTACTCCTTTTAAAAGCTAACTCCATTGAAATAGCTAAACAAAGTGTTAGACCCTCGTTTTTGTAACCTTTCTGGTTCTCCTACAAGACATACAGTAATTCTTCCCTTCCTTGAAAGGGGCAACCTTGCACCAAAATGATATTCCTCATACTACAAAACCCTGAGGTAAAGGTCCTATTCTTTTTAAAACTGCAATCTATTCCCACTGCTAAACAAGGTGCCAGACCCATTGCTTTTATCATTAATGGTCCCATTCTAAGAGACCCAGTGCTTCTTGAATTCACTTTAAGGTGGTTATTTTGCCCACAGTTGATATTCCTCACCCATGAAGATGCTGAGAGGCAGGCACTATTCCTTTCAACAAGTATCTCAATTTTCCTAGGAAAACAAAATGCTTCAGCCTCCTGCTTCTACCATCCACAGTTCTCTTACAATCTGTGCAGTGCTTGTTGCATTCACTTGAAACAGGTGATTTTGCTCAAAGGTGATGTTCCTCATGCACTCAGAGCTAGGCAGTAGTCCTTTAAACAGCTAAGTCAATTCACAATGCTAAGCAAGGGGCTAGACCCTCTTGCTTCCAACAGTAATGATTCTCTCGCAAGATCTGCAGTACTTCTTTGATTCACTTGAAAGGTTGATTTTGAAAGAAGCTGATGTTCCTCTCCCATGAAAACACTGAGAGGTAAGCAGTATTCCTTTAAAGAGCTAAATGAATTGACAAGGCTAAACAACTTGCTAGACCGTCTTGCTTCTAACATTCACGATTCTCTTACAAGAGCTACAGTGCTTCTCCCATTCACTTGTAAGGGCGACTTGGAACAAAGGTGATGTTCCTGACCCTTGAAAACACTGAGAGGTAGACAGCATTCCTTTCAACAGCTAACTCAATTCAAAGTGCTAAACAAGGTGCATGTCCCTGTTGCTTCTAACACTTCTGATTCTCTTCCAAGAGCTTCAGTGCTTCTGCATTCACTTCAAAAGGCCACTTTTCCACAAGGTTTCTGTTCCTCAGGCATGCAAAGGCTGAGAGATAGGCCATATTCCTTTAAGCAGCTAAGTCATTTCACAATGCTAAAGAAGGTGCTTGACTCTCTTGCTTTTAACATGAATGGTTCTCTTACAGGAGAAACAGTGCTTCTTCCATTCACTTGAAAAGGGCTATGTTGCCCAGAGGTAAAGGTCTTTATCCCTTCAAAGCCTGAGGGACAGGCAGTATTTCCTTTAAAAGTTAACTCAATTCTCACTGGTATACAACATGCTAGTCCCTCTTCCTTCCAGCAATCATGGTTTTATTAAAAAAGAAACAGTGCTTCTTCTTCCTCTTGCCTTTAACAAGTTTGTGAAAAGGTGATGTTTCACCCACTTGAAAACACTGAGGCTACCCAGTGTCTCGTTCAGTGAGTAACCCAATTCTCACTGAGAAACAAGGTGCTAGGCCCTCCTGATCCTACCATTGATAGTTTTCTTCCAAACATACAGTGCTTGTTCCACCATTGAATTGAACTCTTTGACACAAAGGTGATGTTCCTTACACTTTAAAACCCTGAGGGATAAGGAGTGTTCCTTCCAAAAGCTAACTCAATTCCCTCTGCTTAACAAGGTGCGAAAATCTGTGGCTGGTAATGTTAATAGTTTCCTTGCAGGAGATACACTGCTCCTTCCATTCACTCGAATGGGGCTATTTTGCACACAGAATATGTTCTTCACACTTTCAAAGAATGAGAAATAGGCAGTATTCCTTTGGAAAGTTAACTCGTTCTCACTGCTAAACAAACTGCTAGCTTCTAACATTAATGATTTCCTTACATGATAAACGGGGCGTGATCCATTCACTTGAAGGCATCTAGTTGACACAAGGGTGATGTTCCTTACACCTGACAAAACTCAGTGTTGGGCACTAATCCTGTCAACAGGGAACTCATTTCTCATAGGGAGACAAGGTGCAAGAAATTCCTGCTGCCTTGCATACATTGCATCCTGCCATCAGATAAGAGTGTGTGCCCATTTCGTCTGAAGCGGGTATATTCAAAGAGTGAGTGAATGTCCAGTTTTAAACGCTTTCGTTTGGGAAGCATTCCTTTCAGCTACTACCTCAATCCTCACAAGGAAACAGTGTGCTAGAACCTCCTGCTGCAATCCAGGACATCTGCTTACAAGAGATAGAGTGTCTCTTCCATTCACTTGAAAGTGTCTCTTTTGCCCAAAGATTGTACTCCTCACACTCTGAAATCCTCAGAGGTATGCAGTACTCCTTTCAAAAGCTAACTCCATTGAAATAGCTAAACAAATTGTTAGACCCTCGTTTTTGTAACCTTTCTAGTTCTCCTACAAGACGTACAGTACTTCTTCCCTTCCTTCAAAGGGGCAACCTTGCGCCAAAATGATATTCCTCACACTACAAAACCCTGAGGTAAAGGTGGTATTCCTTCTAAAACCGCCATCTCTTCCCACTGCTAAAGAAGGTGCTAGACCCTCTTGCTTCTATCATTAATGGTCCCATTACAAGAGACCCAGTGCTTCTTCGATTCACTTTAAGGTGGTTATTTTGCCCATAGTGGATATCCCTCACCCATGAAGACACTGAGAGGCAGGCAGTCTTCCTTTCAACAAGTATCTCAATTCTCCTAGGAAAACAAAGTTCTTCACCCTCCTGCTTCTACCATCCACAGTTCTCTTACAATCTATGCAGTGCTGGTTGCATTCACTTGAAAGAGGTGATTTTGCACAAAGGTGATGTTCCACATGCACTCATTGCTAGGCAGTATTAACTTAAACAGCTAAGTCAATTCACAGTGCTGAAAAGGTGCCTGAACCTTTTCCTTCTAACTTTCATGATTCTCTTAAAAGAGAAACAGAGCTTCTTCCATCCATGTGAAAAGGGCTATTTTGCACCAAGATATATTCTTCATACTTTAAAACCTTTGAGACAGGCAGTATTCTTTTTAAAAGTTAACTCAATTCTCAGTTCTAAACAAAGTGCTGCTAACATTAATGGTTTCCTTACATGATAAATTGGGCATGTTCCATTTACTTGAAGTTACCTATATGGCACAAGGGTGATGTTCTTGACTCACAAAAAATCTCAGTAATAGGCAGTATTCCTTTCACCAGGTAACTCATTTCTCTTCGGAGAGAAGTTGGAATACATCCCTACCTCTAACACATTGCATCCAGCCATCAGATAAAAGTGTTTGTCCCTTTTGTTTGAAGTGCATGTTTTTCAAAGAGTGAGTGATTCTCCACTGCAAAAGGCTTTTGTTTGGCAAGCGTTTCTTTCACATGGTAACTGAATGATCTCAGGGAAACAATGCTCTAGAACCTCCTGCTGCAAGCCTTGACATCTGCTTCCAAGACAGAGAGGGCATCTTCCATACCTTTCAAATGGTCTCTTTTGCACACAGCTTGTATGCCTCACACTTTAAAACCCTGAGAGGTACGCAGTACTCTTTCTAAAAGCTAACTCAACTTCAACAGTGAAACAAAGTGCTAGACCCCTCTTACTTGTAAGCTTTTTAGTTCTCCTCTAAAACGTACAGTAATTCTTCCCTTCACTGAAAGCAGAGTTCCTTTCAAAAGTTAACTCAATTCCCTCTGCTTAACAAGGTGTGCAATTCTGTGACTGGTAACATTAATTGTTTCCTTGCAGGAGATACACTGCTCCTTCCATTCACTTGAATGGGGCTATGTTGCACACAGAATACGTTCTTCACACTTCAAAAGAATGAGAAGTACTCAGTATTTCTTAGGAAAGTTAACTCCGTTCTCACTGCTAAACAAACTGCTAGATTCTAACATTAATGATTTTCTTACATGATAAACGGGGCCTGATCCATTTACTTGAAGGCAACTATTTGGCACAAGGGTGATGTTCCTCACACCTAAAAAACCTTAGTGTGTGGCACGAATCCTTTCAACAGAGCACTCATTTCTCATAGGGAGACAAGGTGCAAGACACTCCTGCTGCCTTGCACACATTGCATCTTGCCGTCAGATAAGAGTGTGTGTCCATTTCGTCTGAAGCGCGTATATTCAAAGAGTGAGTGATTCTCCACTTTAAAACGCTTTCGTTTGGCAAGCATTCCTTTCACCTACTACCTCAATCTTCAAATAGAAACAGTGTGCTAGAACCTCTTGCTGAAAACCTTGACATCTGCTTACAAGCATTGAGTGCCTCTTATATTCACTTGAAAGGGTCTCTTTCGCCCAAAGATTGTACTCCTCACACTCTGAAATCCTCAGAGGTATGCACTACTCCTTTTAAAAGCTAACTCCATTGAAATAGCTAAACAAAGTGTTAGACCCTCGTTTTTGTAACCTTTCTGGTTCTCCTACAAGACATACAGTAATTCTTCCCTTCCTTGAAAGGGGCAACCTTGCACCAAAATGATATTCCTCATACTACAAAACCCTGAGGTAAAGGTCCTATTCTTTTTAAAACTGCAATCTATTCCCACTGCTAAACAAGGTGCCAGACCCATTGCTTTTATCATTAATGGTCCCATTCTAAGAGACCCAGTGCTTCTTGAATTCACTTTAAGGTGGTTATTTTGCCCACAGTTGATATTCCTCACCCATGAAGATGCTGAGAGGCAGGCACTATTCCTTTCAACAAGTATCTCAATTTTCCTAGGAAAACAAAATGCTTCAGCCTCCTGCTTCTACCATCCACAGTTCTCTTACAATCTGTGCAGTGCTTGTTGCATTCACTTGAAACAGGTGATTTTGCTCAAAGGTGATGTTCCTCATGCACTCAGAGCTAGGCAGTAGTCCTTTAAACAGCTAAGTCAATTCACAATGCTAAGCAAGGGGCTAGACCCTCTTGCTTCCAACAGTAATGATTCTCTCGCAAGATCTGCAGTACTTCTTTGATTCACTTGAAAGGTTGATTTTGAAAGAAGCTGATGTTCCTCTCCCATGAAAACACTGAGAGGTAAGCAGTATTCCTTTAAAGAGCTAAATGAATTGACAAGGCTAAACAACTTGCTAGACCGTCTTGCTTCTAACATTCACGATTCTCTTACAAGAGCTACAGTGCTTCTCCCATTCACTTGTAAGGGCGACTTGGAACAAAGGTGATGTTCCTGACCCTTGAAAACACTGAGAGGTAGACAGCATTCCTTTCAACAGCTAACTCAATTCAAAGTGCTAAACAAGGTGCATGTCCCTGTTGCTTCTAACACTTCTGATTCTCTTCCAAGAGCTTCAGTGCTTCTGCATTCACTTCAAAAGGCCACTTTTCCACAAGGTTTCTGTTCCTCAGGCATGCAAAGGCTGAGAGATAGGCCATATTCCTTTAAGCAGCTAAGTCATTTCACAATGCTAAAGAAGGTGCTTGACTCTCTTGCTTTTAACATGAATGGTTCTCTTACAGGAGAAACAGTGCTTCTTCCATTCACTTGAAAAGGGCTATGTTGCCCAGAGGTAAAGGTCTTTATCCCTTCAAAGCCTGAGGGACAGGCAGTATTTCCTTTAAAAGTTAACTCAATTCTCACTGGTATACAACATGCTAGTCCCTCTTCCTTCCAGCAATCATGGTTTTATTAAAAAAGAAACAGTGCTTCTTCTTCCTCTTGCCTTTAACAAGTTTGTGAAAAGGTGATGTTTCACCCACTTGAAAACACTGAGGCTACCCAGTGTCTCGTTCAGTGAGTAACCCAATTCTCACTGAGAAACAAGGTGCTAGGCCCTCCTGATCCTACCATTGATAGTTTTCTTCCAAACATACAGTGCTTGTTCCACCATTGAATTGAACTCTTTGACACAAAGGTGATGTTCCTTACACTTTAAAACCCTGAGGGATAAGGAGTGTTCCTTCCAAAAGCTAACTCAATTCCCTCTGCTTAACAAGGTGCGAAAATCTGTGGCTGGTAATGTTAATAGTTTCCTTGCAGGAGATACACTGCTCCTTCCATTCACTCGAATGGGGCTATTTTGCACACAGAATATGTTCTTCACACTTTCAAAGAATGAGAAATAGGCAGTATTCCTTTGGAAAGTTAACTCGTTCTCACTGCTAAACAAACTGCTAGCTTCTAACATTAATGATTTCCTTACATGATAAACGGGGCGTGATCCATTCACTTGAAGGCATCTAGTTGACACAAGGGTGATGTTCCTTACACCTGACAAAACTCAGTGTTGGGCACTAATCCTGTCAACAGGGAACTCATTTCTCATAGGGAGACAAGGTGCAAGAAATTCCTGCTGCCTTGCATACATTGCATCCTGCCATCAGATAAGAGTGTGTGCCCATTTCGTCTGAAGCGGGTATATTCAAAGAGTGAGTGAATGTCCAGTTTTAAACGCTTTCGTTTGGGAAGCATTCCTTTCAGCTACTACCTCAATCCTCACAAGGAAACAGTGTGCTAGAACCTCCTGCTGCAATCCAGGACATCTGCTTACAAGAGATAGAGTGTCTCTTAGATTCACTTGAAAGTGTCTCTTTTGCCCAAAGATTGTACTCCTCACACTCTGAAATCCTCAGAGGTATGCAGTACTCCTTTCAAAAGCTAACTCCATTGAAATAGCTAAACAAATTGTTAGACCCTCGTTTTTGTAACCTTTCTAGTTCTCCTACAAGACGTACAGTACTTCTTCCCTTCCTTCAAAGGGGCAACCTTGCGCCAAAATGATATTCCTCACACTACAAAACCCTGAGGTAAAGGTGGTATTCCTTCTAAAACCGCCATCTCTTCCCACTGCTAAAGAAGGTGCTAGACCCTCTTGCTTCTATCATTAATGGTCCCATTACAAGAGACCCAGTGCTTCTTCGATTCACTTTAAGGTGGTTATTTTGCCCATAGTGGATATCCCTCACCCATGAAGACACTGAGAGGCAGGCAGTCTTCCTTTCAACAAGTATCTCAATTCTCCTAGGAAAACAAAGTTCTTCACCCTCCTGCTTCTACCATCCACAGTTCTCTTACAATCTATGCAGTGCTGGTTGCATTCACTTGAAAGAGGTGATTTTGCACAAAGGTGATGTTCCACATGCACTCATTGCTAGGCAGTATTAACTTAAACAGCTAAGTCAATTCACAGTGCTGAAAAGGTGCCTGAACCTTTTCCTTCTAACTTTCATGATTCTCTTAAAAGAGAAACAGAGCTTCTTCCATCCATGTGAAAAGGGCTATTTTGCACCAAGATATATTCTTCATACTTTAAAACCTTTGAGACAGGCAGTATTCTTTTTAAAAGTTAACTCAATTCTCAGTTCTAAACAAAGTGCTGCTAACATTAATGGTTTCCTTACATGATAAATTGGGCATGTTCCATTTACTTGAAGTTACCTATATGGCACAAGGGTGATGTTCTTGACTCACAAAAAATCTCAGTAATAGGCAGTATTCCTTTCACCAGGTAACTCATTTCTCTTCGGAGAGAAGTTGGAATACATCCCTACCTCTAACACATTGCATCCAGCCATCAGATAAAAGTGTTTGTCCCTTTTGTTTGAAGTGCATGTTTTTCAAAGAGTGAGTGATTCTCCACTGCAAAAGGCTTTTGTTTGGCAAGCGTTTCTTTCACATGGTAACTGAATGATCTCAGGGAAACAATGCTCTAGAACCTCCTGCTGCAAGCCTTGACATCTGCTTCCAAGACAGAGAGGGCATCTTCCATACCTTTCAAATGGTCTCTTTTGCACACAGCTTGTATGCCTCACACTTTAAAACCCTGAGAGGTACGCAGTACTCTTTCTAAAAGCTAACTCAACTTCAACAGTGAAACAAAGTGCTAGACCCCTCTTACTTGTAAGCTTTTTAGTTCTCCTCTAAAACGTACAGTAATTCTTCCCTTCACTGAAAGCAGAGTTCCTTTCAAAAGTTAACTCAATTCCCTCTGCTTAACAAGGTGTGCAATTCTGTGACTGGTAACATTAATTGTTTCCTTGCAGGAGATACACTGCTCCTTCCATTCACTTGAATGGGGCTATGTTGCACACAGAATACGTTCTTCACACTTCAAAAGAATGAGAAGTACTCAGTATTTCTTAGGAAAGTTAACTCCGTTCTCACTGCTAAACAAACTGCTAGATTCTAACATTAATGATTTTCTTACATGATAAACGGGGCCTGATCCATTTACTTGAAGGCAACTATTTGGCACAAGGGTGATGTTCCTCACACCTAAAAAACCTTAGTGTGTGGCACGAATCCTTTCAACAGAGCACTCATTTCTCATAGGGAGACAAGGTGCAAGACACTCCTGCTGCCTTGCACACATTGCATCTTGCCGTCAGATAAGAGTGTGTGTCCATTTCGTCTGAAGCGCGTATATTCAAAGAGTGAGTGATTCTCCACTTTAAAACGCTTTCGTTTGGCAAGCATTCCTTTCACCTACTACCTCAATCTTCAAATAGAAACAGTGTGCTAGAACCTCTTGCTGAAAACCTTGACATCTGCTTACAAGCATTGAGTGCCTCTTATATTCACTTGAAAGGGTCTCTTTCGCCCAAAGATTGTACTCCTCACACTCTGAAATCCTCAGAGGTATGCACTACTCCTTTTAAAAGCTAACTCCATTGAAATAGCTAAACAAAGTGTTAGACCCTCGTTTTTGTAACCTTTCTGGTTCTCCTACAAGACATACAGTAATTCTTCCCTTCCTTGAAAGGGGCAACCTTGCACCAAAATGATATTCCTCATACTACAAAACCCTGAGGTAAAGGTCCTATTCTTTTTAAAACTGCAATCTATTCCCACTGCTAAACAAGGTGCCAGACCCATTGCTTTTATCATTAATGGTCCCATTCTAAGAGACCCAGTGCTTCTTGAATTCACTTTAAGGTGGTTATTTTGCCCACAGTTGATATTCCTCACCCATGAAGATGCTGAGAGCCAGGCACTATTCCTTTCAACAAGTATCTCAATTTTCCTAGGAAAACAAAATGCTTCAGCCTCCTGCTTCTACCATCCACAGTTCTCTTACAATCTGTGCAGTGCTTGTTGCATTCACTTGAAACAGGTGATTTTGCTCAAAGGTGATGTTCCTCATGCACTCAGAGCTAGGCAGTAGTCCTTTAAACAGCTAAGTCAATTCACAATGCTAAGCAAGGGGCTAGACCCTCTTGCTTCCAACAGTAATGATTCTCTAGCAAGATCTGCAGTACTTCTTTGATTCACTTGAAAGGTTGATTTTGAAAGAAGCTGATGTTCCTCTCCCATGAAAACACTGAGAGGTAAGCAATATTCCTTTAAAGAGCTAAATGAATTGACAAGGCTAAACAACTTGCTAGACCGTCTTGCTTCTAACATTCACGATTCTCTTACAAGAGCTACAGTGCTTCTCCCATTCACTTGTAAGGGCGACTTGGAACAAAGGTGATGTTCCTGACCCTTGAAAACACTGAGAGGTAGACAGCATTCCTTTCAACAGCTAACTCAATTCAAAGTGCTAAACAAGGTGCATGTCCCTGTTGCTTCTAACACTTCTGATTCTCTTCCAAGAGCTTCAGTGCTTCTGCATTCACTTCAAAAGGCCACTTTTCCACAAGGTTTCTGTTCCTCAGGCATGCAAAGGCTGAGAGATAGGCCGTATTCCTTTAAGCAGCTAAGTCATTTCACAATGCTAAAGAAGGTGCTTGACTCTCTTGCTTTTAACATGAATGGTTCTCTTACAGGAGAAACAGTGCTTCTTCCATTCACTTGAAAAGGGCTATGTTGCCCAGAGGTAAAGGTCTTTATCCCTTCAAAGCCTGAGGGACAGGCAGTATTTCCTTTAAAAGTTAACTCAATTCTCACTGGTATACAACATGCTAGTCCCTCTTCCTTCCAGCAATCATGGTTTTATTAAAAAAGAAACAGTGCTTCTTCTTCCTCTTGCCTTTAACAAGTTTGTGAAAAGGTGATGTTTCACCCACTTGAAAACACTGAGGCTACCCAGTGTCTCGTTCAGTGAGTAACCCAATTCTCACTGAGAAACAAGGTGCTAGGCCCTCCTGATCCTACCATTGATAGTTTTCTTCCAAACATACAGTGCTTGTTCCACCATTGAATTGAACTCTTTGACACAAAGGTGATGTTCCTTACACTTTAAAACCCTGAGGGATAAGGAGTGTTCCTTCCAAAAGCTAACTCAATTCCCTCTGCTTAACAAGGTGCGAAAATCTGTGGCTGGTAATGTTAATAGTTTCCTTGCAGGAGATACACTGCTCCTTCCATTCACTCGAATGGGGCTATTTTGCACACAGAATATGTTCTTCACACTTTCAAAGAATGAGAAATAGGCAGTATTCCTTTGGAAAGTTAACTCGTTCTCACTGCTAAACAAACTGCTAGCTTCTAACATTAATGATTTCCTTACATGATAAACGGGGCGTGATCCATTCACTTGAAGGCATCTAGTTGACACAAGGGTGATGTTCCTTACACCTGACAAAACTCAGTGTTGGGCACTAATCCTGTCAACAGGGAACTCATTTCTCATAGGGAGACAAGGTGCAAGAAATTCCTGCTGCCTTGCATACATTGCATCCTGCCATCAGATAAGAGTGTGTGCCCATTTCGTCTGAAGCGGGTATATTCAAAGAGTGAGTGAATGTCCAGTTTTAAACGCTTTCGTTTGGCAAGCATTCCTTTCAGCTACTACCTCAATCCTCACAAGGAAACAGTGTGCTAGAACCTCCTGCTGCAATCCAGGACATCTGCTTACAAGAGATAGAGTGTCTCTTCCATTCACTTGAAAGTGTCTCTTTTGCCCAAAGATTGTACTCCTCACCCTCTGAAATCCTCAGAGGTATGCAGTACTCCTTTCAAAAGCTAACTCCATTGAAATAGCTAAACAAATTATTAGACCCTCGTTTTTGTAACCTTTCTAGTTCTCCTACAAGACGTACAGTACTTCTTCCCTTCCTTCAAAGGGGCAACCTTGCGCCAAAATGATATTCCTCACACTACAAAACCCTGAGGTAAAGGTGGTATTCCTTCTAAAACCGCCATCTCTTCCCACTGCTAAAGAAGGTGCTAGACCCTCTTGCTTCTATCATTAATGGTCCCATTACAAGAGACCCAGTGCTTCTTCGATTCACTTTTAGGTGGTTATTTTGCCCATAGTGGATATCCCTCACCCATGAAGACACTGAGAGGCAGGCAGTATTCCTTTCAACAAGTATCTCAATTCTCCTAGGAAAACAAAGTTCTTCACCCTCCTGCTTCTACCATCCACAGTTCTCTTACAATCTATGCAGTGCTGGTTGCATTCACTTGAAAGAGGTGATTTTGCACAAAGGTGATGTTCCACATGCACTCATTGCTAGGCAGTATTAACTTAAACAGCTAAGTCAATTCACAGTGCTAAAAAGGTGCCTGAACCTTTTCCTTCTAACTTTCATGATTCTCTTAAAAGAGAAACAGAGCTTCTTCCATCCATGTGAAAAGGGCTATTTTGCACCAAGATATATTCTTCATACTTTAAAACCTTTGAGACAGGCAGTATTCTTTTTAAAAGTTAACTCAATTCTCAGTTCTAAACAAAGTGCTGCTAACATTAATGGTTTCCTTACATGATAAATTGGGCATGTTCCATTTACTTGAAGTTACCTATATGGCACAAGGGTGATGTTCTTGACTCACAAAAAATCTCAGTAATAGGCAGTATTCCTTTCACCAGGTAACTCATTTCTCTTCGGAGAGAAGTTGGAATACATCCCTACCTCTAACACATTGCATCCAGCCATCAGATAAAAGTGTTTGTCCCTTTTGTTTGAAGTGCATGTTTTTCAAAGAGTGAGTGATTCTCCACTGCAAAAGGCTTTTGTTTGGCAAGCGTTTCTTTCACATGGTAACTGAATGATCTCAGGGAAACAATGCTCTAGAACCTCCTGCTGCAAGCCTTGACATCTGCTTCCAAGACAGAGAGGGCATCTTCCATACCTTTCAAATGGTCTCTTTTGCACACAGCTTGTATGCCTCACACTTTAAAACCCTGAGAGGTACGCAGTACTCTTTCTAAAAGCTAACTCAACTTCAACAGTGAAACAAAGTGCTAGACCCCTCTTACTTGTAAGCTTTTTAGTTCTCCTCTAAAACGTACAGTAATTCTTCCCTTCACTGAAAGCAGAGTTCCTTTCAAAAGTTAACTCAATTCCCTCTGCTTAACAAGGTGTGCAATTCTGTGACTGGTAACATTAATTGTTTCCTTGCAGGAGATACACTGCTCCTTCCATTCACTTGAATGGGGCTATGTTGCACACAGAATACGTTCTTCACACTTCAAAAGAATGAGAAGTACTCAGTATTTCTTAGGAAAGTTAACTCCGTTCTCACTGCTAAACAAACTGCTAGATTCTAACATTAATGATTTTCTTACATGATAAACGGGGCCTGATCCATTTACTTGAAGACAACTATTTGGCACAAGGGTGATGTTCCTCACACCTAAAAAACCTTAGTGTGTGGCACGAATCCTTTCAACAGAGCACTCATTTCTCATAGGGAGACAAGGTGCAAGACACTCCTGCTGCCTTGCACACATTGCATCTTGCCGTCAGATAAGAGTGTGTGTCCATTTCGTCTGAAGCGTGTATATTCAAAGAGTGAGTGATTCTCCACTTTAAAACGCTTTCGTTTGGCAAGCATTCCTTTCACCTACTACCTCAATCTTCAAAGAGAAACAGTGTGCTAGAACCTCTTGCTGAAAACCTTGACATCTGCTTACAAGCATTGAGTGCCTCTTATATTCACTTGAAAGGGTCTCTTTCGCCCAAAGATTGTACTCCTCACACTCTGAAATCCTCAGAGGTATGCACTACTCCTTTTAAAAGCTAACTCCATTGAAATAGCTAAACAAAGTGTTAGACCCTCGTTTTTGTAACCTTTCTGGTTCTCCTACAAGACATACAGTAATTCTTCCCTTCCTTGAAAGGGGCAACCTTGCACCAAAATGATATTCCTCATACTACAAAACCCTGAGGTAAAGGTCCTATTCTTTTTAAAACTGCAATCTATTCCCACTGCTAAACAAGGTGCCAGACCCATTGCTTTTATCATTAATGGTCCCATTCTAAGAGACCCAGTGCTTCTTGAATTCACTTTAAGGTGGTTATTTTGCCCACAGTTGATATTCCTCACCCATGAAGATGCTGAGAGGCAGGCACTATTCCTTTCAACAAGTATCTCAATTTTCCTAGGAAAACAAAATGCTTCAGCCTCCTGCTTCTACCATCCACAGTTCTCTTACAATCTGTGCAGTGCTTGTTGCATTCACTTGAAACAGGTGATTTTGCTCAAAGGTGATGTTCCTCATGCACTCAGAGCTAGGCAGTAGTCCTTTAAACAGCTAAGTCAATTCACAATGCTAAGCAAGGGGCTAGACCCTCTTGCTTCCAACAGTAATGATTCTCTCGCAAGATCTGCAGTACTTCTTTGATTCACTTGAAAGGTTGATTTTGAAAGAAGCTGATGTTCCTCTCCCATGAAAACACTGAGAGGTAAGCAGTATTCCTTTAAAGAGCTAAATGAATTGACAAGGCTAAACAACTTGCTAGACCGTCTTGCTTCTAACATTCACGATTCTCTTACAAGAGCTACAGTGCTTCTCCCATTCACTTGTAAGGGCGACTTGGAACAAAGGTGATGTTCCTGACCCTTGAAAACACTGAGAGGTAGACAGCATTCCTTTCAACAGCTAACTCAATTCAAAGTGCTAAACAAGGTGCATGTCCCTGTTGCTTCTAACACTTCTGATTCTCTTCCAAGAGCTTCAGTGCTTCTGCATTCACTTCAAAAGGCCACTTTTCCACAAGGTTTCTGTTCCTCAGGCATGCAAAGGCTGAGAGATAGGCCGTATTCCTTTAAGCAGCTAAGTCATTTCACAATGCTAAAGAAGGTGCTTGACTCTCTTGCTTTTAACATGAATGGTTCTCTTACAGGAGAAACAGTGCTTCTTCCATTCACTTGAAAAGGGCTATGTTGCCCAGAGGTAAAGGTCTTTATCCCTTCAAAGCCTGAGGGACAGGCAGTATTTCCTTTAAAAGTTAACTCAATTCTCACTGGTATACAACATGCTAGTCCCTCTTCCTTCCAGCAATCATGGTTTTATTAAAAAAGAAACAGTGCTTCTTCTTCCTCTTGCCTTTAACAAGTTTGTGAAAAGGTGATGTTTCACCCACTTGAAAACACTGAGGCTACCCAGTGTCTCGTTCAGTGAGTAACCCAATTCTCACTGAGAAACAAGGTGCTAGGCCCTCCTGATCCTACCATTGATAGTTTTCTTCCAAACATACAGTGCTTGTTCCACCATTGAATTGAACTCTTTGACACAAAGGTGATGTTCCTTACACTTTAAAACCCTGAGGGATAAGGAGTGTTCCTTCCAAAAGCTAACTCAATTCCCTCTGCTTAACAAGGTGCGAAAATCTGTGGCTGGTAATGTTAATAGTTTCCTTGCAGGAGATACACTGCTCCTTCCATTCACTCGAATGGGGCTATTTTGCACACAGAATATGTTCTTCACACTTTCAAAGAATGAGAAATAGGCAGTATTCCTTTGGAAAGTTAACTCGTTCTCACTGCTAAACAAACTGCTAGCTTCTAACATTAATGATTTCCTTACATGATAAACGGGGCGTGATCCATTCACTTGAAGGCATCTAGTTGACACAAGGGTGATGTTCCTTACACCTGACAAAACTCAGTGTTGGGCACTAATCCTGTCAACAGGGAACTCATTTCTCATAGGGAGACAAGGTGCAAGAAATTCCTGCTGCCTTGCATACATTGCATCCTGCCATCAGATAAGAGTGTGTGCCCATTTCGTCTGAAGCGGGTATATTCAAAGAGTGAGTGAATGTCCAGTTATAAACGCTTTCGTTTGGCAAGCATTCCTTTCAGCTACTACCTCAATCCTCACAAGGAAACAGTGTGCTAGAACCTCCTGCTGCAATCCAGGACATCTGCTTACAAGAGATAGAGTGTCTCTTCCATTCACTTGAAAGTGTCTCTTTTGCCCAAAGATTGTACTCCTCACACTCTGAAATCCTCAGAGGTATGCAGTACTCCTTTCAAAAGCTAACTCCATTGAAATAGCTAAACAAATTGTTAGACCCTCGTTTTTGTAACCTTTCTAGTTCTCCTACAAGACGTACAGTACTTCTTCCCTTCCTTCAAAGGGGCAACCTTGTGCCAAAATGATATTCCTCACACTACAAAACCCTGAGGTAAAGGTGGTATTCCTTCTAAAACCGCCATCTCTTCCCACTGCTAAAGAAGGTGCTAGACCCTCTTGCTTCTATCATTAATGGTCCCATTACAAGAGACCCAGTGCTTCTTCGATTCACTTTAAGGTGGTTATTTTGCCCATAGTGGATATCCCTCACCCATGAAGACACTGAGAGGCAGGCAGTATTCCTTTCAACAAGTATCTCAATTCTCCTAGGAAAACAAAGTTCTTCACCCTCCTGCTTCTACCATCCACAGTTCTCTTACAATCTATGCAGTGCTGGTTGCATTCACTTGAAAGAGGTGATTTTGCACAAAGGTGATGTTCCACATGCACTCATTGCTAGGCAGTATTAACTTAAACAGCTAAGTCAATTCACAGTGCTAAAAAGGTGCCTGAACCTTTTCCTTCTAACTTTCATGATTCTCTTAAAAGAGAAACAGAGCTTCTTCCATCCATGTGAAAAGGGCTATTTTGCACCAAGATATATTCTTCATACTTTAAAACCTTTGAGACAGGCAGTATTCTTTTTAAAAGTTAACTCAATTCTCAGTTCTAAACAAAGTGCTGCTAACATTAATGGTTTCCTTACATGATAAATTGGGCATGTTCCATTTACTTGAAGTTACCTATATGGCACAAGGGTGATGTTCTTGACTCACAAAAAATCTCAGTAATAGGCAGTATTCCTTTCACCAGGTAACTCATTTCTCTTCGGAGAGAAGTTGGAATACATCCCTACCTCTAACACATTGCATCCAGCCATCAGATAAAAGTGTTTGTCCCTTTTGTTTGAAGTGCATGTTTTTCAAAGAGTGAGTGATTCTCCACTGCAAAAGGCTTTTGTTTGGCAAGCGTTTCTTTCACATGGTAACTGAATGATCTCAGGGAAACAATGCTCTAGAACCTCCTGCTGCAAGCCTTGACATCTGCTTCCAAGACAGAGAGGGCATCTTCCATACCTTTCAAATGGTCTCTTTTGCACACAGCTTGTATGCCTCACACTTTAAAACCCTGAGAGGTACGCAGTACTCTTTCTAAAAGCTAACTCAACTTCAACAGTGAAACAAAGTGCTAGACCCCTCTTACTTGTAAGCTTTTTAGTTCTCCTCTAAAACGTACAGTAATTCTTCCCTTCACTGAAAGCAGAGTTCCTTTCAAAAGTTAACTCAATTCCCTCTGCTTAACAAGGTGCGCAATTCTGTGACTGGTAACATTAATTGTTTCCTTGCAGGAGATACACTGCTCCTTCCATTCACTTGAATGGGGCTATGTTGCACACAGAATACGTTCTTCACACTTCAAAAGAATGAGAAGTACTCAGTATTTCTTAGGAAAGTTAACTCCGTTCTCACTGCTAAACAAACTGCTAGATTCTAACATTAATGATTTTCTTACATGATAAACGGGGCCTGATCCATTTACTTGAAGGCAACTATTTGGCACAAGGGTGATGTTCCTCACACCTAAAAAACCTTAGTGTGTGGCACGAATCCTTTCAACAGAGCACTCATTTCTCATAGGGAGACAAGGTGCAAGACACTCCTGCTGCCTTGCACACATTGCATCTTGCCGTCAGATAAGAGTGTGTGTCCATTTCGTCTGAAGCGTGTATATTCAAAGAGTGAGTGATTCTCCACTTTAAAACGCTTTCGTTTGGCAAGCATTCCTTTCACCTACTACCTCAATCTTCAAAGAGAAACAGTGTGCTAGAACCTCTTGCTGAAAACCTTGACATCTGCTTACAAGCATTGAGTGCCTCTTATATTCACTTGAAAGGGTCTCTTTCGCCCAAAGATTGTACTCCTCACACTCTGAAATCCTCAGAGGTATGCACTACTCCTTTTAAAAGCTAACTCCATTGAAATAGCTAAACAAAGTGTTAGACCCTCGTTTTTGTAACCTTTCTGGTTCTCCTACAAGACATACAGTAATTCTTCCCTTCCTTGAAAGGGGCAACCTTGCACCAAAATGATATTCCTCATACTACAAAACCCTGAGGTAAAGGTCCTATTCTTTTTAAAACTGCAATCTATTCCCACTGCTAAACAAGGTGCCAGACCCATTGCTTTTATCATTAATGGTCCCATTCTAAGAGACCCAGTGCTTCTTGAATTCACTTTAAGGTGGTTATTTTGCCCACAGTTGATATTCCTCACCCATGAAGATGCTGAGAGGCAGGCACTATTCCTTTCAACAAGTATCTCAATTTTCCTAGGAAAACAAAATGCTTCAGCCTCCTGCTTCTACCATCCACAGTTCTCTTACAATCTGTGCAGTGCTTGTTGCATTCACTTGAAACAGGTGATTTTGCTCAAAGGTGATGTTCCTCATGCACTCAGAGCTAGGCAGTAGTCCTTTAAACAGCTAAGTCAATTCACAATGCTAAGCAAGGGGCTAGACCCTCTTGCTTCCAACAGTAATGATTCTCTCGCAAGATCTGCAGTACTTCTTTGATTCACTTGAAAGGTTGATTTTGAAAGAAGCTGATGTTCCTCTCCCATGAAAACACTGAGAGGTAAGCAGTATTCCTTTAAAGAGCTAAATGAATTGACAAGGCTAAACAACTTGCTAGACCGTCTTGCTTCTAACATTCACGATTCTCTTACAAGAGCTACAGTGCTTCTCCCATTCACTTGTAAGGGCGACTTGGAACAAAGGTGATGTTCCTGACCCTTGAAAACACTGAGAGGTAGACAGCATTCCTTTCAACAGCTAACTCAATTCAAAGTGCTAAACAAGGTGCATGTCCCTGTTGCTTCTAACACTTCTGATTCTCTTCCAAGAGCTTCAGTGCTTCTGCATTCACTTCAAAAGGCCACTTTTCCACAAGGTTTCTGTTCCTCAGGCATGCAAAGGCTGAGAGATAGGCCGTATTCCTTTAAGCAGCTAAGTCATTTCACAATGCTAAAGAAGGTGCTTGACTCTCTTGCTTTTAACATGAATGGTTCTCTTACAGGAGAAACAGTGCTTCTTCCATTCACTTGAAAAGGGCTATGTTGCCCAGAGGTAAAGGTCTTTATCCCTTCAAAGCCTGAGGGACAGGCAGTATTTCCTTTAAAAGTTAACTCAATTCTCACTGGTATACAACATGCTAGTCCCTCTTCCTTCCAGCAATCATGGTTTTATTAAAAAAGAAACAGTGCTTCTTCTTCCTCTTGCCTTTAACAAGTTTGTGAAAAGGTGATGTTTCACCCACTTGAAAACACTGAGGCTACCCAGTGTCTCGTTCAGTGAGTAACCCAATTCTCACTGAGAAACAAGGTGCTAGGCCCTCCTGATCCTACCATTGATAGTTTTCTTCCAAACATACAGTGCTTGTTCCACCATTGAATTGAACTCTTTGACACAAAGGTGATGTTCCTTACACTTTAAAACCCTGAGGGATAAGGAGTGTTCCTTCCAAAAGCTAACTCAATTCCCTCTGCTTAACAAGGTGCGAAAATCTGTGGCTGGTAATGTTAATAGTTTCCTTGCAGGAGATACACTGCTCCTTCCATTCACTCGAATGGGGCTATTTTGCACACAGAATATGTTCTTCACACTTTCAAAGAATGAGAAATAGGCAGTATTCCTTTGGAAAGTTAACTCGTTCTCACTGCTAAACAAACTGCTAGCTTCTAACATTAATGATTTCCTTACATGATAAACGGGGCGTGATCCATTCACTTGAAGGCATCTAGTTGACACAAGGGTGATGTTCCTTACACCTGACAAAACTCAGTGTTGGGCACTAATCCTGTCAACAGGGAACTCATTTCTCATAGGGAGACAAGGTGCAAGAAATTCCTGCTGCCTTGCATACATTGCATCCTGCCATCAGATAAGAGTGTGTGCCCATTTCGTCTGAAGCGGGTATATTCAAAGAGTGAGTGAATGTCCAGTTTTAAACGCTTTCGTTTGGCAAGCATTCCTTTCAGCTACTACCTCAATCCTCACAAGGAAACAGTGTGCTAGAACCTCCTGCTGCAATCCAGGACATCTGCTTACAAGAGATAGAGTGTCTCTTCCATTCACTTGAAAGTGTCTCTTTTGCCCAAAGATTGTACTCCTCACCCTCTGAAATCCTCAGAGGTATGCAGTACTCCTTTCAAAAGCTAACTCCATTGAAATAGCTAAACAAATTGTTAGACCCTCGTTTTTGTAACCTTTCTAGTTCTCCTACAAGACGTACAGTACTTCTTCCCTTCCTTCAAAGGGGCAACCTTGCGCCAAAATGATATTCCTCACACTACAAAACCCTGAGGTAAAGGTGGTATTCCTTCTAAAACCGCCATCTCTTCCCACTGCTAAAGAAGGTGCTAGACCCTCTTGCTTCTATCATTAATGGTCCCATTACAAGAGACCCAGTGCTTCTTCGATTCACTTTAAGGTGGTTATTTTGCCCATAGTGGATATCCCTCACCCATGAAGACACTGAGAGGCAGGCAGTATTCCTTTCAACAAGTATCTCAATTCTCCTAGGAAAACAAAGTTCTTCACCCTCCTGCTTCTACCATCCACAGTTCTCTTACAATCTATGCAGTGCTGGTTGCATTCACTTGAAAGAGGTGATTTTGCACAAAGGTGATGTTCCACATGCACTCATTGCTAGGCAGTATTAACTTAAACAGCTAAGTCAATTCACAGTGCTAAAAAGGTGCCTGAACCTTTTCCTTCTAACTTTCATGATTCTCTTAAAAGAGAAACAGAGCTTCTTCCATCCATGTGAAAAGGGCTATTTTGCACCAAGATATATTCTTCATACTTTAAAACCTTTGAGACAGGCAGTATTCTTTTTAAAAGTTAACTCAATTCTCAGTTCTAAACAAAGTGCTGCTAACATTAATGGTTTCCTTACATGATAAATTGGGCATGTTCCATTTACTTGAAGTTACCTATATGGCACAAGGGTGATGTTCTTGACTCACAAAAAATCTCAGTAATAGGCAGTATTCCTTTCACCAGGTAACTCATTTCTCTTCGGAGAGAAGTTGGAATACATCCCTACCTCTAACACATTGCATCCAGCCATCAGATAAAAGTGTTTGTCCCTTTTGTTTGAAGTGCATGTTTTTCAAAGAGTGAGTGATTCTCCACTGCAAAAGGCTTTTGTTTGGCAAGCGTTTCTTTCACATGGTAACTGAATGATCTCAGGGAAACAATGCTCTAGAACCTCCTGCTGCAAGCCTTGACATCTGCTTCCAAGACAGAGAGGGCATCTTCCATACCTTTCAAATGGTCTCTTTTGCACACAGCTTGTATGCCTCACACTTTAAAACCCTGAGAGGTACGCAGTACTCTTTCTAAAAGCTAACTCAACTTCAACAGTGAAACAAAGTGCTAGACCCCTCTTACTTGTAAGCTTTTCAGTTCTCCTCTAAAACGTACAGTAATTCTTCCCTTCACTGAAAGCAGAGTTCCTTTCAAAAGTTAACTCAATTCCCTCTGCTTAACAAGGTGCGCAATTCTGTGACTGGTAACATTAATTGTTTCCTTGCAGGAGATACACTGCTCCTTCCATTCACTTGAATGGGGCTATGTTGCACACAGAATACGTTCTTCACACTTCAAAAGAATGAGAAGTACTCAGTATTTCTTAGGAAAGTTAACTCCGTTCTCACTGCTAAACAAACTGCTAGATTCTAACATTAATGATTTTCTTACATGATAAACGGGGCCTGATCCATTTACTTGAAGGCAACTATTTGGCACAAGGGTGATGTTCCTCACACCTAAAAAACCTTAGTGTGTGGCACGAATCCTTTCAACAGAGCACTCATTTCTCATAGGGAGACAAGGTGCAAGACACTCCTGCTGCCTTGCACACATTGCATCTTGCCGTCAGATAAGAGTGTGTGTCCATTTCGTCTGAAGCGTGTATATTCAAAGAGTGAGTGATTCTCCACTTTAAAACGCTTTCGTTTGGCAAGCATTCCTTTCACCTACTACCTCAATCTTCAAAGAGAAACAGTGTGCTAGAACCTCTTGCTGAAAACCTTGACATCTGCTTACAAGCATTGAGTGCCTCTTATATTCACTTGAAAGGGTCTCTTTCGCCCAAAGATTGTACTCCTCACACTCTGAAATCCTCAGAGGTATGCACTACTCCTTTTAAAAGCTAACTCCATTGAAATAGCTAAACAAAGTGTTAGACCCTCGTTTTTGTAACCTTTCTGGTTCTCCTACAAGACATACAGTAATTCTTCCCTTCCTTGAAAGGGGCAACCTTGCACCAAAATGATATTCCTCATACTACAAAACCCTGAGGTAAAGGTCCTATTCTTTTTAAAACTGCAATCTATTCCCACTGCTAAACAAGGTGCCAGACCCATTGCTTTTATCATTAATGGTCCCATTCTAAGAGACCCAGTGCTTCTTGAATTCACTTTAAGGTGGTTATTTTGCCCACAGTTGATATTCCTCACCCATGAAGATGCTGAGAGCCAGGCACTATTCCTTTCAACAAGTATCTCAATTTTCCTAGGAAAACAAAATGCTTCAGCCTCCTGCTTCTACCATCCACAGTTCTCTTACAATCTGTGCAGTGCTTGTTGCATTCACTTGAAACAGGTGATTTTGCTCAAAGGTGATGTTCCTCATGCACTCAGAGCTAGGCAGTAGTCCTTTAAACAGCTAAGTCAATTCACAATGCTAAGCAAGGGGCTAGACCCTCTTGCTTCCAACAGTAATGATTCTCTCGCAAGATCTGCAGTACTTCTTTGATTCACTTGAAAGGTTGATTTTGAAAGAAGCTGATGTTCCTCTCCCATGAAAACACTGAGAGGTAAGCAGTATTCCTTTAAAGAGCTAAATGAATTGACAAGGCTAAACAACTTGCTAGACCGTCTTGCTTCTAACATTCACGATTCTCTTACAAGAGCTACAGTGCTTCTCCCATTCACTTGTAAGGGCGACTTGGAACAAAGGTGATGTTCCTGACCCTTGAAAACACTGAGAGGTAGACAGCATTCCTTTCAACAGCTAACTCAATTCAAAGTGCTAAACAAGGTGCATGTCCCTGTTGCTTCTAACACTTCTGATTCTCTTCCAAGAGCTTCAGTGCTTCTGCATTCACTTCAAAAGGCCACTTTTCCACAAGGTTTCTGTTCCTCAGGCATGCAAAGGCTGAGAGATAGGCCGTATTCCTTTAAGCAGCTAAGTCATTTCACAATGCTAAAGAAGGTGCTTGACTCTCTTGCTTTTAACATGAATGGTTCTCTTACAGGAGAAACAGTGCTTCTTCCATTCACTTGAAAAGGGCTATGTTGCCCAGAGGTAAAGGTCTTTATCCCTTCAAAGCCTGAGGGACAGGCAGTATTTCCTTTAAAAGTTAACTCAATTCTCACTGGTATACAACATGCTAGTCCCTCTTCCTTCCAGCAATCATGGTTTTATTAAAAAAGAAACAGTGCTTCTTCTTCCTCTTGCCTTTAACAAGTTTGTGAAAAGGTGATGTTTCACCCACTTGAAAACACTGAGGCTACCCAGTGTCTCGTTCAGTGAGTAACCCAATTCTCACTGAGAAACAAGGTGCTAGGCCCTCCTGATCCTACCATTGATAGTTTTCTTCCAAACATACAGTGCTTGTTCCACCATTGAATTGAACTCTTTGACACAAAGGTGATGTTCCTTACACTTTAAAACCCTGAGGGATAAGGAGTGTTCCTTCCAAAAGCTAACTCAATTCCCTCTGCTTAACAAGGTGCGAAAATCTGTGGCTGGTAATGTTAATAGTTTCCTTGCAGGAGATACACTGCTCCTTCCATTCACTCGAATGGGGCTATTTTGCACACAGAATATGTTCTTCACACTTTCAAAGAATGAGAAATAGGCAGTATTCCTTTGGAAAGTTAACTCGTTCTCACTGCTAAACAAACTGCTAGCTTCTAACATTAATGATTTCCTTACATGATAAACGGGGCGTGATCCATTCACTTGAAGGCATCTAGTTGACACAAGGGTGATGTTCCTTACACCTGACAAAACTCAGTGTTGGGCACTAATCCTGTCAACAGGGAACTCATTTCTCATAGGGAGACAAGGTGCAAGAAATTCCTGCTGCCTTGCATACATTGCATCCTGCCATCAGATAAGAGTGTGTGCCCATTTCGTCTGAAGCGGGTATATTCAAAGAGTGAGTGAATGTCCAGTTTTAAACGCTTTCGTTTGGCAAGCATTCCTTTCAGCTACTACCTCAATCCTCACAAGGAAACAGTGTGCTAGAACCTCCTGCTGCAATCCAGGACATCTGCTTACAAGAGATAGAGTGTCTCTTCCATTCACTTGAAAGTGTCTCTTTTGCCCAAAGATTGTACTCCTCACACTCTGAAATCCTCAGAGGTATGCAGTACTCCTTTCAAAAGCTAACTCCATTGAAATAGCTAAACAAATTGTTAGACCCTCGTTTTTGTAACCTTTCTAGTTCTCCTACAAGACGTACAGTACTTCTTCCCTTCCTTCAAAGGGGCAACCTTGCGCCAAAATGATATTCCTCACACTACAAAACCCTGAGGTAAAGGTGGTATTCCTTCTAAAACCGCCATCTCTTCCCACTGCTAAAGAAGGTGCTAGACCCTCTTGCTTCTATCATTAATGGTCCCATTACAAGAGACCCAGTGCTTCTTCGATTCACTTTAAGGTGGTTATTTTGCCCATAGTGGATATCCCTCACCCATGAAGACACTGAGAGGCAGGCAGTATTCCTTTCAACAAGTATCTCAATTCTCCTAGGAAAACAAAGTTCTTCACCCTCCTGCTTCTACCATCCACAGTTCTCTTACAATCTATGCAGTGCTGGTTGCATTCACTTGAAAGAGGTGATTTTGCACAAAGGTGATGTTCCACATGCACTCATTGCTAGGCAGTATTAACTTAAACAGCTAAGTCAATTCACAGTGCTAAAAAGGTGCCTGAACCTTTTCCTTCTAACTTTCATGATTCTCTTAAAAGAGAAACAGAGCTTCTTCCATCCATGTGAAAAGGGCTATTTTGCACCAAGATATATTCTTCATACTTTAAAACCTTTGAGACAGGCAGTATTCTTTTTAAAAGTTAACTCAATTCTCAGTTCTAAACAAAGTGCTGCTAACATTAATGGTTTCCTTACATGATAAATTGGGCATGTTCCATTTACTTGAAGTTACCTATATGGCACAAGGGTGATGTTCTTGACTCACAAAAAATCTCAGTAATAGGCAGTATTCCTTTCACCAGGTAACTCATTTCTCTTCGGAGAGAAGTTGGAATACATCCCTACCTCTAACACATTGCATCCAGCCATCAGATAAAAGTGTTTGTCCCTTTTGTTTGAAGTGCATGTTTTTCAAAGAGTGAGTGATTCTCCACTGCAAAAGGCTTTTGTTTGGCAAGCGTTTCTTTCACATGGTAACTGAATGATCTCAGGGAAACAATGCTCTAGAACCTCCTGCTGCAAGCCTTGACATCTGCTTCCAAGACAGAGAGGGCATCTTCCATACCTTTCAAATGGTCTCTTTTGCACACAGCTTGTATGCCTCACACTTTAAAACCCTGAGAGGTACGCAGTACTCTTTCTAAAAGCTAACTCAACTTCAACAGTGAAACAAAGTGCTAGACCCCTCTTACTTGTAAGCTTTTTAGTTCTCCTCTAAAACGTACAGTAATTCTTCCCTTCACTGAAAGCAGAGTTCCTTTCAAAAGTTAACTCAATTCCCTCTGCTTAACAAGGTGTGCAATTCTGTGACTGGTAACATTAATTGTTTCCTTGCAGGAGATACACTGCTCCTTCCATTCACTTGAATGGGGCTATGTTGCACACAGAATACGTTCTTCACACTTCAAAAGAATGAGAAGTACTCAGTATTTCTTAGGAAAGTTAACTCCGTTCTCACTGCTAAACAAACTGCTAGATTCTAACATTAATGATTTTCTTACATGATAAACGGGGCCTGATCCATTTACTTGAAGGCAACTATTTGGCACAAGGGTGATGTTCCTCACACCTAAAAAACCTTAGTGTGTGGCACGAATCCTTTCAACAGAGCACTCATTTCTCATAGGGAGACAAGGTGCAAGACACTCCTGCTGCCTTGCACACATTGCATCTTGCCGTCAGATAAGAGTGTGTGTCCATTTCGTCTGAAGCGTGTATATTCAAAGAGTGAGTGATTCTCCACTTTAAAACGCTTTCGTTTGGCAAGCATTCCTTTCACCTACTACCTCAATCTTCAAAGAGAAACAGTGTGCTAGAACCTCTTGCTGAAAACCTTGACATCTGCTTACAAGCATTGAGTGCCTCTTATATTCACTTGAAAGGGTCTCTTTCGCCCAAAGATTGTACTCCTCACACTCTGAAATCCTCAGAGGTATGCACTACTCCTTTTAAAAGCTAACTCCATTGAAATAGCTAAACAAAGTGTTAGACCCTCGTTTTTGTAACCTTTCTGGTTCTCCTACAAGACATACAGTAATTCTTCCCTTCCTTGAAAGGGGCAACCTTGCACCAAAATGATATTCCTCATACTACAAAACCCTGAGGTAAAGGTCCTATTCTTTTTAAAACTGCAATCTATTCCCACTGCTAAACAAGGTGCCAGACCCATTGCTTTTATCATTAATGGTCCCATTCTAAGAGACCCAGTGCTTCTTGAATTCACTTTAAGGTGGTTATTTTGCCCACAGTTGATATTCCTCACCCATGAAGATGCTGAGAGCCAGGCACTATTCCTTTCAACAAGTATCTCAATTTTCCTAGGAAAACAAAATGCTTCAGCCTCCTGCTTCTACCATCCACAGTTCTCTTACAATCTGTGCAGTGCTTGTTGCATTCACTTGAAACAGGTGATTTTGCTCAAAGGTGATGTTCCTCATGCACTCAGAGCTAGGCAGTAGTCCTTTAAACAGCTAAGTCAATTCACAATGCTAAGCAAGGGGCTAGACCCTCTTGCTTCCAACAGTAATGATTCTCTCGCAAGATCTGCAGTACTTCTTTGATTCACTTGAAAGGTTGATTTTGAAAGAAGCTGATGTTCCTCTCCCATGAAAACACTGAGAGGTAAGCAGTATTCCTTTAAAGAGCTAAATGAATTGACAAGGCTAAACAACTTGCTAGACCGTCTTGCTTCTAACATTCACGATTCTCTTACAAGAGCTACAGTGCTTCTCCCATTCACTTGTAAGGGCGACTTGGAACAAAGGTGATGTTCCTGACCCTTGAAAACACTGAGAGGTAGACAGCATTCCTTTCAACAGCTAACTCAATTCAAAGTGCTAAACAAGGTGCATGTCCCTGTTGCTTCTAACACTTCTGATTCTCTTCCAAGAGCTTCAGTGCTTCTGCATTCACTTCAAAAGGCCACTTTTCCACAAGGTTTCTGTTCCTCAGGCATGCAAAGGCTGAGAGATAGGCCGTATTCCTTTAAGCAGCTAAGTCATTTCACAATGCTAAAGAAGGTGCTTGACTCTCTTGCTTTTAACATGAATGGTTCTCTTACAGGAGAAACAGTGCTTCTTCCATTCACTTGAAAAGGGCTATGTTGCCCAGAGGTAAAGGTCTTTATCCCTTCAAAGCCTGAGGGACAGGCAGTATTTCCTTTAAAAGTTAACTCAATTCTCACTGGTATACAACATGCTAGTCCCTCTTCCTTCCAGCAATCATGGTTTTATTAAAAAAGAAACAGTGCTTCTTCTTCCTCTTGCCTTTAACAAGTTTGTGAAAAGGTGATGTTTCACCCACTTGAAAACACTGAGGCTACCCAGTGTCTCGTTCAGTGAGTAACCCAATTCTCACTGAGAAACAAGGTGCTAGGCCCTCCTGATCCTACCATTGATAGTTTTCTTCCAAACATACAGTGCTTGTTCCACCATTGAATTGAACTCTTTGACACAAAGGTGATGTTCCTTACACTTTAAAACCCTGAGGGATAAGGAGTGTTCCTTCCAAAAGCTAACTCAATTCCCTCTGCTTAACAAGGTGCGAAAATCTGTGGCTGGTAATGTTAATAGTTTCCTTGCAGGAGATACACTGCTCCTTCCATTCACTCGAATGGGGCTATTTTGCACACAGAATATGTTCTTCACACTTTCAAAGAATGAGAAATAGGCAGTATTCCTTTGGAAAGTTAACTCGTTCTCACTGCTAAACAAACTGCTAGCTTCTAACATTAATGATTTCCTTACATGATAAACGGGGCGTGATCCATTCACTTGAAGGCATCTAGTTGACACAAGGGTGATGTTCCTTACACCTGACAAAACTCAGTGTTGGGCACTAATCCTGTCAACAGGGAACTCATTTCTCATAGGGAGACAAGGTGCAAGAAATTCCTGCTGCCTTGCATACATTGCATCCTGCCATCAGATAAGACTGTGTGCCCATTTCGTCTGAAGCGGGTATATTCAAAGAGTGAGTGAATGTCCAGTTATAAACGCTTTCGTTTGGCAAGCATTCCTTTCAGCTACTACCTCAATCCTCACAAGGAAACAGTGTGCTAGAACCTCCTGCTGCAATCCATGACATCTGCTTACAAGAGATAGAGTGTCTCTTCCATTCACTTGAAAGTGTCTCTTTTGCCCAAAGGTTGTACTCCTCACACTCTGAAATCCTCAGAGGTATGCAGTACTCCTTTCAAAAGCTAACTCCATTGAAATAGCTAAACAAATTGTTAGACCCTCGTTTTTGTAACCTTTCTAGTTCTCCTACAAGACGTACAGTACTTCTTCCCTTCCTTCAAAGGGGCAACCTTGCGCCAAAATGATATTCCTCACACTACAAAACCCTGAGGTAAAGGTGGTATTCCTTCTAAAACCGCCATCTCTTCCCACTGCTAAAGAAGGTGCTAGACCCTCTTGCTTCTATCATTAATGGTCCCATTACAAGAGACCCAGTGCTTCTTCGATTCACTTTAAGGTGGTTATTTTGCCCATAGTGGATATCCCTCACCCATGAAGACACTGAGAGGCAGGCAGTATTCCTTTCAACAAGTATCTCAATTCTCCTAGGAAAACAAAGTTCTTCACCCTCCTGCTTCTACCATCCACAGTTCTCTTACAATCTATGCAGTGCTGGTTGCATTCACTTGAAAGAGGTGATTTTGCACAAAGGTGATGTTCCACATGCACTCATTGCTAGGCAGTATTAACTTAAACAGCTAAGTCAATTCACAGTGCTAAAAAGGTGCCTGAACCTTTTCCTTCTAACTTTCATGATTCTCTTAAAAGAGAAACAGAGCTTCTTCCATCCATGTGAAAAGGGCTATTTTGCACCAAGATATATTCTTCATACTTTAAAACCTTTGAGACAGGCAGTATTCTTTTTAAAAGTTAACTCAATTCTCAGTTCTAAACAAAGTGCTGCTAACATTAATGGTTTCCTTACATGATAAATTGGGCATGTTCCATTTACTTGAAGTTACCTATATGGCACAAGGGTGATGTTCTTGACTCACAAAAAATCTCAGTAATAGGCAGTATTCCTTTCACCAGGTAACTCATTTCTCTTCGGAGAGAAGTTGGAATACATCCCTACCTCTAACACATTGCATCCAGCCATCAGATAAAAGTGTTTGTCCCTTTTGTTTGAAGTGCATGTTTTTCAAAGAGTGAGTGATTCTCCACTGCAAAAGGCTTTTGTTTGGCAAGCGTTTCTTTCACATGGTAACTGAATGATCTCAGGGAAACAATGCTCTAGAACCTCCTGCTGCAAGCCTTGACATCTGCTTCCAAGACAGAGAGGGCATCTTCCATACCTTTCAAATGGTCTCTTTTGCACACAGCTTGTATGCCTCACACTTTAAAACCCTGAGAGGTACGCAGTACTCTTTCTAAAAGCTAACTCAACTTCAACAGTGAAACAAAGTGCTAGACCCCTCTTACTTGTAAGCTTTTTAGTTCTCCTCTAAAACGTACAGTAATTCTTCCCTTCACTGAAAGCAGAGTTCCTTTCAAAAGTTAACTCAATTCCCTCTGCTTAACAAGGTGTGCAATTCTGTGACTGGTAACATTAATTGTTTCCTTGCAGGAGATACACTGCTCCTTCCATTCACTTGAATGGGGCTATGTTGCACACAGAATACGTTCTTCACACTTCAAAAGAATGAGAAGTACTCAGTATTTCTTAGGAAAGTTAACTCCGTTCTCACTGCTAAACAAACTGCTAGATTCTAACATTAATGATTTTCTTACATGATAAACGGGGCCTGATCCATTTACTTGAAGGCAACTATTTGGCACAAGGGTGATGTTCCTCACACCTAAAAAACCTTAGTGTGTGGCACGAATCCTTTCAACAGAGCACTCATTTCTCATAGGGAGACAAGGTGCAAGACACTCCTGCTGCCTTGCACACATTGCATCTTGCCGTCAGATAAGAGTGTGTGTCCATTTCGTCTGAAGCGTGTATATTCAAAGAGTGAGTGATTCTCCACTTTAAAACGCTTTCGTTTGGCAAGCATTCCTTTCACCTACTACCTCAATCTTCAAAGAGAAACAGTGTGCTAGAACCTCTTGCTGAAAACCTTGACATCTGCTTACAAGCATTGAGTGCCTCTTATATTCACTTGAAAGGGTCTCTTTCGCCCAAAGATTGTACTCCTCACACTCTGAAATCCTCAGAGGTATGCACTACTCCTTTTAAAAGCTAACTCCATTGAAATAGCTAAACAAAGTGTTAGACCCTCGTTTTTGTAACCTTTCTGGTTCTCCTACAAGACATACAGTAATTCTTCCCTTCCTTGAAAGGGGCAACCTTGCACCAAAATGATATTCCTCATACTACAAAACCCTGAGGTAAAGGTCCTATTCTTTTTAAAACTGCAATCTATTCCCACTGCTAAACAAGGTGCCAGACCCATTGCTTTTATCATTAATGGTCCCATTCTAAGAGACCCAGTGCTTCTTGAATTCACTTTAAGGTGGTTATTTTGCCCACAGTTGATATTCCTCACCCATGAAGATGCTGAGAGCCAGGCACTATTCCTTTCAACAAGTATCTCAATTTTCCTAGGAAAACAAAATGCTTCAGCCTCCTGCTTCTACCATCCACAGTTCTCTTACAATCTGTGCAGTGCTTGTTGCATTCACTTGAAACAGGTGATTTTGCTCAAAGGTGATGTTCCTCATGCACTCAGAGCTAGGCAGTAGTCCTTTAAACAGCTAAGTCAATTCACAATGCTAAGCAAGGGGCTAGACCCTCTTGCTTCCAACAGTAATGATTCTCTCGCAAGATCTGCAGTACTTCTTTGATTCACTTGAAAGGTTGATTTTGAAAGAAGCTGATGTTCCTCTCCCATGAAAACACTGAGAGGTAAGCAGTATTCCTTTAAAGAGCTAAATGAATTGACAAGGCTAAACAACTTGCTAGACCGTCTTGCTTCTAACATTCACGATTCTCTTACAAGAGCTACAGTGCTTCTCCCATTCACTTGTAAGGGCGACTTGGAACAAAGGTGATGTTCCTGACCCTTGAAAACACTGAGAGGTAGACAGCATTCCTTTCAACAGCTAACTCAATTCAAAGTGCTAAACAAGGTGCATGTCCCTGTTGCTTCTAACACTTCTGATTCTCTTCCAAGAGCTTCAGTGCTTCTGCATTCACTTCAAAAGGCCACTTTTCCACAAGGTTTCTGTTCCTCAGGCATGCAAAGGCTGAGAGATAGGCCGTATTCCTTTAAGCAGCTAAGTCATTTCACAATGCTAAAGAAGGTGCTTGACTCTCTTGCTTTTAACATGAATGGTTCTCTTACAGGAGAAACAGTGCTTCTTCCATTCACTTGAAAAGGGCTATGTTGCCCAGAGGTAAAGGTCTTTATCCCTTCAAAGCCTGAGGGACAGGCAGTATTTCCTTTAAAAGTTAACTCAATTCTCACTGGTATACAACATGCTAGTCCCTCTTCCTTCCAGCAATCATGGTTTTATTAAAAAAGAAACAGTGCTTCTTCTTCCTCTTGCCTTTAACAAGTTTGTGAAAAGGTGATGTTTCACCCACTTGAAAACACTGAGGCTACCCAGTGTCTCGTTCAGTGAGTAACCCAATTCTCACTGAGAAACAAGGTGCTAGGCCCTCCTGATCCTACCATTGATAGTTTTCTTCCAAACATACAGTGCTTGTTCCACCATTGAATTGAACTCTTTGACACAAAGGTGATGTTCCTTACACTTTAAAACCCTGAGGGATAAGGAGTGTTCCTTCCAAAAGCTAACTCAATTCCCTCTGCTTAACAAGGTGCGAAAATCTGTGGCTGGTAATGTTAATAGTTTCCTTGCAGGAGATACACTGCTCCTTCCATTCACTCGAATGGGGCTATTTTGCACACAGAATATGTTCTTCACACTTTCAAAGAATGAGAAATAGGCAGTATTCCTTTGGAAAGTTAACTCGTTCTCACTGCTAAACAAACTGCTAGCTTCTAACATTAATGATTTCCTTACATGATAAACGGGGCGTGATCCATTCACTTGAAGGCATCTAGTTGACACAAGGGTGATGTTCCTTACACCTGACAAAACTCAGTGTTGGGCACTAATCCTGTCAACAGGGAACTCATTTCTCATAGGGAGACAAGGTGCAAGAAATTCCTGCTGCCTTGCATACATTGCATCCTGCCATCAGATAAGAGTGTGTGCCCATTTCGTCTGAAGCGGGTATATTCAAAGAGTGAGTGAATGTCCAGTTTTAAACGCTTTCGTTTGGCAAGCATTCCTTTCAGCTACTACCTCAATCCTCACAAGGAAACAGTGTGCTAGAACCTCCTGCTGCAATCCAGGACATCTGCTTACAAGAGATAGAGTGTCTCTTCCATTCACTTGAAAGTGTCTCTTTTGCCCAAAGATTGTACTCCTCACCCTCTGAAATCCTCAGAGGTATGCAGTACTCCTTTCAAAAGCTAACTCCATTGAAATAGCTAAACAAATTGTTAGACCCTCGTTTTTGTAACCTTTCTAGTTCTCCTACAAGACGTACAGTACTTCTTCCCTTCCTTCAAAGGGGCAACCTTGCGCCAAAATGATATTCCTCACACTACAAAACCCTGAGGTAAAGGTGGTATTCCTTCTAAAACCGCCATCTCTTCCCACTGCTAAAGAAGGTGCTAGACCCTCTTGCTTCTATCATTAATGGTCCCATTACAAGAGACCCAGTGCTTCTTCGATTCACTTTAAGGTGGTTATTTTGCCCATAGTGGATATCCCTCACCCATGAAGACACTGAGAGGCAGGCAGTATTCCTTTCAACAAGTATCTCAATTCTCCTAGGAAAACAAAGTTCTTCACCCTCCTGCTTCTACCATCCACAGTTCTCTTACAATCTATGCAGTGCTGGTTGCATTCACTTGAAAGAGGTGATTTTGCACAAAGGTGATGTTCCACATGCACTCATTGCTAGGCAGTATTAACTTAAACAGCTAAGTCAATTCACAGTGCTAAAAAGGTGCCTGAACCTTTTCCTTCTAACTTTCATGATTCTCTTAAAAGAGAAACAGAGCTTCTTCCATCCATGTGAAAAGGGCTATTTTGCACCAAGATATATTCTTCATACTTTAAAACCTTTGAGACAGGCAGTATTCTTTTTAAAAGTTAACTCAATTCTCAGTTCTAAACAAAGTGCTGCTAACATTAATGGTTTCCTTACATGATAAATTGGGCATGTTCCATTTACTTGAAGTTACCTATATGGCACAAGGGTGATGTTCTTGACTCACAAAAAATCTCAGTAATAGGCAGTATTCCTTTCACCAGGTAACTCATTTCTCTTCGGAGAGAAGTTGGAATACATCCCTACCTCTAACACATTGCATCCAGCCATCAGATAAAAGTGTTTGTCCCTTTTGTTTGAAGTGCATGTTTTTCAAAGAGTGAGTGATTCTCCACTGCAAAAGGCTTTTGTTTGGCAAGCGTTTCTTTCACATGGTAACTGAATGATCTCAGGGAAACAATGCTCTAGAACCTCCTGCTGCAAGCCTTGACATCTGCTTCCAAGACAGAGAGGGCATCTTCCATACCTTTCAAATGGTCTCTTTTGCACACAGCTTGTATGCCTCACACTTTAAAACCCTGAGAGGTACGCAGTACTCTTTCTAAAAGCTAACTCAACTTCAACAGTGAAACAAAGTGCTAGACCCCTCTTACTTGTAAGCTTTTCAGTTCTCCTCTAAAACGTACAGTAATTCTTCCCTTCACTGAAAGCAGAGTTCCTTTCAAAAGTTAACTCAATTCCCTCTGCTTAACAAGGTGCGCAATTCTGTGACTGGTAACATTAATTGTTTCCTTGCAGGAGATACACTGCTCCTTCCATTCACTTGAATGGGGCTATGTTGCACACAGAATACGTTCTTCACACTTCAAAAGAATGAGAAGTACTCAGTATTTCTTAGGAAAGTTAACTCCGTTCTCACTGCTAAACAAACTGCTAGATTCTAACATTAATGATTTTCTTACATGATAAACGGGGCCTGATCCATTTACTTGAAGGCAACTATTTGGCACAAGGGTGATGTTCCTCACACCTAAAAAACCTTAGTGTGTGGCACGAATCCTTTCAACAGAGCACTCATTTCTCATAGGGAGACAAGGTGCAAGACACTCCTGCTGCCTTGCACACATTGCATCTTGCCGTCAGATAAGAGTGTGTGTCCATTTCGTCTGAAGCGTGTATATTCAAAGAGTGAGTGATTCTCCACTTTAAAACGCTTTCGTTTGGCAAGCATTCCTTTCACCTACTACCTCAATCTTCAAAGAGAAACAGTGTGCTAGAACCTCTTGCTGAAAACCTTGACATCTGCTTACAAGCATTGAGTGCCTCTTATATTCACTTGAAAGGGTCTCTTTCGCCCAAAGATTGTACTCCTCACACTCTGAAATCCTCAGAGGTATGCACTACTCCTTTTAAAAGCTAACTCCATTGAAATAGCTAAACAAAGTGTTAGACCCTCGTTTTTGTAACCTTTCTGGTTCTCCTACAAGACATACAGTAATTCTTCCCTTCCTTGAAAGGGGCAACCTTGCACCAAAATGATATTCCTCATACTACAAAACCCTGAGGTAAAGGTCCTATTCTTTTTAAAACTGCAATCTATTCCCACTGCTAAACAAGGTGCCAGACCCATTGCTTTTATCATTAATGGTCCCATTCTAAGAGACCCAGTGCTTCTTGAATTCACTTTAAGGTGGTTATTTTGCCCACAGTTGATATTCCTCACCCATGAAGATGCTGAGAGCCAGGCACTATTCCTTTCAACAAGTATCTCAATTTTCCTAGGAAAACAAAATGCTTCAGCCTCCTGCTTCTACCATCCACAGTTCTCTTACAATCTGTGCAGTGCTTGTTGCATTCACTTGAAACAGGTGATTTTGCTCAAAGGTGATGTTCCTCATGCACTCAGAGCTAGGCAGTAGTCCTTTAAACAGCTAAGTCAATTCACAATGCTAAGCAAGGGGCTAGACCCTCTTGCTTCCAACAGTAATGATTCTCTCGCAAGATCTGCAGTACTTCTTTGATTCACTTGAAAGGTTGATTTTGAAAGAAGCTGATGTTCCTCTCCCATGAAAACACTGAGAGGTAAGCAGTATTCCTTTAAAGAGCTAAATGAATTGACAAGGCTAAACAACTTGCTAGACCGTCTTGCTTCTAACATTCACGATTCTCTTACAAGAGCTACAGTGCTTCTCCCATTCACTTGTAAGGGCGACTTGGAACAAAGGTGATGTTCCTGACCCTTGAAAACACTGAGAGGTAGACAGCATTCCTTTCAACAGCTAACTCAATTCAAAGTGCTAAACAAGGTGCATGTCCCTGTTGCTTCTAACACTTCTGATTCTCTTCCAAGAGCTTCAGTGCTTCTGCATTCACTTCAAAAGGCCACTTTTCCACAAGGTTTCTGTTCCTCAGGCATGCAAAGGCTGAGAGATAGGCCGTATTCCTTTAAGCAGCTAAGTCATTTCACAATGCTAAAGAAGGTGCTTGACTCTCTTGCTTTTAACATGAATGGTTCTCTTACAGGAGAAACAGTGCTTCTTCCATTCACTTGAAAAGGGCTATGTTGCCCAGAGGTAAAGGTCTTTATCCCTTCAAAGCCTGAGGGACAGGCAGTATTTCCTTTAAAAGTTAACTCAATTCTCACTGGTATACAACATGCTAGTCCCTCTTCCTTCCAGCAATCATGGTTTTATTAAAAAAGAAACAGTGCTTCTTCTTCCTCTTGCCTTTAACAAGTTTGTGAAAAGGTGATGTTTCACCCACTTGAAAACACTGAGGCTACCCAGTGTCTCGTTCAGTGAGTAACCCAATTCTCACTGAGAAACAAGGTGCTAGGCCCTCCTGATCCTACCATTGATAGTTTTCTTCCAAACATACAGTGCTTGTTCCACCATTGAATTGAACTCTTTGACACAAAGGTGATGTTCCTTACACTTTAAAACCCTGAGGGATAAGGAGTGTTCCTTCCAAAAGCTAACTCAATTCCCTCTGCTTAACAAGGTGCGAAAATCTGTGGCTGGTAATGTTAATAGTTTCCTTGCAGGAGATACACTGCTCCTTCCATTCACTCGAATGGGGCTATTTTGCACACAGAATATGTTCTTCACACTTTCAAAGAATGAGAAATAGGCAGTATTCCTTTGGAAAGTTAACTCGTTCTCACTGCTAAACAAACTGCTAGCTTCTAACATTAATGATTTCCTTACATGATAAACGGGGCGTGATCCATTCACTTGAAGGCATCTAGTTGACACAAGGGTGATGTTCCTTACACCTGACAAAACTCAGTGTTGGGCACTAATCCTGTCAACAGGGAACTCATTTCTCATAGGGAGACAAGGTGCAAGAAATTCCTGCTGCCTTGCATACATTGCATCCTGCCATCAGATAAGAGTGTGTGCCCATTTCGTCTGAAGCGGGTATATTCAAAGAGTGAGTGAATGTCCAGTTTTAAACGCTTTCGTTTGGCAAGCATTCCTTTCAGCTACTACCTCAATCCTCACAAGGAAACAGTGTGCTAGAACCTCCTGCTGCAATCCAGGACATCTGCTTACAAGAGATAGAGTGTCTCTTCCATTCACTTGAAAGTGTCTCTTTTGCCCAAAGATTGTACTCCTCACCCTCTGAAATCCTCAGAGGTATGCAGTACTCCTTTCAAAAGCTAACTCCATTGAAATAGCTAAACAAATTGTTAGACCCTCGTTTTTGTAACCTTTCTAGTTCTCCTACAAGACGTACAGTACTTCTTCCCTTCCTTCAAAGGGGCAACCTTGCGCCAAAATGATATTCCTCACACTACAAAACCCTGAGGTAAAGGTGGTATTCCTTCTAAAACCGCCATCTCTTCCCACTGCTAAAGAAGGTGCTAGACCCTCTTGCTTCTATCATTAATGGTCCCATTACAAGAGACCCAGTGCTTCTTCGATTCACTTTAAGGTGGTTATTTTGCCCATAGTGGATATCCCTCACCCATGAAGACACTGAGAGGCAGGCAGTATTCCTTTCAACAAGTATCTCAATTCTCCTAGGAAAACAAAGTTCTTCACCCTCCTGCTTCTACCATCCACAGTTCTCTTACAATCTATGCAGTGCTGGTTGCATTCACTTGAAAGAGGTGATTTTGCACAAAGGTGATGTTCCACATGCACTCATTGCTAGGCAGTATTAACTTAAACAGCTAAGTCAATTCACAGTGCTAAAAAGGTGCCTGAACCTTTTCCTTCTAACTTTCATGATTCTCTTAAAAGAGAAACAGAGCTTCTTCCATCCATGTGAAAAGGGCTATTTTGCACCAAGATATATTCTTCATACTTTAAAACCTTTGAGACAGGCAGTATTCTTTTTAAAAGTTAACTCAATTCTCAGTTCTAAACAAAGTGCTGCTAACATTAATGGTTTCCTTACATGATAAATTGGGCATGTTCCATTTACTTGAAGTTACCTATATGGCACAAGGGTGATGTTCTTGACTCACAAAAAATCTCAGTAATAGGCAGTATTCCTTTCACCAGGTAACTCATTTCTCTTCGGAGAGAAGTTGGAATACATCCCTACCTCTAACACATTGCATCCAGCCATCAGATAAAAGTGTTTGTCCCTTTTGTTTGAAGTGCATGTTTTTCAAAGAGTGAGTGATTCTCCACTGCAAAAGGCTTTTGTTTGGCAAGCGTTTCTTTCACATGGTAACTGAATGATCTCAGGGAAACAATGCTCTAGAACCTCCTGCTGCAAGCCTTGACATCTGCTTCCAAGACAGAGAGGGCATCTTCCATACCTTTCAAATGGTCTCTTTTGCACACAGCTTGTATGCCTCACACTTTAAAACCCTGAGAGGTACGCAGTACTCTTTCTAAAAGCTAACTCAACTTCAACAGTGAAACAAAGTGCTAGACCCCTCTTACTTGTAAGCTTTTCAGTTCTCCTCTAAAACGTACAGTAATTCTTCCCTTCACTGAAAGCAGAGTTCCTTTCAAAAGTTAACTCAATTCCCTCTGCTTAACAAGGTGCGCAATTCTGTGACTGGTAACATTAATTGTTTCCTTGCAGGAGATACACTGCTCCTTCCATTCACTTGAATGGGGCTATGTTGCACACAGAATACGTTCTTCACACTTCAAAAGAATGAGAAGTACTCAGTATTTCTTAGGAAAGTTAACTCCGTTCTCACTGCTAAACAAACTGCTAGATTCTAACATTAATGATTTTCTTACATGATAAACGGGGCCTGATCCATTTACTTGAAGGCAACTATTTGGCACAAGGGTGATGTTCCTCACACCTAAAAAACCTTAGTGTGTGGCACGAATCCTTTCAACAGAGCACTCATTTCTCATAGGGAGACAAGGTGCAAGACACTCCTGCTGCCTTGCACACATTGCATCTTGCCGTCAGATAAGAGTGTGTGTCCATTTCGTCTGAAGCGTGTATATTCAAAGAGTGAGTGATTCTCCACTTTAAAACGCTTTCGTTTGGCAAGCATTCCTTTCACCTACTACCTCAATCTTCAAAGAGAAACAGTGTGCTAGAACCTCTTGCTGAAAACCTTGACATCTGCTTACAAGCATTGAGTGCCTCTTATATTCACTTGAAAGGGTCTCTTTCGCCCAAAGATTGTACTCCTCACACTCTGAAATCCTCAGAGGTATGCACTACTCCTTTTAAAAGCTAACTCCATTGAAATAGCTAAACAAAGTGTTAGACCCTCGTTTTTGTAACCTTTCTGGTTCTCCTACAAGACATACAGTAATTCTTCCCTTCCTTGAAAGGGGCAACCTTGCACCAAAATGATATTCCTCATACTACAAAACCCTGAGGTAAAGGTCCTATTCTTTTTAAAACTGCAATCTATTCCCACTGCTAAACAAGGTGCCAGACCCATTGCTTTTATCATTAATGGTCCCATTCTAAGAGACCCAGTGCTTCTTGAATTCACTTTAAGGTGGTTATTTTGCCCACAGTTGATATTCCTCACCCATGAAGATGCTGAGAGCCAGGCACTATTCCTTTCAACAAGTATCTCAATTTTCCTAGGAAAACAAAATGCTTCAGCCTCCTGCTTCTACCATCCACAGTTCTCTTACAATCTGTGCAGTGCTTGTTGCATTCACTTGAAACAGGTGATTTTGCTCAAAGGTGATGTTCCTCATGCACTCAGAGCTAGGCAGTAGTCCTTTAAACAGCTAAGTCAATTCACAATGCTAAGCAAGGGGCTAGACCCTCTTGCTTCCAACAGTAATGATTCTCTCGCAAGATCTGCAGTACTTCTTTGATTCACTTGAAAGGTTGATTTTGAAAGAAGCTGATGTTCCTCTCCCATGAAAACACTGAGAGGTAAGCAGTATTCCTTTAAAGAGCTAAATGAATTGACAAGGCTAAACAACTTGCTAGACCGTCTTGCTTCTAACATTCACGATTCTCTTACAAGAGCTACAGTGCTTCTCCCATTCACTTGTAAGGGCGACTTGGAACAAAGGTGATGTTCCTGACCCTTGAAAACACTGAGAGGTAGACAGCATTCCTTTCAACAGCTAACTCAATTCAAAGTGCTAAACAAGGTGCATGTCCCTGTTGCTTCTAACACTTCTGATTCTCTTCCAAGAGCTTCAGTGCTTCTGCATTCACTTCAAAAGGCCACTTTTCCACAAGGTTTCTGTTCCTCAGGCATGCAAAGGCTGAGAGATAGGCCGTATTCCTTTAAGCAGCTAAGTCATTTCACAATGCTAAAGAAGGTGCTTGACTCTCTTGCTTTTAACATGAATGGTTCTCTTACAGGAGAAACAGTGCTTCTTCCATTCACTTGAAAAGGGCTATGTTGCCCAGAGGTAAAGGTCTTTATCCCTTCAAAGCCTGAGGGACAGGCAGTATTTCCTTTAAAAGTTAACTCAATTCTCACTGGTATACAACATGCTAGTCCCTCTTCCTTCCAGCAATCATGGTTTTATTAAAAAAGAAACAGTGCTTCTTCTTCCTCTTGCCTTTAACAAGTTTGTGAAAAGGTGATGTTTCACCCACTTGAAAACACTGAGGCTACCCAGTGTCTCGTTCAGTGAGTAACCCAATTCTCACTGAGAAACAAGGTGCTAGGCCCTCCTGATCCTACCATTGATAGTTTTCTTCCAAACATACAGTGCTTGTTCCACCATTGAATTGAACTCTTTGACACAAAGGTGATGTTCCTTACACTTTAAAACCCTGAGGGATAAGGAGTGTTCCTTCCAAAAGCTAACTCAATTCCCTCTGCTTAACAAGGTGCGAAAATCTGTGGCTGGTAATGTTAATAGTTTCCTTGCAGGAGATACACTGCTCCTTCCATTCACTCGAATGGGGCTATTTTGCACACAGAATATGTTCTTCACACTTTCAAAGAATGAGAAATAGGCAGTATTCCTTTGGAAAGTTAACTCGTTCTCACTGCTAAACAAACTGCTAGCTTCTAACATTAATGATTTCCTTACATGATAAACGGGGCGTGATCCATTCACTTGAAGGCATCTAGTTGACACAAGGGTGATGTTCCTTACACCTGACAAAACTCAGTGTTGGGCACTAATCCTGTCAACAGGGAACTCATTTCTCATAGGGAGACAAGGTGCAAGAAATTCCTGCTGCCTTGCATACATTGCATCCTGCCATCAGATAAGAGTGTGTGCCCATTTCGTCTGAAGCGGGTATATTCAAAGAGTGAGTGAATGTCCAGTTTTAAACGCTTTCGTTTGGCAAGCATTCCTTTCAGCTACTACCTCAATCCTCACAAGGAAACAGTGTGCTAGAACCTCCTGCTGCAATCCAGGACATCTGCTTACAAGAGATAGAGTGTCTCTTCCATTCACTTGAAAGTGTCTCTTTTGCCCAAAGATTGTACTCCTCACACTCTGAAATCCTCAGAGGTATGCAGTACTCCTTTCAAAAGCTAACTCCATTGAAATAGCTAAACAAATTGTTAGACCCTCGTTTTTGTAACCTTTCTAGTTCTCCTACAAGACGTACAGTACTTCTTCCCTTCCTTCAAAGGGGCAACCTTGCGCCAAAATGATATTCCTCACACTACAAAACCCTGAGGTAAAGGTGGTATTCCTTCTAAAACCGCCATCTCTTCCCACTGCTAAAGAAGGTGCTAGACCCTCTTGCTTCTATCATTAATGGTCCCATTACAAGAGACCCAGTGCTTCTTCGATTCACTTTAAGGTGGTTATTTTGCCCATAGTGGATATCCCTCACCCATGAAGACACTGAGAGGCAGGCAGTATTCCTTTCAACAAGTATCTCAATTCTCCTAGGAAAACAAAGTTCTTCACCCTCCTGCTTCTACCATCCACAGTTCTCTTACAATCTATGCAGTGCTGGTTGCATTCACTTGAAAGAGGTGATTTTGCACAAAGGTGATGTTCCACATGCACTCATTGCTAGGCAGTATTAACTTAAACAGCTAAGTCAATTCACAGTGCTAAAAAGGTGCCTGAACCTTTTCCTTCTAACTTTCATGATTCTCTTAAAAGAGAAACAGAGCTTCTTCCATCCATGTGAAAAGGGCTATTTTGCACCAAGATATATTCTTCATACTTTAAAACCTTTGAGACAGGCAGTATTCTTTTTAAAAGTTAACTCAATTCTCAGTTCTAAACAAAGTGCTGCTAACATTAATGGTTTCCTTACATGATAAATTGGGCATGTTCCATTTACTTGAAGTTACCTATATGGCACAAGGGTGATGTTCTTGACTCACAAAAAATCTCAGTAATAGGCAGTATTCCTTTCACCAGGTAACTCATTTCTCTTCGGAGAGAAGTTGGAATACATCCCTACCTCTAACACATTGCATCCAGCCATCAGATAAAAGTGTTTGTCCCTTTTGTTTGAAGTGCATGTTTTTCAAAGAGTGAGTGATTCTCCACTGCAAAAGGCTTTTGTTTGGCAAGCGTTTCTTTCACATGGTAACTGAATGATCTCAGGGAAACAATGCTCTAGAACCTCCTGCTGCAAGCCTTGACATCTGCTTCCAAGACAGAGAGGGCATCTTCCATACCTTTCAAATGGTCTCTTTTGCACACAGCTTGTATGCCTCACACTTTAAAACCCTGAGAGGTACGCAGTACTCTTTCTAAAAGCTAACTCAACTTCAACAGTGAAACAAAGTGCTAGACCCCTCTTACTTGTAAGCTTTTTAGTTCTCCTCTAAAACGTACAGTAATTCTTCCCTTCACTGAAAGCAGAGTTCCTTTCAAAAGTTAACTCAATTCCCTCTGCTTAACAAGGTGTGCAATTCTGTGACTGGTAACATTAATTGTTTCCTTGCAGGAGATACACTGCTCCTTCCATTCACTTGAATGGGGCTATGTTGCACACAGAATACGTTCTTCACACTTCAAAAGAATGAGAAGTACTCAGTATTTCTTAGGAAAGTTAACTCCGTTCTCACTGCTAAACAAACTGCTAGATTCTAACATTAATGATTTTCTTACATGATAAACGGGGCCTGATCCATTTACTTGAAGGCAACTATTTGGCACAAGGGTGATGTTCCTCACACCTAAAAAACCTTAGTGTGTGGCACGAATCCTTTCAACAGAGCACTCATTTCTCATAGGGAGACAAGGTGCAAGACACTCCTGCTGCCTTGCACACATTGCATCTTGCCGTCAGATAAGAGTGTGTGTCCATTTCGTCTGAAGCGTGTATATTCAAAGAGTGAGTGATTCTCCACTTTAAAACGCTTTCGTTTGGCAAGCATTCCTTTCACCTACTACCTCAATCTTCAAAGAGAAACAGTGTGCTAGAACCTCTTGCTGAAAACCTTGACATCTGCTTACAAGCATTGAGTGCCTCTTATATTCACTTGAAAGGGTCTCTTTCGCCCAAAGATTGTACTCCTCACACTCTGAAATCCTCAGAGGTATGCACTACTCCTTTTAAAAGCTAACTCCATTGAAATAGCTAAACAAAGTGTTAGACCCTCGTTTTTGTAACCTTTCTGGTTCTCCTACAAGACATACAGTAATTCTTCCCTTCCTTGAAAGGGGCAACCTTGCACCAAAATGATATTCCTCATACTACAAAACCCTGAGGTAAAGGTCCTATTCTTTTTAAAACTGCAATCTATTCCCACTGCTAAACAAGGTGCCAGACCCATTGCTTTTATCATTAATGGTCCCATTCTAAGAGACCCAGTGCTTCTTGAATTCACTTTAAGGTGGTTATTTTGCCCACAGTTGATATTCCTCACCCATGAAGATGCTGAGAGCCAGGCACTATTCCTTTCAACAAGTATCTCAATTTTCCTAGGAAAACAAAATGCTTCAGCCTCCTGCTTCTACCATCCACAGTTCTCTTACAATCTGTGCAGTGCTTGTTGCATTCACTTGAAACAGGTGATTTTGCTCAAAGGTGATGTTCCTCATGCACTCAGAGCTAGGCAGTAGTCCTTTAAACAGCTAAGTCAATTCACAATGCTAAGCAAGGGGCTAGACCCTCTTGCTTCCAACAGTAATGATTCTCTCGCAAGATCTGCAGTACTTCTTTGATTCACTTGAAAGGTTGATTTTGAAAGAAGCTGATGTTCCTCTCCCATGAAAACACTGAGAGGTAAGCAGTATTCCTTTAAAGAGCTAAATGAATTGACAAGGCTAAACAACTTGCTAGACCGTCTTGCTTCTAACATTCACGATTCTCTTACAAGAGCTACAGTGCTTCTCCCATTCACTTGTAAGGGCGACTTGGAACAAAGGTGATGTTCCTGACCCTTGAAAACACTGAGAGGTAGACAGCATTCCTTTCAACAGCTAACTCAATTCAAAGTGCTAAACAAGGTGCATGTCCCTGTTGCTTCTAACACTTCTGATTCTCTTCCAAGAGCTTCAGTGCTTCTGCATTCACTTCAAAAGGCCACTTTTCCACAAGGTTTCTGTTCCTCAGGCATGCAAAGGCTGAGAGATAGGCCGTATTCCTTTAAGCAGCTAAGTCATTTCACAATGCTAAAGAAGGTGCTTGACTCTCTTGCTTTTAACATGAATGGTTCTCTTACAGGAGAAACAGTGCTTCTTCCATTCACTTGAAAAGGGCTATGTTGCCCAGAGGTAAAGGTCTTTATCCCTTCAAAGCCTGAGGGACAGGCAGTATTTCCTTTAAAAGTTAACTCAATTCTCACTGGTATACAACATGCTAGTCCCTCTTCCTTCCAGCAATCATGGTTTTATTAAAAAAGAAACAGTGCTTCTTCTTCCTCTTGCCTTTAACAAGTTTGTGAAAAGGTGATGTTTCACCCACTTGAAAACACTGAGGCTACCCAGTGTCTCGTTCAGTGAGTAACCCAATTCTCACTGAGAAACAAGGTGCTAGGCCCTCCTGATCCTACCATTGATAGTTTTCTTCCAAACATACAGTGCTTGTTCCACCATTGAATTGAACTCTTTGACACAAAGGTGATGTTCCTTACACTTTAAAACCCTGAGGGATAAGGAGTGTTCCTTCCAAAAGCTAACTCAATTCCCTCTGCTTAACAAGGTGCGAAAATCTGTGGCTGGTAATGTTAATAGTTTCCTTGCAGGAGATACACTGCTCCTTCCATTCACTCGAATGGGGCTATTTTGCACACAGAATATGTTCTTCACACTTTCAAAGAATGAGAAATAGGCAGTATTCCTTTGGAAAGTTAACTCGTTCTCACTGCTAAACAAACTGCTAGCTTCTAACATTAATGATTTCCTTACATGATAAACGGGGCGTGATCCATTCACTTGAAGGCATCTAGTTGACACAAGGGTGATGTTCCTTACACCTGACAAAACTCAGTGTTGGGCACTAATCCTGTCAACAGGGAACTCATTTCTCATAGGGAGACAAGGTGCAAGAAATTCCTGCTGCCTTGCATACATTGCATCCTGCCATCAGATAAGAGTGTGTGCCCATTTCGTCTGAAGCGGGTATATTCAAAGAGTGAGTGAATGTCCAGTTATAAACGCTTTCGTTTGGCAAGCATTCCTTTCAGCTACTACCTCAATCCTCACAAGGAAACAGTGTGCTAGAACCTCCTGCTGCAATCCATGACATCTGCTTACAAGAGATAGAGTGTCTCTTCCATTCACTTGAAAGTGTCTCTTTTGCCCAAAGATTGTACTCCTCACACTCTGAAATCCTCAGAGGTATGCAGTACTCCTTTCAAAAGCTAACTCCATTGAAATAGCTAAACAAATTGTTAGACCCTCGTTTTTGTAACCTTTCTAGTTCTCCTACAAGACGTACAGTACTTCTTCCCTTCCTTCAAAGGGGCAACCTTGCGCCAAAATGATATTCCTCACACTACAAAACCCTGAGGTAAAGGTGGTATTCCTTCTAAAACCGCCATCTCTTCCCACTGCTAAAGAAGGTGCTAGACCCTCTTGCTTCTATCATTAATGGTCCCATTACAAGAGACCCAGTGCTTCTTCGATTCACTTTAAGGTGGTTATTTTGCCCATAGTGGATATCCCTCACCCATGAAGACACTGAGAGGCAGGCAGTATTCCTTTCAACAAGTATCTCAATTCTCCTAGGAAAACAAAGTTCTTCACCCTCCTGCTTCTACCATCCACAGTTCTCTTACAATCTATGCAGTGCTGGTTGCATTCACTTGAAAGAGGTGATTTTGCACAAAGGTGATGTTCCACATGCACTCATTGCTAGGCAGTATTAACTTAAACAGCTAAGTCAATTCACAGTGCTAAAAAGGTGCCTGAACCTTTTCCTTCTAACTTTCATGATTCTCTTAAAAGAGAAACAGAGCTTCTTCCATCCATGTGAAAAGGGCTATTTTGCACCAAGATATATTCTTCATACTTTAAAACCTTTGAGACAGGCAGTATTCTTTTTAAAAGTTAACTCAATTCTCAGTTCTAAACAAAGTGCTGCTAACATTAATGGTTTCCTTACATGATAAATTGGGCATGTTCCATTTACTTGAAGTTACCTATATGGCACAAGGGTGATGTTCTTGACTCACAAAAAATCTCAGTAATAGGCAGTATTCCTTTCACCAGGTAACTCATTTCTCTTCGGAGAGAAGTTGGAATACATCCCTACCTCTAACACATTGCATCCAGCCATCAGATAAAAGTGTTTGTCCCTTTTGTTTGAAGTGCATGTTTTTCAAAGAGTGAGTGATTCTCCACTGCAAAAGGCTTTTGTTTGGCAAGCGTTTCTTTCACATGGTAACTGAATGATCTCAGGGAAACAATGCTCTAGAACCTCCTGCTGCAAGCCTTGACATCTGCTTCCAAGACAGAGAGGGCATCTTCCATACCTTTCAAATGGTCTCTTTTGCACACAGCTTGTATGCCTCACACTTTAAAACCCTGAGAGATACGCAGTACTCTTTCTAAAAGCTAACTCAACTTCAACAGTGAAACAAAGTGCTAGACCCCTCTTACTTGTAAGCTTTTTAGTTCTCCTCTAAAACGTACAGTAATTCTTCCCTTCACTGAAAGCAGAGTTCCTTTCAAAAGTTAACTCAATTCCCTCTGCTTAACAAGGTGTGCAATTCTGTGACTGGTAACATTAATTGTTTCCTTGCAGGAGATACACTGCTCCTTCCATTCACTTGAAAGGGGCTATGTTGCACACAGAATACGTTCTTCACACTTCAAAAGAATGAGAAGTACTCAGTATTTCTTAGGAAAGTTAACTCCGTTCTCACTGCTAAACAAACTGCTAGATTCTAACATTAATGATTTTCTTACATGATAAACGGGGCCTGATCCATTTACTTGAAGGCAACTATTTGGCACAAGGGTGATGTTCCTCACACCTAAAAAACCTTAGTGTGTGGCACGAATCCTTTCAACAGAGCACTCATTTCTCATAGGGAGACAAGGTGCAAGACACTCCTGCTGCCTTGCACACATTGCATCTTGCCGTCAGATAAGAGTGTGTGTCCATTTCGTCTGAAGCGTGTATATTCAAAGAGTGAGTGATTCTCCACTTTACAACGCTTTCGTATGGCAAGCATTCCTTTTACCTACTACCTCAATCTTCAAAGAGAAACAGTGTGCTAGAACCTCTTGCTGAAAACCTTGACATCTGCTTACAAGCATTGAGTGCCTCGTATATTCACTTGAAAGGGTCTCTTTCCCCCAAAGATTGTACTCCTCACACTCTGAAATCCTCAGAGGTATGCACTACTCCTTTTAAAAGCTAACTCCATTGAAATAGCTAAACAAAGTGTTAGACCCTCGTTTTTGTAACCTTTCTGGTTCTCCTACAAGACATACAGTAATTCTTCCCTTCCTTGAAAGGGGCAACCTTGCACCAAAATGATATTCCTCATACTACAAAACCCTGAGGTAAAGGTCCTATTCTTTTTAAAACTGCAATCTATTCCCACTGCTAAACAAGGTGCCAGACCCATTGCTTTTATCATTAATGGTCCCATTCTAAGAGACCCAGTGCTTCTTGAATTCACTTTAAGGTGGTTATTTTGCCCACAGTTGATATTCCTCACCCATGAAGATGCTGAGAGGCAGGCACTATTCCTTTCAACAAGTATCTCAATTTTCCTAGGAAAACAAAATGCTTCAGCCTCCTGCTTCTACCATCCACAGTTCTCTTACAATCTGTGCAGTGCTTGTTGCATTCACTTGAAACAGGTGATTTTGCTCAAAGGTGATGTTCCTCATGCACTCAGAGCTAGGCAGTAGTCCTTTAAACAGCTAAGTCAATTCACAATGCTAAGCAAGGGGCTAGACCCTCTTGCTTCCAACAGTAATGATTCTCTCGCAAGATCTGCAGTACTTCTTTGATTCACTTGAAAGGTTGATTTTGAAAGAAGCTGATGTTCCTCTCCCATGAAAACACTGAGAGGTAAGCAGTATTCCTTTAAAGAGCTAAATGAATTGACAAGGCTAAACAACTTGCTAGACCGTCTTGCTTCTAACATTCACGATTCTCTTACAAGAGCTACAGTGCTTCTCCCATTCACTTGTAAGGGCGACTTGGAACAAAGGTGATGTTCCTGACCCTTGAAAACACTGAGAGGTAGACAGCATTCCTTTCAACAGCTAACTCAATTCAAAGTGCTAAACAAGGTGCATGTCCCTGTTGCTTCTAACACTTCTGATTCTCTTCCAAGAGCTTCAGTGCTTCTGCATTCACTTCAAAAGGCCACTTTTCCACAAGGTTTCTGTTCCTCAGGCATGCAAAGGCTGAGAGATAGGCCGTATTCCTTTAAGCAGCTAAGTCATTTCACAATGCTAAAGAAGGTGCTTGACTCTCTTGCTTTTAACATGAATGGTTCTCTTACAGGAGAAACAGTGCTTCTTCCATTCACTTGAAAAGGGCTATGTTGCCCAGAGGTAAAGGTCTTTATCCCTTCAAAGCCTGAGGGACAGGCAGTATTTCCTTTAAAAGTTAACTCAATTCTCACTGGTATACAACATGCTAGTCCCTCTTCCTTCCAGCAATCATGGTTTTATTAAAAAAGAAACAGTGCTTCTTCTTCCTCTTGCCTTTAACAAGTTTGTGAAAAGGTGATGTTTCACCCACTTGAAAACACTGAGGCTACCCAGTGTCTCGTTCAGTGAGTAACCCAATTCTCACTGAGAAACAAGGTGCTAGGCCCTCCTGATCCTACCATTGATAGTTTTCTTCCAAACATACAGTGCTTGTTCCACCATTGAATTGAACTCTTTGACACAAAGGTGATGTTCCTTACACTTTAAAACCCTGAGGGATAAGGAGTGTTCCTTCCAAAAGCTAACTCAATTCCCTCTGCTTAACAAGGTGCGAAAATCTGTGGCTGGTAATGTTAATAGTTTCCTTGCAGGAGATACACTGCTCCTTCCATTCACTCGAATGGGGCTATTTTGCACACAGAATATGTTCTTCACACTTTCAAAGAATGAGAAATAGGCAGTATTCCTTTGGAAAGTTAACTCGTTCTCACTGCTAAACAAACTGCTAGCTTCTAACATTAATGATTTCCTTACATGATAAACGGGGCGTGATCCATTCACTTGAAGGCATCTAGTTGACACAAGGGTGATGTTCCTTACACCTGACAAAACTCAGTGTTGGGCACTAATCCTGTCAACAGGGAACTCATTTCTCATAGGGAGACAAGGTGCAAGAAATTCCTGCTGCCTTGCATACATTGCATCCTGCCATCAGATAAGAGTGTGTGCCCATTTCGTCTGAAGCGGGTATATTCAAAGAGTGAGTGAATGTCCAGTTTTAAACGCTTTCGTTTGGCAAGCATTCCTTTCAGCTACTACCTCAATCCTCACAAGGAAACAGTGTGCTAGAACCTCCTGCTGCAATCCAGGACATCTGCTTACAAGAGATAGAGTGTCTCTTCCATTCACTTGAAAGTGTCTCTTTTGCCCAAAGATTGTACTCCTCACACTCTGAAATCCTCAGAGGTATGCAGTACTCCTTTCAAAAGCTAACTCCATTGAAATAGCTAAACAAATTGTTAGACCCTCGTTTTTGTAACCTTTCTAGTTCTCCTACAAGACGTACAGTACTTCTTCCCTTCCTTCAAAGGGGCAACCTTGCGCCAAAATGATATTCCTCACACTACAAAACCCTGAGGTAAAGGTGGTATTCCTTCTAAAACCGCCATCTCTTCCCACTGCTAAAGAAGGTGCTAGACCCTCTTGCTTCTATCATTAATGGTCCCATTACAAGAGACCCAGTGCTTCTTCGATTCACTTTAAGGTGGTTATTTTGCCCATAGTGGATATCCCTCACCCATGAAGACACTGAGAGGCAGGCAGTATTCCTTTCAACAAGTATCTCAATTCTCCTAGGAAAACAAAGTTCTTCACCCTCCTGCTTCTACCATCCACAGTTCTCTTACAATCTATGCAGTGCTGGTTGCATTCACTTGAAAGAGGTGATTTTGCACAAAGGTGATGTTCCACATGCACTCATTGCTAGGCAGTATTAACTTAAACAGCTAAGTCAATTCACAGTGCTAAAAAGGTGCCTGAACCTTTTCCTTCTAACTTTCATGATTCTCTTAAAAGAGAAACAGAGCTTCTTCCATCCATGTGAAAAGGGCTATTTTGCACCAAGATATATTCTTCATACTTTAAAACCTTTGAGACAGGCAGTATTCTTTTTAAAAGTTAACTCAATTCTCAGTTCTAAACAAAGTGCTGCTAACATTAATGGTTTCCTTACATGATAAATTGGGCATGTTCCATTTACTTGAAGTTACCTATATGGCACAAGGGTGATGTTCTTGACTCACAAAAAATCTCAGTAATAGGCAGTATTCCTTTCACCAGGTAACTCATTTCTCTTCGGAGAGAAGTTGGAATACATCCCTACCTCTAACACATTGCATCCAGCCATCAGATAAAAGTGTTTGTAGCTTTTGTTTGAAGTGCATGTTTTTCAAAGAGTGAGTGATTCTCCACTGCAAAAGGCTTTTGTTTGGCAAGCGTTTCTTTCACATGGTAACTGAATGATCTCAGGGAAACAATGCTCTAGAACCTCCTGCTGCAAGCCTTGACATCTGCTTCCAAGACAGAGAGGGCATCTTCCATACCTTTCAAATGGTCTCTTTTGCACACAGCTTGTATGCCTCACACTTTAAAACCCTGAGAGGTACGCAGTACTCTTTCTAAAAGCTAACTCAACTTCAACAGTGAAACAAAGTGCTAGACCCCTCTTACTTGTAAGCTTTTTAGTTCTCCTCTAAAACGTACAGTAATTCTTCCCTTCACTGAAAGCAGAGTTCCTTTCAAAAGTTAACTCAATTCCCTCTGCTTAACAAGGTGTGCAATTCTGTGACTGGTAACATTAATTGTTTCCTTGCAGGAGATACACTGCTCCTTCCATTCACTTGAATGGGGCTATGTTGCACACAGAATACGTTCTTCACACTTCAAAAGAATGAGAAGTACTCAGTATTTCTTAGGAAAGTTAACTCCGTTCTCACTGCTAAACAAACTGCTAGATTCTAACATTAATGATTTTCTTACATGATAAGCGGGGCCTGATCCATTTACTTGAAGGCAACTATTTGGCACAAGGGTGATGTTCCTCACACCTAAAAAACCTTAGTGTGTGGCACGAATCCTTTCAACAGAGCACTCATTTCTCATAGGGAGACAAGGTGCAAGACACTCCTGCTGCCTTGCACACATTGCATCTTGCCGTCAGATAAGAGTGTGTGTCCATTTCGTCTGAAGCGTGTATATTCAAAGAGTGAGTGATTCACCACTTTAAAACGCTTTCGTTTGGCAAGCATTCCTTTCACCTACTACCTCAATCTTCAAAGAGAAACAGTGTGCTAGAACCTCTTGCTGAAAACCTTGACATCTGCTTACAAGCATTGAGTGCCTCTTATATTCACTTGAAAGGGTCTCTTTCGCCCAAAGATTGTACTCCTCACACTCTGAAATCCTCAGAGGTATGCACTACTCCTTTTAAAAGCTAACTCCATTGAAATAGCTAAACAAAGTGTTAGACCCCACAAGACATACAGTAATTCTTCCCTTCCTTGAAAGGGGCAACCTTGCACCAAAATGATATTCCTCATACTACAAAACCCTGAGGTAAAGGTCCTATTCTTTTTAAAACTGCAATCTATTCCCACTGCTAAACAAGGTACCAGACCCATTGTTTTTATCATTAATATTCCCATTCTAAGAGACCCAGTGCTTCTTGAATTCACTTTAAGGTGGTTATTTTGCCCACAGTTGATATTCCTCACCCATGAAGATGCTGAGAGGCAGGCACTATTCCTTTCAACAAGTATCTCAATTTTCCTAGGAAAACAAAATGCTTCAGCCTCCTGCTTCTACCATCCACAGTTCTCTTACGATCTGTGCAGTGCTTGTTGCATTCACTTGAAACAGGTGATTTTGCTCAAAGGTGATGTTCCTCATGCACTCAGAGCTAGGCAGTAGTCCTTTAAACAGCTAAGTCAATTCACAATGCTAAGCAAGGGGCTAGACCCTCTTGCTTCCAACAGTAATGATTCTCTCGCAAGATCTGCAGTACTTCTTTGATTCACTTGAAAGGTTGATTTTGCATGAAGCTGATGTTCCTCTCCCATGAAAACACTGAGAGGTAAGCAGTATTCCTTTAAAGAGCTAAATGAATTGACAAGGCTAAACAACTTGCTAGACCGTCTTGCTTCTAACATTCACGATTCTCTTACAAGAGCTACAGTGCTTCTCCCATTCACTTGTAAGGGTGACTTGGAACAAAGGTGATGTTCCTGACCCTTGAAAACACTGAGAGGTAGACAGCATTCCTTTCAACAGCTAACTCAATTCAAAGTGCTAAACAAGGTGCATGTCCCTGTTGCTTCTAACACTTCTGATTCTCTTCCAAGAGTTTCAGTGCTTCTACATTCACTTCAAAAGGCCACTTTTCCACAAGGTTTCTGTTCCTCAGGCATGCAAAGGCTGAGAGATAGGCCGTATTCCTTTAAGCAGCTAAGTCATTTCACAATGCTAAAGAAGGTGCTTGACTCTCTTGCTTTTAACATGAATGGTTCTCTTACAGGAGAAACAGTGCTTCTTCCATTCACTTGAAAACGGCTATGTTGCCCAGAGGTAAAGGTCTTTATCCCTTCAAAGCCTGAGGGACAGGCAGTATTTCCTTTAAAAGTTAACTCAATTCTCACTGGTATACAACATGCTAGTCCCTCTTCCTTCTAACATTCATGGTTTTATTAAAAAAGAAACAGTGCTTCTTCTTCCTCTTGCCTTTAACAAGTTTGTAAAAAGGTGATGTTTCACCCACTTGAAAACACTGAGACTACCCAGTGTCTCGTTCAGTGAGTAACACAATTCTCACTGAGAAACAAGTTGCTAGGCCCTCCTGATCCTACCATTGATAGTTTTCTTCCAAACATACAGTGCTTGTTCCACCATTGAATTGAACTCTTTGACACAAAGGTGATGTTCCTCACACTTTAAAACCCTGAGGGATAAGCAGTGTTCCTTTCAAAAGCTAACTCAATTCCCTCTGCTTAACAAGGTGTGAAAATCTGTGGCTGGTAATGTTAATAGTTTCCTTGCAGGAGATACACTGCTCCTTCCATTCACTCGAATGGGGCTATTTTGCACACAGAATATGTTCTTCACACTTTCAAAGAATGAGAAATAGGCAGTATTCGTTTGGAAAGTTAACTCGTTCTCACTGCTAAACAAACTGCTAGCTTCTAACTTTAATGATTTCCTTACATGATAAACGGGGCGTGATTCATTCACTTGAAGGCAACTAGTTGACACAAGGGTGATGTTCCTCACACCTGACAAAACTCAGTGTTGGGCACTAATCCTGTCAACTGGGAACTCATTTCTCATAGGGAGACAGGTGCAAGAAATGCCTGCTGCCTGGCACACATTGCATCCTGCCATCAGATAAGAGTGTGTGCCCATTTCGTCTGAAGCGGGTATATTCAAAGAGTGAGTGAATGTCCAGTTTTAAACGGTTTCGTTTGGCAAGCATTCCTTTCAGCTACTACCTCAATCCTCACAAGGAAACAGTGTGCTAGAACCTCCTGCTGCATTCCTTGACATCTGCTTACAAGAGATAGGGTGCCTCTTCCATTCACTTGAAAGTGTCTCTTTTGCCCAAAGATTGTACTCCTCACACTCTGAAATCCTCAGAGGTATGCAGTACTCCTTTCAAAAGCTAACTCCATTGAAATAGCTAAACAAATTGTTAGACCCTCGTTTTTGTAACCTTTCTGGTTCTCCTACAAGACATACAGTACTTCTTCCCTTCCTTCAAAGGGGCAACCTTGCGCCAAAGTGATATTCCTCACACTACAAAACCCTGAGGTAAAGGTGGTATTCCTTTTAAAAGTGCCATCTCTTCCCACTGTTAAAGAAGGTGCTAGACCCTCTTGCTTCTATCATTAATGGTCCCATTACAAGAGACCCAGAGCTTCTTCCATTCACTTTAAGGTGGTTATTTTGCCCATAGTTGATATCCCTCACCCATGAAGACACTGAGAGGCAGGCAGTATTCCTTTCAACAAGTATCTCAATTCTCCTAGTAAAACAAAGTGCTTCACCCTCCTGCTTCAACCATCCACAGTTCTCTTACAATCTATGCAGTGCTGGTTGCATTCTCTTGAAAGAGGTGATTTTGCACAAAGGTGATGTTCCCTATGCACTCATTGCTAGGCAGTATTAATTTAAACAGCTAAGTCAATTCACAATGCTAAGCAAGGTGCTAGACCCTCTTGCTTCAAACAGTAATGATTCTCTCGCAAGAGCTGCAGTGCATCTTCCTTTTACTGGTGTGCAGTGATTTGGGACCACGGTGATGTTCCTCTCCCATGAAATCCCTGAGAGGTAGGCAGTATTCCTTGAAACAGCTAAGTCAATTCACAGTGCTAAAAAGGTGCCTTAACCTTTTGCTTCTAACTTTCATGATTCTCTTAAAAGAGAAACAGAGCTTCTTCCATCCACGTGAAAAGGGCTATTTTGCACCAAGATATATTCTTCATACTTTAAAACCTTTGAGACAGGCAGTATTCTTTTGAAAAGTTAACTCAATTCTCACTTCTAAACAAAGTGCTGCTAACATTAATGGTTTCCTTACATGATAAATTGGGCATGTTCCATTTACTTGAAGGCACCTATATGGCACAAGGGTGATGTTCTTGACTCACGAAAAATCTCAGTAATGGGCAGTATTCCTTTCACCATGTAACTCATTTCTCTTCGGATAGAAGTTGGAAGACATCCCTACCTCTAACACATTGCATCCAGCCATCAGATAAAAGTGTTTGTCCCTTTTGTTTGAAGTGCATGTTTTTCAAAGAGCAAGTGATTCTCCACTGCAAAAGGCTTTTGTTTGGCAAGCATTTCTTTCACATGCTAACTGAATGCTCTCAGGGAAACAATGCTCTAGAACCTCCTGCTGCAAACCTTGACATCTGCTTCCAAGACAGAGAGGGCATCTTCCACACCTTTCAAATGGTCTCTTTTGCACACACCTTGTATGCCTCACACTTTAAAACCCTGAGAGATACTCAGTACTCTTTCTAAAAGCTAACTCAACTTCAACAGTGAAACAAAGTGCTAGACCCCTCTTACTTGTAAGCTTTTTAGTTCTCCTCTAAAACGTACAGTAATTCTTCCCTTCACTGAAAGCAGAGTTCCTTTCAAAAGTTAACTCAATTCCCTCTGCTTAACAAGGTGTGCAATTCTGTGACTGGTAACATTAATAGTTTCCTTGCAGCAGATACACTGCTCCGATCATTCACTTGAATGGGGCTATGTTGCACACAGAATACGTTATTCACACTTCAAAAGAATGAGAAGTATGCAGTATTTCTTTTTAAAGTTAACTCAGTTCTCAATGCTAAACAAACTGCTAGATTCTAACATTAATGATTTTCTTACATGATAAACGGGGCCTGATCCATTTACTTAAAGGCAACTATTTGGCACAAGAGTGATGTTCCTCACACCTAAAAAACCTTAGTGTGTGGCACGAATCCTTTCAACAGAGCACTCATTTCTCATAGGGAGACAAGGTGCAAGACACTCCTGCTGCCTTGCACACATTGCATCTTGCCGTCAGATAAGAGTGTGTGTCCATTTCGTCTGAAGCGTGTATATTCAAAGAGTGAGTGATTCTCCACTTTAAAACGCTTTCGTTTGGCAAGCATTCCTTTCACCTACTACCTCAATCTTCAAAGAGAAACAGTGTGCTAGAACCTGTTGCTGAAAACCTTGACATCTGCTTACAAGCATTGAGTGCCTCTTATATTCACTTGAAAGGGTCTCTTTCGCCCAAAGATTGTACTCCTCACACTCTGAAATCCTCAGAGGTATGCACTACTCCTTTTAAAAGCTAACTCCATTGAAATAGCTAAACAAAGTGTTAGACCCTCCTTTTTGTAACCTTTCTGGTTCTCCTACAAGACATACAGTAATTCTTCCCTTCCTTGAAAGGGGCAACCTTGCACCAAAATGATATTCCTCATACTACAAAACCCTGAGGTAAAGGTCCTATTCTTTTTACAACTGCAATCTATTCCCACTGCTAATTAAGGTGAAAGACCCATTGCTTTTATCATTAATGGTCCCATTCTAAGAGACCCAGTGCTCCTTGAATTCACTTTAAGGTGGTTATTTTGCCCACAGTTGATATTCCTCACCCATGAAGACACTGAGAGGCAGGCAGTATTCCTTTCAACAAGTATCTCAATTCTCCTAGGAAAACAAAGTTCTTCACCCTCCTGCTTCTACCATCCACAGTTCTCTTACAATCTATGCAGTGCTGGTTGCATTCACTTCAAAGAGGTGATTTTGCACAAAGGTGATGTTCCACATGCACTCATTGCTAGGCAGTATTAATTTAAACAGCTAAGTCAATTCACAATGCTAAGCAAGGTGCTAGACCCTCTTGCTTCAAACAGTAATGATTCTCTCGCAAGAGCTGCAGTGCATCTTCCTTTTACTGGTGTGCAGTGATTTGGGACCACGGTGATGTTCCTCTCCCATGAAATCCCTGAGAGGTAGGCAGTATTCCTTGAAACAGCTAAGTCAATTCACAGTGCTAAAAAGGTGCCTTAACCTTTTGCTTCTAACTTTCATGATTCTCTTAAAAGAGAAACAGAGCTTCTTCCATCCACGTGAAAAGGGCTATTTTGCACCAAGATATATTCTTCATACTTTAAAACCTTTGAGACAGGCAGTATTCTTTTGAAAAGTTAACTCAATTCTCACTTCTAAACAAAGTGCTGCTAACATTAATGGTTTCCTTACATGATAAATTGGGCATGTTCCATTTACTTGAAGGCACCTATATGGCACAAGGGTGATGTTCTTGACTCACAAAAAATCTCAGTAATAGGCAATATTCCTTTCACCAGGTAACTCATTTCTCTTCGGAGAGAAGTTGGAAGACATCCCTACCTCTAACACATTGCCTCCAGCAATCAGATAAAAGTGTTTGTCCCTTTTGTTTGAAGTGCATGTTTTTCAAAGAGTGAGTGATTCTCCACTGCAAAAGGCTTTTGTTTGGCAAGCGTTTCTTTCACATGGTAACTGAATGCTCTCAGGGAAACAATGCTCTAGAACCTCTTGCTGCAAACCTTGACATCTGCTTCCAAGACAGAGAGGGCATCTTCCATACCTTTCAAATGGTCTCTTTTGCACAAAGCTTGTATGCCTCACACTTTAAAACCTGAGAGATACGCAGTACTCTTTCTAAAAGCTAACTCAACTTCAACAGTGAAACAAAGGGCTAGACCCCTCTTACTTGTAAGCTTTTTAGTTCTCCTCTAAAACGTACAGTAATTCTTCCCTTCACTGAAAGCAGAGTTCCTTTCAAAAGTTAACTCAATTCCCTCTGCTTAACAAGGTGCGCAATTCTGTGACTGGTAACATTAATAGTTTCCTTGCAGCAGATACACTGCTCCTTCCATTCACTTGAATGGGGGTATGTTGCACACAGAATAAGTTCTTCACACTTCAAAAGAATGAGAAGTACTTAGTATTTCTTAGGAAAGTTAACTCAGTTCTCACTGCTAAACAAACTGCTGGATTCTAACATTAATGATTTTCTTACATGATAAACGGGGCCTGATCCATTTACTTGAAGGCAACTATTTGGCACAAGGGTGATGTTCCTCACACCTAAAAAACCTTAGTGTGTGGCACGAATCCTTTCAACAGAGCACTCATTTCTCATAGGGAGACAAGGTGCAAGACACTCCTGCTGCCTTGCACACATTGCATCTTGCCGTCAGATAAGAGTGTGTGTCCATTTCGTCTGAAGCGTGTATATTCAAAGAGTGAGTGATTCTCCAGTTTAAAACGTTTTCGTTTGGCAAGCATTCCTTTCACCTACTACCTCAATCTTCAAAGAGAAACAGTGTGCTAGAACCTCTTGCGGAAAATCTTGACAATTGCTTACAAGCATTGAGTGCCTCTTGTATTCACTTGAAAGGGTCTCTTTCGCACAAAGATTGTACTCCTCACACTCTGAAATCCTCAGAGGTATGCACTACTCCTTTTAAAAGCTAACTCCATTGAAATAGCTAAACAAAGTGTTAGACCCTCGTTTTTGTAACCTTTCTGGTTCTCCTACAAGACATACAGTAATTCTTCCCTTCCTTGAAAGGGGCAACCTTGCACCAAAATGATATTCCTCATACTACAAAACCCTGAGGTAAAGGTCCTATTCTTTTTAAAACTGCAATCTATTCCCACTGCTAAACAAGGTGCCAGACCCATTGTTTTTATCATTAATATGCCCATTCTAAGAGACCCAGTGCTTCTTGAATTCACTTTAAGGTGGTTATTTTGCCCACAGTTGATATTCCTCACCCATGAAGATGCTGAGAGGCAGGCACTATTCCTTTCAACAAGTATCTCAATTTTCCTAGGAAAACAAAATGCTTCAGCCTCCTGCTTCTACCATCCACAGTTCTCTTACGATCTGTGCAGTGCTTGTTGCATTCACTTGAAACAGGTGATTTTGCTCAAAGGTGATGTTCCTCATGCACTCAGAGCTAGGCAGTAGTCCTTTAAACAGCTAAGTCAATTCACAATGCTAAGCAAGGGGCTAGACCCTCTTGCTTCCAACAGTAATGATTCTCTCGCAAGATCTGCAGTACTTCTTTGATTCACTTGAAAGGTTGATTTTGCAAGAAGCTGATGTTCCTCTCCCATGAAAGCACTGAGAGGTAAGCAGTATTCCTTTAAAGAGCTAAATGAATTGACAAGGCTAAACAACTTGCTAGACCTTCTTGCTTCTAACATTCACGATTCTCTTACAAGAGCTACAGTGCTTCTCCCATTCACTTGTAAGGGCGACTTGGAACAAAGATGATGTTCCTGACCCTTGAAAACACTGAGAGGTAGACAGCATTCCTTTCAACAGCTAACTCAATTCAAAGTGCTAAACAAGGTGCATGTCCCTGTTGCGTCTAACACTTCTGATTCTCTTCCAAGAGCTTCAGTGCTTCTACATTCACTTCAAAAGGCCACTTTTCCACAAGGTTTCTGTTCCTCAGGCATGCAAAGGCTGAGAGATAGGCCATATTCCTTTAAGCAGCTAAGTCATTTCACAATGCTAAAGAAGGTGCTTGACTCTCCTGCTTTTAACATGAATGGTTCTCTTACAGGAGAAACAGTGCTTCTTCCATTCACTTGAAAAGGGCTATGTTGCCCAGAGGTAAAGGTCTTTATCCATTCAAAGCCTGAGGGACAGGCAGTATTTCCTTTAAAAGTTAACTCAATTCTCACTGGTTTGCAACATGCTAGTCCCTCTTCCTTCTAACATTCATGGTTTTATTAAAAAAGGAACAGTGCTTCTTCTTCCTATTGCCTTTAACAAGTTTGTAAAAAGGTGATGTTTCACCCACTTGAAAACACTGAGGCTACCCAGTTGCTCGTTCAGTGGGTAACCCATTTCTTATTGAGAAACAAGGTGCCATGCCCTCCTGATCCTACCATTGATAGTTTTCTTCCAAACATACAGTGCTTGTTCCACCATTGAATTGAACTCTTTGACACAAAGGTGATGTTCTTCACACTTTAAAACCCTGAGGGATAAGCAGTGTTCCTTTCAAAAGCTAACTCAATTCCCTCTGCTTAACAAGGTGTGAAAATCTGTGGCTGGTAATGTTAATAGTTTCCTTGCAGGAGATACACTGCTCCTTCCATTCACTCGAATGGGGCTATTTTGCACACAGAATATGTTCTTCACACTTTCAAAGAATGAGAAATAGGCAGTATTCCTTTGGAAAGTTAACTCGTTCTCACTGCTAAACAAACTGCTAGCTTCTAACATTAATGATTTCCTTACATGATAAACGGGGCGTGATTCATTCACTTGAAGGCAACTAGTTGACACAAGGGTGATGTTCCTCACACCTGACAAAACTCAGTGTTGGGCACTAATCCTGTCAACTGGGAACTCATTTCTCATAGGGAGACAGGTGCAAGAAATTCCTGCTGCCTTGCACACGTTGCATCCTGCCATCAGATAAGAGTGTGTGCCCATTTCGTCTGAAGCGGGTATATTCAAAGAGTGAGTGAATGTCCAGTTTTAAACGGTTTCGTTTGGCAAGCATTCCTTTCAGCTACTACCTCAATCCTCACAAGGAAACAGTGTGCTAGAACCTCCTGCTGCATTCCTTGACATCTGCTTACAAGAGATAGGGTTCCTCTTCCATTCACTTGAAAGTGTCTCTTTTGCCCAAAGATTGTACTCCTCACACTCTGAAATCCTCAGAGGTATGCAGTACTCCTTTCAAAAGCTAACTCCATTGAAATAGCTAAACAAATTGTTAGACCCTCGTTTTTGTAACCTTTCTGGTTCTCCTACAAGACATACAGTACTTCTTCCCTTCCTTCAAAGGGGCAACCTTGCGCCAAAGTGATATTCCTCACACTACAAAACCCTGAGGTAAAGGTGGTATTCCTTTTAAAAGTGCCATCTCTTCCCACTGCTAAAGAAGGTGCTAGACCCTCTTGCTTCTATCATTAATGGTCCCATTACAAGAGACCCAGTGCTTCTTCCATTCACTTTAAGGTGGTTATTTTGCCCATAGTTGATATCCCTCACCCATGAAGACACTGAGAGGCAGGCAGTATTCCTTTCAACAAGTATCTCAATTCTCCTAGTAAAACAAAGTGCTTCACCCTCCTGCTTCAACCATCCACAGTTCTCTTACAATCTATGCAGTGCTGGTTGCATTCACTTGAAAGAGGTGATTTTGCACAAAGGTGATGTTCCACATGCACTCATTGCTAGGCAGTATTAATTTAAACAGCTAAGTCAATTCACAATGCTAAGCAAGGTGCTAGACCCTCTTGCTTCAAACAGTAATGATTCTCTCGCAAGAGCTGCAGTGCATCTTCCTTTTACTGGTGTGCAGTGATTTGGGACCACGGTGATGTTCCTCTCCCATGAAATCCCTGACAGGTAGGCAGTATTCCTTGAAACAGCTAAGTCAATTCACAGTGCTAAAAAGGTGCCTTAACCTTTTTCTTCTAACTTTCATGATTCTCTTAAAAGAGAAACAGAGCTTCTTCCATCCACGTGAAAAGGGCTATTTTGCACCAAGATATATTCTTCATACTTTAAAACCTTTGAGACAGGCAGTATTCTTTTGAAAAGTTAACTCAATTCTCACTTCTAAACAAAGTGCTGCTAACATTAATGGTTTCCTTACATGATAAATTGGGCATGTTCCATTTACTTGAAGGCACCTATATGGCACAAGGGTGATGTTCTTGACTCACGAAAAATCTCAGTAATGGGCAGTATTCCTTTCACCATGTAACTCATTTCTCTTCGGATAGAAGTTGGAAGACATCCCTACCTCTAACACATTGCATCCAGCCATCAGATAAAAGTGTTTGTCCCTTTTGTTTGAAGTGCATGTTTTTCAAAGAGCAAGTGATTCTCCACTGCAAAAGGCTTTTGTTTGGCAAGCATTTCTTTCACATGCTAACTGAATGCTCTCAGGGAAACAATGCTCTAGAACCTCCTGCTGCAAACCTTGACATCTGCTTCCAAGACAGAGAGGGCATCTTCCACACCTTTCAAATGGTCTCTTTTGCACACACCTTGTATGCCTCACACTTTAAAACCCTGAGAGATACTCAGTACTCTTTCTAAAAGCTAACTCAACTTCAACAGTGAAACAAAGTGCTAGACCCCTCTTACTTGTAAGCTTTTCAGTTCTCCTCTAAAACGTACAGTAATTCTTCCCTTCACTGAAAGCAGAGTTCCTTTCAAAAGTTAACTCAATTCCCTCTGCTTAACAAGGTGCGCAATTCTGTGACTGGTAACATTAATAGTTTCCTTGCAGCAGATACACTGCTCCGGTCATTCACTTGAATGGGGCTATGTTGCACACAGAATACGTTATTCACACTTCAAAAGAATGAGAAGTATGCAGTATTTCTTTTTAAAGTTAACTCAGTTCTCAATGCTAAACAAACTGCTAGATTCTAACATTAATGATTTTCTTACATGATAAACGGGGCCTGATCCATTTACTTAAAGGCAACTATTTGGCACAAGAGTGATGTTCCTCACACCTAAAAAACCTTAGTGTGTGGCACGAATCCTTTCAACAGAGCACTCATTTCTCATAGGGAGACAAGGTGCAAGACACTCCTGCTGCCTTGCACACATTGCATCTTGCCGTCAGATAAGAGTGTGTGTCCATTTCGTCTGAAGCGTGTATATTCAAAGAGTGAGTGATTCTCCACTTTAAAACGCTTTCGTTTGGCAAGCATTACTTTCACCTACTACCTCAATCTTCAAAGAGAAACAGTGTGCTAGAACCTGTTGCTGAAAACCTTGACATCTGCTTACAAGCATTGAGTGCCTCTTATATTCACTTGAAAGGGTCTCTTTCGCCCAAAGATTGTACTCCTCACACTCTGAAATCCTCAGAGGTATGCACTACTCCTTTTAAAAGCTAACTCCATTGAAATAGCTAAACAAAGTGTTAGACCCTCCTTTTTGTAACCTTTCTGGTTCTCCTACAAGACATACAGTAATTCTTCCCTTCCTTGAAAGGGGCAACCTTGCACCAAAATGATATTCCTCATACTACAAAACCCTGAGGTAAAGGTCCTATTCTTTTTACAACTGCAATCTATTCCCACTGCTAAACAAGGTGAAAGACCCATTGCTTTTATCATTAATGGTCCCATTCTAAGAGACCCAGTGCTCCTTGAATTCACTTTAAGGTGGTTATTTTGCCCACAGTTGATATTCCTCACCCATGAAGACACTGAGAGGCAGGCAGTATTCCTTTCAACAAGTATCTCAATTCTCCTAGGAAAACAAAGTTCTTCACCCTCCTGCTTCTACCATCCACAGTTCTCTTACAATCTATGCAGTGCTGGTTGCATTCACTTCAAAGAGGTGATTTTGCACAAAGGTGATGTTCCACATGCACTCATTGCTAGGCAGTATTAATTTAAACAGCTAAGTCAATTCACAATGCTAAGCAAGGTGCTAGACCCTCTTGCTTCAAACAGTAATGATTCTCTCGCAAGAGCTGCAGTGCATCTTCCTTTTACTGGTGTGCAGTGATTTGGGACCACGGTGATGTTCCTCTCCCATGAAATCCCTGAGAGGTAGGCAGTATTCCTTGAAACAGCTAAGTCAATTCACAGTGCTAAAAAGGTGCCTGAACCTTTTGCTTCTAACATTCATGATTCTCTTAAAAGAGAAACAGAGCTTCTTCCATCCACGTGAAAAGGGCTATTTTGCACCAAGATATATTCTTCATACTTTAAAACCTTTGAGACAGGCAGTATTCTTTTGAAAAGTTAACTCAATTCTCACTTCTAAACAAAGTGCTGCTAACATTAATGGTTTCCTTACATGATAAATTGGGCATGTTCCATTTACTTGAAGGCACCTATATGGCACAAGGGTGATGTTCTTGACTCACAAAAAATCTCAGTAATAGGCAGTATTCCTTTCACCAGGTAACTCATTTCTTTTCGGAGAGAAGTTGGAAGACATCCCTACCTCTAACACATTGCCTCCAGCAATCAGATAAAAGTGTTTGTCCCTTTTGTTTGAAGTGCATGTTTTTCAAAGAGTGAGTGATTCTCCACTGCAAAAGGCTTTTGTTTGGCAAGCGTTTCTTTCATGTGCTAACTGAATGCTCTCAGGGAAACAATGCTCTAGAACCTCTTGCTGCAAACCTTGACATCTGCTTCCAAGACAGAGAGGGCATCTTCCATACCTTTCAAATGGTCTCTTTTGCACAAAGCTTGTATGCCTCACACTTTAAAACCTGAGAGATACGCAGTACTCTTTCTAAAAGCTAACTCAACTTCAACAGTGAAACAAAGGGCTAGACCCCTCTTACTTGTAAGCTTTTTAGTTCTCCTCTAAAACGTACAGTAATTCTTCCCTTCACTGAAAGCAGAGTTCCTTTCAAAAGTTAACTCAATTCCCTCTGCTTAACAAGGTGCGCAATTCTGTGACTGGTAACATTAATAGTTTCCTTGCAGCAGATACACTGCTCCTTCCATTCACTTGAATGGGGGTATGTTGCACACAGAATAAGTTCTTCACACTTCAAAAGAATGAGAAGTACTTAGTATTTCTTAGGAAAGTTAACTCAGTTCTCACTGCTAAACAAACTGCTGGATTCTAACATTAATGATTTTCTTACATGATAAACGGGGCCTGATCCATTTACTTGAAGGCAACTATTTGGCACAAGGGTGATGTTCCTCACACCTAAAAAACCTTAGTGTGTGGCACGAATCCTTTCAACAGAGCACTCATTTCTCATAGGGAGACAAGGTGCAAGACACTCCTGCTGCCTTGCACACATTGCATCTTGCCGTCAGATAAGAGTGTGTGTCCATTTCGTCTGAAGCGTGTATATTCAAAGAGTGAGTGATTCTCCAGTTTAAAACGTTTTCGTTTGGCAAGCATTCCTTTCACCTACTACCTCAATCTTCAAAGAGAAACAGTGTGCTAGAACCTCTTGCGGAAAATCTTGACAATTGCTTACAAGCATTGAGTGCCTCTTGTATTCACTTGAAAGGGTCTCTTTCGCCCAAAGATTGTACTCCTCACACTCTGAAATCCTCAGAGGTATGCACTACTCCTTTTAAAAGCTAACTCCATTGAAATAGCTAAACAAAGTGTTAGACCCTCGTTTTTGTAACCTTTCTGGTTCTCCTACAAGACATACAATAATTCTTCCCTTCCTTGAAAGGGGCAACCTTGCACCAAAATGATATTCCTCATACTACAAAACCCTGAGGTAAAGGTCCTATTCTTTTTAAAACTGCAATCTATTCCCACTGCTAAACAAGGTGCCAGACCCATTGTTTTTATCATTAATATGCCCATTCTAAGAGACCCAGTGCTTCTTGAATTCACTTTAAGGTGGTTATTTTGCCCACAGTTGATATTCCTCACCCATGAAGATGCTGAGAGGCAGGCACTATTCCTTTCAACAAGTATCTCAATTTTCCTAGGAAAACAAAATGCTTCAGCCTCCTGCTTCTACCATCCACAGTTCTCTTACGATCTGTGCAGTGCTTGTTGCATTCACTTGAAACAGGTGATTTTGCTCAAAGGTGATGTTCCTCATGCACTCAGAGCTAGGCAGTAGTCCTTTAAACAGCTAAGTCAATTCACAATGCTAAGCAAGGGGCTAGACCCTCTTGCTTCCAACAGTAATGATTCTCTCGCAAGATCTGCAGTACTTCTTTGATTCACTTGAAAGGTTGATTTTGCAAGAAGCTGATGTTCCTCTCCCATGAAAGCACTGAGAGGTAAGCAGTATTCCTTTAAAGAGCTAAATGAATTGACAAGGCTAAACAACTTGCTAGACCTTCTTGCTTCTAACATTCACGATTCTCTTACAAGAGCTACAGTGCTTCTCCCATTCACTTGTAAGGGCGACTTGGAACAAAGATGATGTTCCTGACCCTTGAAAACACTGAGAGGTAGACAGCATTCCTTTCAACAGCTAACTCAATTCAAAGTGCTAAACAAGGTGCATGTCCCTGTTGCGTCTAACACTTCTGATTCTCTTCCAAGAGCTTCAGTGCTTCTACATTCACTTCAAAAGGCCACTTTTCCACAAGGTTTCTGTTCCTCAGGCATGCAAAGGCTGAGAGATAGGCCATATTCCTTTAAGCAGCTAAGTCATTTCACAATGCTAAAGAAGGTGCTTGACTCTCCTGCTTTTAACATGAATGGTTCTCTTACAGGAGAAACAGTGCTTCTTCCATTCACTTGAAAAGGGCTATGTTGCCCAGAGGTAAAGGTCTTTATCCATTCAAAGCCTGAGGGACAGGCAGTATTTCCTTTAAAAGTTAACTCAATTCTCACTGGTTTGCAACATGCTAGTCCCTCTTCCTTCTAACATTCATGGTTTTATTAAAAAAGGAACAGTGCTTCTTCTTCCTATTGCCTTTAACAAGTTTGTAAAAAGGTGATGTTTCACCCACTTGAAAACACTGAGGCTACCCAGTTGCTCGTTCAGTGGGTAACCCATTTCTTATTGAGAAACAAGGTGCCATGCCCTCCTGATCCTACCATTGATAGTTTTCTTCCAAACATACAGTGCTTGTTCCACCATTGAATTGAACTCTTTGACACAAAGGTGATGTTCCTCACACTTTAAAACCCTGAGGGATAAGCAGTGTTCCTTTCAAAAGCTAACTCAATTCCCTTTGCTTAACAAGGTGCGAAAATCTGTGGCTGGTAATGTTAATAGTTTCCTTGCAGGAGATACACTGCTCCTTCCATTCACTTGAATGGGGCTATGTTGCACACAGAATACGTTCTTCACACTTCAAAAGAATGAGAAGTACTCAGTATTTCTTAGGAAAGTTAACTCCGTTCTCACTGCTAAACAAACTGCTAGATTCTAACATTAATGATTTTCTTACATGATAAACGGGGCCTGATCCATTTACTTGAAGGCAACTATTTGGCACAAGGGTGATGTTCCTCACACCTAAAAAACCTTAGTGTGTGGCACGAATCCTTTCAACAGAGCACTCATTTCTCATAGGGAGACAAGGTGCAAGACACTCCAGCTGCCTTGCACACATTGCATCTTGCCGTCAGATAAGAGTGTGTGTCCATTTCGTCTGAAGCGTGTATATTCAAAGAGTGAGTGATTCTCCACTTTAAAACGCTTTCGTTTGGCAAGCATTCCTTTCACCTACTTCCTCAATCTTCAAAGAGAAACAGTGTGCTAGAACCTCCTGCTGCATTCCTTGACATCTGCTTACAAGAGATAGGGTTCCTCTTCCATTCACTTGAAAGTGTCTCTTTCGCCCAAAGATTGTACTCCTCACACTCTGAAATCCTCAGAGGTATGCACTACTCCTTTTAAAAGCTAACTCCATTGAAATAGCTAAACAAAGTGTTAGACCCTCGTTTTTGTAACCTTTCTGGTTCTCCTACAAGACATACAGTAATTCTTCCCTTCCTTGAAAGGGGCAACCTTGCACCAAAATGATATTCCTCATACTTCAAAACTCTGAGGTAAAGGTCCTATTCTTTTTAAAACTGCAATCTATTCCCACTGTTAAATAAGGTGCCAGACCCATTGCTTTTATCATTAATGGTCCCATTCTAAGAGACCCAGTGCTTCTTGAATTCGCTTTAAGGTGGTTATTTTGCCCACAGTTGATATTCCTCACCCATGAAGATGCTGAGAGGCAGGCACTATTCCTTTCAACAAGTATCTCAGTTTTCCTAGGAAAACAAAATGCTTCAGCCTCCTGCTTCTACCATCCACAGTTCTCTTACAATCTGTGCAGTGCTTGTTGCATTCACTTGAAACAGGTGATTTTGCTCAAAGGTGATGTTCCTCATGCACTCAGAGCTAGGCAGTAGTCCTTTAAACAGCTAAGTCAATTCACAATGCTAAGCAAGGGGCTAGACCCTCTTGCTTCCAACAGTAATGATTCTCTCGCAAGATCTGCAGTACTTCTTTGATTCACTTGAAAGGTTGATTTTGCAAAAAGCTGATGTTCCTCTCCCATGAAAACACTGAGAGGTAAGCAGTATTCCTTTAAAGAGCTAAATGAATTGACAAGGCTAAACAACTTGCTAGACCGTCTTGCTTCTAACATTCACGATTCTCTTACAAGAGCTACAGTGCTTCTCCCATTCACTTGTAAGGGCGACTTGGAACAATGGTGATGTTCCTGACCCTTGAAAACACTGAGAGGTAGACAGCATTCCTTTCAACAGCTAACTCAATTCAAAGTGCTAAACAAGGTGCATGTCCCTGTTGCTTCTAACACTTCTGATTCTCTTCCAAGAGCTTCAGTGCTTCTGCATTCACTTCAAAAGGCCACTTTTCCACAAGGTTTCTGTTCCTCAGGCATGCAAAGGCTGAGAGATAGGCCGTATTCCTTTAAGCAGCTAAGTCATTTCACAATGCTAAAGAAGGTGCTTGACTCTCTTGCTTTTAACATGAATGGTTCTCTTACAGGAGAAACAGTGCTTCTTCCATTCACTTGAAAAGGGCTATGTTGCCCAGAGGTAAAGGTCTTTACCCCTTCAAAGCCTGAGGGACAGGCAGTATTTCCTTTAAAAGTTAACTCAATTCTCACTGGTATACAACATGCTAGTCCCTCTTCCTTCCAGCAATCATGGTTTTATTAAAAAAGAAACAGTGCTTCTTCTTCCTCTTGCCTTTAACAAGTTTGTAAAAAGGTGATGTTTCACCCACTTGAAAACACTGAGGCTACCCAGTGTCTCGTTCAGTGAGTAACCCAATTCTCACTGAGAAACAAGGTGCTAGGCCCTCCTGATCCTACCATTGATAGTTTTCTTCCAAACATACAGTGCTTGTTCCACCATTGAATTGAACTCTTTGACACAAAGGTGATGTTCCTTACACTTTAAAACCCTGAGGGATAAGGAGTGTTCCTTCCAAAAGCTAACTCAATTCCCTCTGCTTAACAAGGTGCGAAAATCTGTGGCTGGTAATGTTAATAGTTTCCTTGCAGGAGATACACTGCTCCTTCCATTCACTCGAATGGGGCTATTTTGCACACAGAATATGTTCTTCACACTTTCAAAGAATGAGAAATAGGCAGTATTCCTTTGGAAAGTTAACTCGTTCTCACTGCTAAACAAACTGCTAGCTTCTAACATTAATGATTTCCTTACATGATAAACGGGGCGTGATCCATTCACTTGAAGGCATCTAGTTGACACAAGGGTGATGTTCCTTACACCTGACAAAACTCAGTGTTGGGCACTAATCCTGTCAACAGGGAACTCATTTCTCATAGGGAGACAAGGTGCAAGAAATTCCTGCTGCCTTGCATACATTGCATCCTGCCATCAGATAAGAGTGTGTGCCCATTTCGTCTGAAGCGGGTATATTCAAAGAGTGAGTGAATGTCCAGTTTTAAACGCTTTCGTTTGGGAAGCATTCCTTTCAGCTACTACCTCAATCCTCACAAGGAAACAGTGTGCTAGAACCTCCTGCTGCAATCCAGGACATCTGCTTACAAGAGATAGAGTGTCTCTTCCATTCACTTGAAAGTGTCTCTTTTGCCCAAAGATTGTACTCCTCACACTCTGAAATCCTCAGAGGTATGCAGTACTCCTTTCAAAAGCTAACTCCATTGAAATAGCTAAACAAATTGTTAGACCCTCGTTTTTGTAACCTTTCTAGTTCTCCTACAAGACGTACAGTACTTCTTCCCTTCCTTCAAAGGGGCAACCTTGCGCCAAAATGATATTCCTCACACTACAAAACCCTGAGGTAAAGGTGGTATTCCTTCTAAAACCGCCATCTCTTCCCACTGCTAAAGAAGGTGCTAGACCCTCTTGCTTCTATCATTAATGGTCCCATTACAAGAGACCCAGTGCTTCTTCGATTCACTTTAAGGTGGTTATTTTGCCCATAGTGGATATCCCTCACCCATGAAGACACTGAGAGGCAGGCAGTATTCCTTTCAACAAGTATCTCAATTCTCCTAGGAAAACAAAGTTCTTCACCCTCCTGCTTCTACCATCCACAGTTCTCTTACAATCTATGCAGTGCTGGTTGCATTCACTTGAAAGAGGTGATTTTGCACAAAGGTGATGTTCCACATGCACTCATTGCTAGGCAGTATTAACTTAAACAGCTAAGTCAATTCACAGTGCTAAAAAGGTGCCTGAACCTTTTCCTTCTAACTTTCATGATTCTCTTAAAAGAGAAACAGAGCTTCTTCCATCCATGTGAAAAGGGCTATTTTGCACCAAGATATATTCTTCATACTTTAAAACCTTTGAGACAGGCAGTATTCTTTTTAAAAGTTAACTCAATTCTCAGTTCTAAACAAAGTGCTGCTAACATTAATGGTTTCCTTACATGATAAATTGGGCATGTTCCATTTACTTGAAGTTACCTATATGGCACAAGGGTGATGTTCTTGACTCACAAAAAATCTCAGTAATAGGCAGTATTCCTTTCACCAGGTAACTCATTTCTCTTCGGAGAGAAGTTGGAATACATCCCTACCTCTAACACATTGCATCCAGCCATCAGATAAAAGTGTTTGTCCCTTTTGTTTGAAGTGCATGTTTTTCAAAGAGTGAGTGATTCTCCACTGCAAAAGGCTTTTGTTTGGCAAGCGTTTCTTTCACATGGTAACTGAATGATCTCAGGGAAACAATGCTCTAGAACCTCCTGCTGCAAGCCTTGACATCTGCTTCCAAGACAGAGAGGGCATCTTCCATACCTTTCAAATGGTCTCTTTTGCACACAGCTTGTATGCCTCACACTTTAAAACCCTGAGAGATACGCAGTACTCTTTCTAAAAGCTAACTCAACTTCAACAGTGAAACAAAGTGCTAGACCCCTCTTACTTGTAAGCTTTTTAGTTCTCCTCTAAAACGTACAGTAATTCTTCCCTTCACTGAAAGCAGAGTTCCTTTCAAAAGTTAACTCAATTCCCTCTGCTTAACAAGGTGTGCAATTCTGTGACTGGTAACATTAATTGTTTCCTTGCAGGAGATACACTGCTCCTTCCATTCACTTGAATGGGGCTATGTTGCACACAGAATACGTTCTTCACACTTCAAAAGAATGAGAAGTACTCAGTATTTCTTAGGAAAGTTAACTCCGTTCTCACTGCTAAACAAACTGCTAGATTCTAACATTAATGATTTTCTTACATGATAAACGGGGCCTGATCCATTTACTTGAAGGCAACTATTTGGCACAAGGGTGATGTTCCTCACACCTAAAAAACCTTAGTGTGTGGCACGAATCCTTTCAACAGAGCACTCATTTCTCATAGGGAGACAAGGTGCAAGACACTCCAGCTGCCTTGCACACATTGCATCTTGCCGTCAGATAAGAGTGTGTGTCCATTTCGTCTGAAGCGTGTATATTCAAAGAGTGAGTGATTCTCCACTTTAAAACGCTTTCGTTTGGCAAGCATTCCTTTCACCTACTTCCTCAATCTTCAAAGAGAAACAGTGTGCTAGAACCTCCTGCTGCATTCCTTGACATCTGCTTACAAGAGATAGGGTTCCTCTTCCATTCACTTGAAAGTGTCTCTTTCGCCCAAAGATTGTACTCCTCACACTCTGAAATCCTCAGAGGTATGCACTACTCCTTTTAAAAGCTAACTCCATTGAAATAGCTAAACAAAGTGTTAGACCCTCGTTTTTGTAACCTTTCTGGTTCTCCTACAAGACATACAGTAATTCTTCCCTTCCTTGAAAGGGGCAACCTTGCACCAAAATGATATTCCTCATACTTCAAAACTCTGAGGTAAAGGTCCTATTCTTTTTAAAACTGCAATCTATTCCCACTGTTAAACAAGGTGCCAGACCCATTGCTTTTATCATTAATGGTCCCATTCTAAGAGACCCAGTGCTTCTTGAATTCGCTTTAAGGTGGTTATTTTGCCCACAGTTGATATTCCTCACCCATGAAGATGCTGAGAGGCAGGCACTATTCCTTTCAACAAGTATCTCAGTTTTCCTAGGAAAACAAAATGCTTCAGCCTCCTGCTTCTACCATCCACAGTTCTCTTACAATCTGTGCAGTGCTTGTTGCATTCACTTGAAACAGGTGATTTTGCTCAAAGGTGATGTTCCTCATGCACTCAGAGCTAGGCAGTAGTCCTTTAAACAGCTAAGTCAATTCACAATGCTAAGCAAGGGGCTAGACCCTCTTGCTTCCAACAGTAATGATTCTTTCGCAAGATCTGCAGTACTCCTTTGATTCACTTGAAAGGTTGATTTTGCAAGAAGCTGATGTTCCTCTCCCATGAAAACACTGAGAGGTAAGCAGTATTCCTTTAAAGAGCTAAATGAATTGACAAGGCTAAACAACTTGCTAGACCGTCTTGCTTCTAACATTCACGATTCTCTTACAAGAGCTACAGTGCTTCTCCCATTCACTTGTAAGGGCGACTTGGAACAAAGGTGATGTTCCTGACCCTTGAAAACACTGAGAGGTAGACAGCATTCCTTTCAACAGCTAACTCAATTCAAAGTGCTAAACAAGGTGCATGTCCCTGTTGCGTCTAACACTTCTGATTCTCTTCCAAGAGCTTCAGTGCTTCTACATTCACTTCAAAAGGCCACTTTTCCACAAGGTTTCTGTTCCTAAGGCATGCAAAGGCTGAGAGATAGGCCGTATTCCTTTAAGCAGCTAAGTCATTTCACAATGCTAAAGAAGGTGCTTGACTCTCTTGCTTTTAACATGAATGGTTCTCTTACAGGAGAAACAGTGCTTCTTCCATTCACTTGAAAAGGGCTATGTTGCCCAGAGGTAAAGGTCTTCATCCCTTCAAAGCCTGAGGGACAGGCAGTATTTCCTTTAAAAGTTAACTTAATTCTCACTTGTATACAACATGCTAGTCCCTCTTCCTTCCATCAATCATGGTTTTATTAAAAAAGAAACAGTGCTTCTTCTTCCTCTTGCCTTTAACAAGTTTGTAAAAAGGTGATGTTTCACCCACTTGAAAACACTGAGGCTACCCAGTGTCTCGTTCAGTGAGTAACCCAATTCTCACTGAGAAACAAGGTGCTAGGCCCTCCTGATCCTACCATTGATAGTTTTCTTCCAAACATACAGTGCTTGATCCACCATTGAATTGAACTCTTTGACACAAAGGTGATGTTCCTTACACTTTAAATCCCTGAGGGATAAGGAGTGTTCCTTCCAAAAGCTAACTCAATTCCCTCTGCTTAACAAGGTGCGAAAATCTGTGGCTGGTAATGTTAATAGTTTCCTTGCAAGAGATACACTGCTCCTTCCATTCACTCGAATGGGGCTATTTTGCACACAGAATATGTTCTTCACACTTTCAAAGAATGAGAAATAGGCAGTATTCCTTTGGAAAGTTAACTCGTTCTCACTGCTAAACAAACTGCTAGCTTCTAACATTAATGATTTCCTTACATGATAAACGGGGCGTGATCCATTCACTTGAAGGCAACTAGTTGACACAAGGGTGATGTTCCTCACACCTGACAAAACTCAGTATTGGGCACTAATCCTGTCAACTGGGAACTTATTTCTCATAGGGAGACAAGGTGCAAGAAATTCCTGCTGCCTTGCACACATTGCATCCTGCCATCAGATAAGAGTGTGTGCCCATTTCGTCTGAAGCGGGTATATTCAAAGAGTGAGTGAATGTCCAGTTTTAAACGGTTTCGTTTGGCAAGCATTCCTTTCAGCTACTACCTCAATCCTCACAAGGAAACAGTGTGCTAGAACCTCCTGCTGCATTCCTTGACATCTGCTTACAAGAGATAGGGTGCCTCTTCCATTCACTTGAAAGTGTCTCTTTTGCCCAAAGATTGTACTCCTCACACTCTGAAATCCTCAGAGGTATGCAGTACTCCTTTCAAAAGCTAACTCCATTGAAATAGCTAAACAAATTGTTAGACCCTCGTTTTTGTAACCTTTCTGGTTCTCCTTCAAGACATACAGTACTTCTTCCCTTCCTTCAAAGGGGCAACCTTGCGCCAAAATGATATTCCTCACACTACAAAACCCTGAGGTAAAGGTGCTATTCCTCCTAAAAGTGCCATCTCTTCCCACTGCTAAAGAAGGTGCTAGACCCTCTTGCTTCTATCATTAATGGTCCCATTAGAAGAGACCCAGTGCTTCTTCGATTCACTTTAAGGTGGTTATTTTGCCCATAGTTGATATCCCTCACCCATGAAGACACTGAGAGGCAGGCAGTATTCCTTTCAACAAGTATCTCAATTCTCCTAGTAAAACAAAGTGCTTCACCCTCCTGCTTCTACCATCCACAGTTCTCTTACAATCTATGCAGTGCTGGTTGCATTCTCTTGAAAGAGGTGATTTTGCACAAAGGTGATGTTCCACATGCACTCATTGCTATGCAGTATTAATTTAAACAGCTAAGTCAATTCATAATGCTAAGCAAGGTGCTAGACCCTCTTGCTTCAAACAGTAATGATTCTCTCGCAAGAGCTGCAGTGCATCTTCCTTTTACTGGTGTGCAGTGATTTGGGACCACGGTGATGTTCCTCTCCCATGAAAACCCTGATAGGTAGGCAGTATTCCTTGAAACAGCTAAGTCAATTCACAGTGCTAAAAAGGTGCCTGAACCTTTTGCTTCTATCATTCATGATTCTCTTAAAAGAGAAACAGCTTCTTCCTTCCACGTGAAAAGGGCTACTTTGCACCAAGATAAATTCTTCATACTTTAAAACCTTTGAGACAGGCAGTATTCTTTTTAAAAGTTAACTCAATTCTCAGTTTTACACAAAGTGCTGCTAACATTAATGGTTTCCTTGCATGATAAATTGGGCATGTTCCATTTACTTGAAGGCACCTATATGGCACAAGGGTGATGTTCTTGACTCATGAAAAATCTCAGTAATAGGCAGTATTCCTTTCACCAGGTAACTCATTTCTCTTCGAAGAGAAGTTGGAAGACATCCATACCTCTAACACATTGCATCCAGCCATCAGATAAAAGTGTTTGTCCCTTTTGTTTGAGGTGCATGTTTTTCAAAGAGTGAGTGATTCTCCACTGCAAAAGGCTTTTGTTTGGCAAGCGTTTCTTTCACATGCTTACTGAATGCTCTCAGGGAAACAATGCTCTAGAACCTCCTGCTGCAAACTTGACATCTGCTTCAAAGACAGAGAGGGCATCTTCCACACCTTTCACGGTATTCTCTTGTAAGATTCTCTTGTAAGAGAATCGTGAATGTTAGAAGCAAGACGGTCTAGCAAGTTGTTTAGACTTGTCAATTCATTTAGCTCTTTAAAGGAATACTGCTTACCTCTCAGTGTTTTCATGGGAGAGGAACATCAGCTTCTTGCAAAATCAACCTTCAAGTGAATCAAAGAAGTACTGCAGCTCTTGCGAGAGAATCATTACTGTTGGAAGCAAGACTGTCTAGCCCCTTGCTTAGCATTGTGAGTTGACTTACCTGTTTAAAGGACCACTGCCTAGCTCTGAGTGCATGAGGAACATCACCTTTGAACAAAATCACCTGTTTCAAGTGAATGCAACAAGCACTGCACAGATTGTAAGAGAACTGTGGACAGTAGAAGGAGGAGGCTGAAGCATTTTGTTTTCCTAGGAAAATTGAGATACTTGTTGAAAGGAATAGTGCCTGCCTCTCAGCATCTTCATGGGTGAGGAATATCAACTGTGGGCAAAATAACCACCTTAAAGTGAATTCAAGAAGCACTGGGTCTCTTAGAATGGAACCATTAATGAAAAAAAGCAATGGGTCTGGCGCCATGTTTAGCAGTGCGAATAGATTGCAGTTTTAAAAAGAATAGGACCTTTACCTCAGGGTTTTGTAGTATGAGGAATATCATTTTGGTGCAAGGTTGCCCCTTTCAAGGAAGGGAAGAATTACTGTATGTCTTGTAGGAGAACCAGAAAGGTTACAAAAACGAGAGTCTAACACTTTGTTTAGCTATTTCAATGGAGTTAGCTATTAAAAGGAGTAGTGCATAAATCTGAGGATTTCAGAGTGTGAGGAGTACAATCTTTGGGCAAAAGAGACCCTTTCAAGTGAATAAAAGAGGCACTCAATGCTTGTAAGCAGATGTCAAGGTTTTCAGCAAGAGGTTCTAGCACACTGTTTCTCTTTGAAGATTGAGGTAGTAGGTGAAAGGAATGCTTGCCAAACGAAAGCGTTTTAAAGTGGAGAATCACTCACTCTTTGAATATACACGCTTCAGACGAAATGGACACACACTCTTATCTGACGGCAAGATGCAATGTGTGCAAGGCAGCAGGAGTGTCTTGCACCTTTTCTCCCTATGAGAAATGAGTGCTCTGTTGAAAGGATTCGTGCCACACACTAAGGTTTTTTAGGTGTGAGGAACATCACCCTTGTGCCAAATAGTTGCCTTCAAGTAAATGGATCAGGCCCCCTTTATCATGTAAGAAAATCATTAATGTTAGAATCTAGCAGTTAGTTTAGCAGTGAGAACTGAGTTAACTTTCCAAAAAAATACTGCGTACTTCTCATTCTTTTGAAGTGTGAAGAACGTATTCTGTGTGCAACATAGCCCCATTCAAGTGAATGGAAGGAGCAGTGTATCTCCTGCAAGGAAACTATTACTGTTACCAGTCACAGAATTGCACACCTTGTTAAGCAGAGGGAATTGAGTTAACTTTTGAAAGGAACTCTGCTTTCAGTGAAGGGAAGAATTACTGTACGTTTTAGAGGAGAACTAAAAAGCTTACAAGTAAGAGGGGTCTAGCACTTTGTTTCACTGTTGAAGTTGAGTTAGCTTTTAGAAAGAGTACTGCATATCTCTCAGGGTTTTAAAGTGTGAGGCATACAAGCTGTGTGCAAAAGAGACCATTTGAAAGGTATGGAAGATGCCCTCTCTGTCTCGGAAGCAGATGTCAAGGTTTGCAGCAGGAGGTTCTAGAGCATTGTTTCCCTGAGATCATTCAGTTACCATGTGAAAGAAACGCTTGCCAAACAGAAGCCTTTTGCAGTGGAGAATCACTTACTCTTTGAAAAACATGCACTTCAAACAAAAGGGACAAACACTTTTATCTGATGGCTGGAGGCAATGTGTTAGAGGTAGGGATGTCTTCCAACTTCTCTCCGAAGAGAAATGAGTTACCTGGTGAAAGGAGTACTGCCTATTAGTGAAATTTTTCATGAGTCAAGAACATCACCCTTGTGCCATATAGGTGCCTTCAAGTAAATGGATCATGCCCAATTTATCATGTAAGGAAACCATTAATGTTAGCAGCACTTTGTTTAGAAGTGAGAATTGAGTTAACTTTTCAAAAGAATACTGCCTGTCTCAAAGGTTTTAAAGTATGAAGAATATATCTTGGTGCAAAATAGCCCTTTTCACGTGGATGGAAGAAGCTCTGTTTCTCTTTTAAGAGAATCATGAATGTTAGAAGCAAAAGGTTCAGGCACCTTTTTAGCACTGTGAATTTACTTAGCTGATTAAAGGAATACCGCCTAACTCTCAGGGTTTTCATGGGAGAGGAATATCACTGTGGTCCCAAATCACTGCACACCAGTAAAAAGAAGATGCACTGCAGCTCTTGCGAGAGAATCATTACTGTTTGAAGCAAGAGGGTCTAGCACCTTGCTTTGCATTGTGAATTGACTTAGCTGTTTACAGGAATACTGCCTAGCTCTGAGTGCATGGGGAACATCACCTTTGTGCAAAATCACCTCTTTCAAGTGAATGCAACCAGCACTGCATAGATTGTAAGAGAACTGTGGATGGTAGAAGTAGGAGGGTGAAGCACTTTGTTTTGCTAGGAGAATTGAGGTACTTGTTGAAAGGAATACTGCCTGCCTCTCAGTGTCTTCATGGGTGAGGGATATCAACTATGGGCAAAATAACCACCTTAAAGTGAATGGAAGAAGCACTGGGTCTCTTGTAATGGGACCATTAATGATAGAAGCAAGAGGGTCTAGCACCTTCTTTAGCAGGGGGAAGAGATGGCAGTTTTAGAAGGAATACCACCTTTACCTCAAGGTTTTGTAGTGTGAGGAATATCATTTTGGCGCAAGGTTGCCCCTTTGAAGGAAGGGAAGAAGTCCTGTATGTCTTGTAGGAGAACCAGAAAGGTTACAAAAACGAGGGCCTAACAATTTGTTTAGTTATTTCAATGGAGTTAGCTTTTGAAAGGAGTACTGCATACCTCTGAGTATTTCAGTGTGAGGAGTACAATCTTTGGGCAAAAGAGACACTTTCAAGTGAATGGAAGAGACACTACATCTCTTGTAAGAAGATGTCAAGGATTGCAGCAGGAGGTTCTAGCACACTGTTTCCTTGTGAGGATTGAGGTAGTAGCTGAAAGGAATGCTTGCCAAAAGAAACCCTTTAAAACTGGACATTCACTGACTCTTTGAATATACCCGCTTCAGACAAAATGGGCACACACTCTTATCTGATGGCAGGATGCAATGTGTGCAAGGCAGCAGGAATTTCTTGCACCTTGTCTCCCTATGAGAAATGAGTTCCCTGTTGACAGGATTAGTGCCCAACACTGAGTTTTGTCAGGTGTGAGGAACATCACCCTTGTGTCAACTAGTTGCCTTTAAGTGAATGGATCACGCCCCGTTTATCATGTAAGGAAATCATTAATGTTAGAAGCTAGCAGTTTGTTTAGCAGTGAGAACGAGTTAACTTTCCAAAGGAATACTGCCTATTTCTCATTCTTTGAAAGTGTGTAGAACATATTCTTTGTGCAAAATAGCCCCATTCGAGTGAATGGAAGGAGCAGTGTATCTCCTGCAAGGAAACTATTAACATTACCAGCCACAGATTTTCGCACCTTGTTAAGCAGAGGGAATTGAGTTAGCTTTTGAAAGGAACACTGCTTATCCCTCAGGGTTTTAAAGTGTGAGGAACATCACATTTGTGTCAAAGAGTTCAATTCAATGGTGGAACAGGCAATGTATGTTTTGAAGAAAACTATCAATGGTAGGATCAGGACGGCCTAGCACCTTGTTTCTCAATGAGAAATGGGTTACCCACTGAACGAGCCACTGGGTAGCCTCAGTGTTTTCAAGTGGGTGAAACATCACCTTTTTACAAACTTGTGAGTGTTTCAAGGTGCAGATAGGCTGTCTTTGCTCCAAATAGGCTTCTAAAGTTAAGGTGAAGAAAACTAGTCATTGTTCAAAAAAACCATAAGTGTTAGAAGCATGACCATCTAGCAAATTGCTTCCCTGAGAGAAACGAGTCACATTTTGCAAGAAATACTTCCTAGAACATGCGTGTTTCAAGTTAGTGTTAAGGTCTCTATGTTCCCATTAGATATTTTCACCTTAGTTTAAATAACCCATGTATCTCTCTAAAGACAATCATCTGGCTAGAGCAGGGGCACGTAGAACATTGATTCCCAATGAGAACTGAGATAGTTTACGTAAGGAATACTTGTGGCAAATAATAGTTTTCAAATTTAGAGACTTTTTTTTTTTATAAAATGGCCTCTTCACATGAGCTGAAGAAAAACATGTATCTCAACAAAGAAACCATCTGAGTTTGAGTCTGGGCATCTAGCATAAGGTTCCCCTGGAAGAGTTGAGTTGGATTTAGAAAGGAATACTTCCAACTATGTGGGCTTTGCTACATGTTGATAGGCTCTACTAGCTCCAAGTGAGCCTATTTGAATGAGTAGAAGAAACAGTCGTATCTTGGAAAGAAAATCATGTACGATAGAAGCTGCAGCATTTCGTACATTGTATCCCTGTGTGAATCCATTAAGATTTTGAAAGGCATACTTCCTGCAACTTAAATGTTTCTAGATGGAGATTGGCTCTCTATTGTCGAAATAGGCCTACTCATCATAGTTGAATAAACGCATGTATCTCTGTAAAGAAAAGCATGCATGTACAAAGCAAAAACTCTAGCGTGTTATTTCCCTATGAAAATTGAGTTCCTTGTGGAAATGAACACTTCAGGCATCTTAGCTGTTTCAAGGTGGAGAAAGGGTATGTTTGCATCAAGTAGGCCTATTCAACGAAGATGAAAAACACATGTATCTCTCCAAAGAAAATCATCTATATTAGGAGCTGGAGAATCTAGCACACTGTCTCGCTGTGAGAATTCAGTTTGCTTTTGAAAGGAATACTTCCTGCAGCTTAGTTGTTTCAAGTTGGAGAGAGGCGATGTTTGTTCCAAATAGGCCTAATGAACTGAGTTGACAAAAACATGTATCTCTCCAAAGAAAACCGTGTATGTTACATGCAGGGCAGTCTAGCTCCTTGTATATCTCTGAAAATTGTGTTAGAGTTCAAAAGGAAGGAATACTTCCTGCAAAGTATAGTTTTGAAGTTGGAGATAGGTTCTGTTTGCTCCAGATAGGCATATTTACTTAAGTTGAAGGAACACGTATGTCTCTCATAAGAAAACTAACTGTGTTAGAAGCAAGAGATACAGCACATTCTTGCTCAGTGAGAACTGAATTAGTTTTTGAAAGCAATAAGGCCTGAAGATCATAGTTTTCCAGGTGGAGTTAGGCTCGCTTTGCTCCAATAAGTCTATTCAGCTGAGTAGAAGAAACAGTTGTATCTCCCAAAGAGCAACATCTATGTTAGAAGTTATAGGATTAAGCACAACGTTTCCCTGTGAATATCAGTGAAGGTTTTCAAACACATAATTCCTGCACCTTAGTTGTTTCAGGGGGGGGGACAGTCCGCCTATCTTCCACTTAGGCCTAGTCAATTAAGTTGAAGAAGCACTTGTATCTCTATACATATAAGTGTATATGGTAGAAGCACAAGCATCTACCATATTGTTTCCTCAGGAAAACTGAGTCAGGTTTTCAGAACACTTCCTGAAAGTTAGGTGTTTCAAGGTACAGAAAAGCTCTGTTTGCTCCAACTAGGGCTATTTAGATGTGATGAAGAACCACATGTATCTCGCCAAAGAAAAGCATCTATGTTAGCAGTGGGAGAACCTAGCCCATTGTTTCTCTGTGAGAATTCAGTTTATTTTTGAAAGGAATACTTCCTGCAGCTTACTTGCCTCAATTGGAGACACACCCTGTCTGTACCAAATAGGCCTATTCAGCTCTGTTGAAGAAACACAAGTACCTCTTCAAAGGAAATCATAAATATTAGAAGCTGCAGTATCTAGCATATGGTTTCCTGTGAGAATCGATTAAGGTTTTGAAAGGAATACTTCATACAAGTTAAGGGTTTGAACCTGGAGATAGTCGCTCTTTGTTCCAAATAGGCTTTTTCAGGTAAGGTGGAGAAAAACAGGAAGGTGTCCAAAGAGAAAAATCTGTGTGAGAAGCATGCTCATCTAGCACATTGTTTCCCTGTGAGAGTTGAGGTAGTTTTTGAAAGGGACACTTCTTGCAAGTCATAGCTTGCAAGGTTGAGAAGGCTCATTTTATTCTCCAAAGGTCTCTTTGCTGTGCTGAAGAAATGCGTGTATCTCTCCAAAGGGAATCATCCATGTGAGAGGCTGGAGCATGGAACACATTGTTTCCCTGTGAGAGTTGAGACAGTTTTTGTAACAAATCCTTCATGCAACGTGGCTTTCTCAAGGCAGTGATAGGCTCTCTTTGTTTCAAATAATCCTCTTCCTGTAAGGATAAGAATAAAATGTATCTCAGAACAGAAATCCATCTGTGTTAGAAGCAGAAGCATCTTGCTCATTGTTCCTCGCTGATCATTGGTTACATCCTACAAGGAATACTGTTTCCAAGTAAGGGTTTTGAAGGTATAGATAGGCTGTTTCCTCTAGATACGCCTATTTAGCTAAGTGGAAGGAACACGTGTATCTCTCAAAACAAATCCATCTGTATTAGTAACAGCAATATCTAGTACTTCGTTGCCCACTGAGAACTGAGTTAATAGTTGACAGGAATAGATCCTGAACATCATAGTGTTCAAGATGAGGAAGGCTCATTTTGTTCTAAATAAGCCTATGGAGCTGACTTGCAGAAACACATGTATCGTGCCAAAAAATGTCATCTATGTTCGAAGCTGCAGCATCTACCATATTGTTTCCTTGTGAGAATCAATTGAGCTTTTGAAAGGAATACTTCCTGCAATTGAGGAGGTTCTTGGTGGAGATCTGCTCAATTTGGTCAAAAGAGGCCTTTTAATCTAAGTTGAAGGAAAGCATGAATCTTTGAAAGAAACCCACTTATTTTAGAAGCATGAATATCTAGCAAAGTGTTTCTCTGTGAGAATTGAGGAATTTCTTGAAAGGAATACAACGTGAGAATCAGTATGCAAGGTGGAGAAAGGCTCATTTTATTCCTAAATGGTCTATTCAGCTGAGTTCAAGGAACGCACACATCTGTCCATAAGAATCCACCTATGGTAGAGGCTGCATCAGCTAGCTCATTGATTCCCTGTTAGAGTTGTATTAGTTTTTGAAAGGAATACCTCCTGAAACTCATGTATCTCTCTAAAGACATCCATCTTTGATAGAAGCAGGAATATGTAGAACATTGATTCCCTATGACAACTGAGTTTATTGTTGTAAGGAATACTTCCTGCACATCACACTGTTTCAGATGGACAGAGTCTCATTTATTCTCAAATGGTCTCTACATGAGCTGAAGAAACGCATCAATGTCAACCAAGAAACGATCTAAGTTTGAGACGGCAGCACCTAGCATGGTGTTATCCTGTGAGAATTGCGTTGGTTTTAGAAAGGAGCACTTCCTGATATATGGGATTTATTTACATGATGATACAATGTATTCGCTGAAAATAAGCCTATCCCGGTGAGTAGAAGAAACACTTGTATCTCGCAAAAATACCATCTATGATAGAAACTGCAGTATTTAGCACATTATTTTCCTGTGCTTATCCACTCAGGTTTGAAAGCCATACTTCCTGCAACTTAGTTGTTTCAAGATGGAGACTGCCTCTCTATGGTCCCAATAGGCCTACTCAACGTAGTTGAAGAAACACATGTATCTCTGTAAAGAAAAGCATGTATGTTAGAAGCAAGAACTCCAGCTCATTATTTCCCTGTGAAAATTAAGTTACTTTTGGAAAAGAATACTTCAGGCATCTTAGGGGTTTCAAGGTGGAGAAAGCCTGTGTTTGCTCCAACTTGGCTTAATCAGCTAAAATGAAAAAGACATGTATCTCTCCAAAGAAAAGCATCTATATTAAGCTGGAGGTTCTAGCACATTGTTTCCCTGTGAGAATTCAGTTTGTTTTTGAAAGGAATATTTCCTGCAACTTAGATTTTTCAACTTGGGAACAGGGTCCAGTTGGTCCAAATAGGCTTATTCAGCTGATTGGAAGAAACACATGTATCTCCACAAAGGAAATCATGTATGATCAAAGCTGAAGCATCTAGCATATCGTTTCCTGTGAGAATTGATTTTGGTTTTGAAAGGAATACTTCCTGTGAGTGAGTGTTTCAAGGTGCAGATAGGCTGTCTTTGCTCCAAATAGGCTTCTAAAGTTAAGGTGAAGAAAACTAGTCATTGTTCAAAAAAAACCATAAGTGTTAGAAGCATGACCATCTAGCAAATTGCTTCCCTGAGAGAAACGAGTCACATTTTGCAAGAAATACTTCCTAGAACATGCGTGTTTCAAGTTAGTGTTAAGGTCTCTATGTTCCCATTAGATATTTTCACCTTAGTTTAAATAACCCATGTATCTCTCTAAAGACAATCATCTGGCTAGAGCAGGGGCACGTAGAACATTGATTCCCAATGAGAACTGAGATAGTTTACGTAAGGAATACTTGTGGCAAATAATAGTTTTCAAATTTAGAGAGTGTTATTTTTTTATAAAATGGCCTCTTCACATGAGCTGAAGAAAAACATGTATCTCAACAAAGAAACCATCTGAGTTTGAGTCTGGGCATCTAGCATAAGGTTCCCCTGGAAGAGTTGAGTTGGATTTAGAAAGGAATACTTCCAACTATGTGGGCTTTGCTACATGTTGATAGGCTCTACTAGCTCCAAGTGAGCCTATTTGAATGAGTAGAAGAAACAGTCGTATCTTGGAAAGAAAATCATGTACGATAGAAGCTGCAGCATTTCGTACATTGTATCCCTGTGTGAATCCATTAAGATTTTGAAAGGCATACTTCCTGCAACTTAAATGTTTCTAGATGGAGATTGGCTCTCTATTGTCGAAATAGGCCTACTCAACATAGTTGAATAAACGCATGTATCTCTGTAAAGAAAAGCATGCATGTACAAAGCAAAAACTCTAGCGTGTTATTTCCCTATGAAAATTGAGTTCCTTGTGGAAATGAACACTTCAGGCATCTTAGCTGTTTCAAGGTGGAGAAAGGGTATGTTTGCATCAAGTAGGCCTATTCAACGAAGATGAAAAACACATGTATCTCTCCAAAGAAAATCATCTATATTAGGAGCTGGAGAATCTAGCATACTGTCTCGCTGTGAGAATTCAGTTTGCTTTTGAAAGGAATACTTCCTGCAGCTTAGTTGTTTCAAGTTGGAGAGAGGCGATGTTTGTTCCAAATAGGCCTAATGAACTGAGTTGACAAAAACATGTATCTCTCCAAAGAAAACCGTGTATGTTACATGCAGGGCAGTCTAGCTCCTTGTATATCTCTGAAAATTGTGTTAGAGTTCAAAAGGAAGGAATACTTCCTGCAAAGTATAGTTTTGAAGTTGGAGATAGGTTCTGTTTGCTCCAGATAGGCATATTTACTTAAGTTGAAGGAACACGTATGTCTCTCATAAGAAAACTAACTGTGTTAGAAGCAAGAGATACAGCACATTCTTGCTCAGTGAGAACTGAATTAGTTTTTGAAAGCAATAAGGCCTGAAGATCATAGTTTTCCAGGTGGAGTTAGGCTCGCTTTGCTCCAATAAGTCTATTCAGCTGAGTAGAAGAAACAGTTGTATCTCCCAAAGAGCAACATCTATGTTAGAAGTTATAGGATTAAGCACAACGTTTCCCTGTGAATATCAGTGAAGGTTTTCAAACACATAATTCCTGCACCTTAGTTGTTTCAGGGGGGGGGACAGTCCGCCTATCTTCCACTTAGGCCTAGTCAATTAAGTTGAAGAAGCACTTGTATCTCTATACATATAAGTGTATATGGTAGAAGCACAAGCATCTACCATATTGTTTCCTCAGGAAAACTGAGTCAGGTTTTCAGAACACTTCCTGAAAGTTAGGTGTTTCAAGGTACAGAAAAGCTCTGTTTGCTCCAACTAGGGCTATTTAGATGTGATGAAGAACCACATGTATCTCGCCAAAGAAAAGCATCTATGTTAGCAGTGGGAGAACCTAGCCCATTGTTTCTCTGTGAGAATTCAGTTTATTTTTGAAAGGAATACTTCCTGCAGCTTACTTGCCTCAATTGGAGACACACCCTGTCTGTACCAAATAGGCCTATTCAGCTCTGTTGAAGAAACACAAGTACCTCTTCAAAGGAAATCATAAATATTAGAAGCTGCAGTATCTAGCATATGGTTTCCTGTGAGAATCGATTAAGGTTTTGAAAGGAATACTTCATACAAGTTAAGGGTTTGAACCTGGAGATAGTCGCTCTTTGTTCCAAATAGGCTTTTTCAGGTAAGGTGGAGAAAAACAGGAAGGTGTCCAAAGAGAAAAATCTGTGTGAGAAGCATGCTCATCTAGCACATTGTTTCCCTGTGAGAGTTGAGGTAGTTTTTGAAAGGGACACTTCTTGCAAGTCATAGCTTGCAAGGTTGAGAAGGCTCATTTTATTCTCCAAAGGTCTCTTTGCTGTGCTGAAGAAATGCGTGTATCTCTCCAAAGGGAATCATCCATGTGAGAGGCTGGAGCATGGAACACATTGTTTCCCTGTGAGAGTTGAGACAGTTTTTGTAACAAATCCTTCATGCAACGTGGCTTTCTCAAGGCAGTGATAGGCTCTCTTTGTTTCAAATAATCCTCTTCCTGTAAGGATAAGAATAAAATGTATCTCAGAACAGAAATCCATCTGTGTTAGAAGCAGAAGCATCTTGCTCATTGTTCCTCGCTGATCATTGGTTACATCCTACAAGGAATACTGTTTCCAAGTAAGGGTTTTGAAGGTATAGATAGGCTGTTTCCTCTAGATACGCCTATTTAGCTAAGTGGAAGGAACACGTGTATCTCTCAAAACAAATCCATCTGTATTAGTAACAGCAATATCTAGTACTTCGTTGCCCACTGAGAACTGAGTTAATAGTTGACAGGAATAGATCCTGAACATCATAGTGTTCAAGATGAGGAAGGCTCATTTTGTTCTAAATAAGCCTATGGAGCTGACTTGCAGAAACACATGTATCGTGCCAAAAAATGTCATCTATGTTCGAAGCTGCAGCATCTACCATATTGTTTCCTTGTGAGAATCAATTGAGCTTTTGAAAGGAATACTTCCTGCAATTGAGGAGGTTCTTGGTGGAGATCTGCTCAATTTGGTCAAAAGAGGCCTTTTAATCTAAGTTGAAGGAAAGCATGAATCTTTGAAAGAAACCCACTTATTTTAGAAGCATGAATATCTAGCAAAGTGTTTCTCTGTGAGAATTGAGGAATTTCTTGAAAGGAATACAACGTGAGAATCAGTATGCAAGGTGGAGAAAGGCTCATTTTATTCCTAAATGGTCTATTCAGCTGAGTTCAAGGAACGCACACATCTGTCCATAAGAATCCACCTATGGTAGAGGCTGCATCAGCTAGCTCATTGATTCCCTGTTAGAGTTGTATTAGTTTTTGAAAGGAATACCTCCTGAAACTCATGTATCTCTCTAAAGACATCCATCTTTGATAGAAGCAGGAATATGTAGAACATTGATTCCCTATGACAACTGAGTTTATTGTTGTAAGGAATACTTCCTGCACATCACACTGTTTCAGATGGACAGAGTCTCATTTATTCTCAAATGGTCTCTACATGAGCTGAAGAAACGCATCAATGTCAACCAAGAAACGATCTAAGTTTGAGACGGCAGCACCTAGCATGGTGTTATCCTGTGAGAATTGCGTTGGTTTTAGAAAGGAGCACTTCCTGATATATGGGATTTATTTACATGATGATACAATGTATTCGCTGAAAATAAGCCTATCCCGGTGAGTAGAAGAAACACTTGTATCTCGCAAAAATACCATCTATGATAGAAACTGCAGTATTTAGCACATTATTTTCCTGTGCTTATCCACTCAGGTTTGAAAGCCATACTTCCTGCAACTTAGTTGTTTCAAGATGGAGACTGCCTCTCTATGGTCCCAATAGGCCTACTCAACGTAGTTGAAGAAACACATGTATCTCTGTAAAGAAAAGCATGTATGTTAGAAGCAAGAACTCCAGCTCATTATTTCCCTGTGAAAATTAAGTTACTTTTGGAAAAGAATACTTCAGGCATCTTAGGGGTTTCAAGGTGGAGAAAGCCTGTGTTTGCTCCAACTTGGCTTAATCAGCTAAAATGAAAAAGACATGTATCTCTCCAAAGAAAAGCATCTATATTAAGCTGGAGGTTCTAGCACATTGTTTCCCTGTGAGAATTCAGTTTGTTTTTGAAAGGAATATTTCCTGCAACTTAGATTTTTCAACTTGGGAACAGGGTCCAGTTGGTCCAAATAGGCTTATTCAGCTGATTGGAAGAAACACATGTATCTCCACAAAGGAAATCATGTATGATCAAAGCTGAAGCATCTAGCATATCGTTTCCTGTGAGAATTGATTTTGGTTTTGAAAGGAATACTTCCTGTGAGTGAGTGTTTCAAGGTGCAGATAGGCTGTCTTTGCTCCAAATAGGCTTCTAAAGTTAAGGTGAAGAAAACTAGTCATTGTTCAAAAAAAACCATAAGTGTTAGAAGCATGACCATCTAGCAAATTGCTTCCCTGAGAGAAACGAGTCACATTTTGCAAGAAATACTTCCTAGAACATGCGTGTTTCAAGTTAGTGTTAAGGTCTCTATGTTCCCATTAGATATTTTCACCTTAGTTTAAATAACCCATGTATCTCTCTAAAGACAATCATCTGGCTAGAGCAGGGGCACGTAGAACATTGATTCCCAATGAGAACTGAGATAGTTTACGTAAGGAATACTTGTGGCAAATAATAGTTTTCAAATTTAGAGAGTGTTATTTTTTTATAAAATGGCCTCTTCACATGAGCTGAAGAAAAACATGTATCTCAACAAAGAAACCATCTGAGTTTGAGTCTGGGCATCTAGCATAAGGTTCCCCTGGAAGAGTTGAGTTGGATTTAGAAAGGAATACTTCCAACTATGTGGGCTTTGCTACATGTTGATAGGCTCTACTAGCTCCAAGTGAGCCTATTTGAATGAGTAGAAGAAACAGTCGTATCTTGGAAAGAAAATCATGTACGATAGAAGCTGCAGCATTTCGTACATTGTATCCCTGTGTGAATCCATTAAGATTTTGAAAGGCATACTTCCTGCAACTTAAATGTTTCTAGATGGAGATTGGCTCTCTATTGTCGAAATAGGCCTACTCAACATAGTTGAATAAACGCATGTATCTCTGTAAAGAAAAGCATGCATGTACAAAGCAAAAACTCTAGCGTGTTATTTCCCTATGAAAATTGAGTTCCTTGTGGAAATGAACACTTCAGGCATCTTAGCTGTTTCAAGGTGGAGAAAGGGTATGTTTGCATCAAGTAGGCCTATTCAACGAAGATGAAAAACACATGTATCTCTCCAAAGAAAATCATCTATATTAGGAGCTGGAGAATCTAGCATACTGTCTCGCTGTGAGAATTCAGTTTGCTTTTGAAAGGAATACTTCCTGCAGCTTAGTTGTTTCAAGTTGGAGAGAGGCGATGTTTGTTCCAAATAGGCCTAATGAACTGAGTTGACAAAAACATGTATCTCTCCAAAGAAAACCGTGTATGTTACATGCAGGGCAGTCTAGCTCCTTGTATATCTCTGAAAATTGTGTTAGAGTTCAAAAGGAAGGAATACTTCCTGCAAAGTATAGTTTTGAAGTTGGAGATAGGTTCTGTTTGCTCCAGATAGGCATATTTACTTAAGTTGAAGGAACACGTATGTCTCTCATAAGAAAACTAACTGTGTTAGAAGCAAGAGATACAGCACATTCTTGCTCAGTGAGAACTGAATTAGTTTTTGAAAGCAATAAGGCCTGAAGATCATAGTTTTCCAGGTGGAGTTAGGCTCGCTTTGCTCCAATAAGTCTATTCAGCTGAGTAGAAGAAACAGTTGTATCTCCCAAAGAGCAACATCTATGTTAGAAGTTATAGGATTAAGCACAACGTTTCCCTGTGAATATCAGTGAAGGTTTTCAAACACATAATTCCTGCACCTTAGTTGTTTCAGGGGGGGGGACAGTCCGCCTATCTTCCACTTAGGCCTAGTCAATTAAGTTGAAGAAGCACTTGTATCTCTATACATATAAGTGTATATGGTAGAAGCACAAGCATCTACCATATTGTTTCCTCAGGAAAACTGAGTCAGGTTTTCAGAACACTTCCTGAAAGTTAGGTGTTTCAAGGTACAGAAAAGCTCTGTTTGCTCCAACTAGGGCTATTTAGATGTGATGAAGAACCACATGTATCTCGCCAAAGAAAAGCATCTATGTTAGCAGTGGGAGAACCTAGCCCATTGTTTCTCTGTGAGAATTCAGTTTATTTTTGAAAGGAATACTTCCTGCAGCTTACTTGCCTCAATTGGAGACACACCCTGTCTGTACCAAATAGGCCTATTCAGCTCTGTTGAAGAAACACAAGTACCTCTTCAAAGGAAATCATAAATATTAGAAGCTGCAGTATCTAGCATATGGTTTCCTGTGAGAATCGATTAAGGTTTTGAAAGGAATACTTCATACAAGTTAAGGGTTTGAACCTGGAGATAGTCGCTCTTTGTTCCAAATAGGCTTTTTCAGGTAAGGTGGAGAAAAACAGGAAGGTGTCCAAAGAGAAAAATCTGTGTGAGAAGCATGCTCATCTAGCACATTGTTTCCCTGTGAGAGTTGAGGTAGTTTTTGAAAGGGACACTTCTTGCAAGTCATAGCTTGCAAGGTTGAGAAGGCTCATTTTATTCTCCAAAGGTCTCTTTGCTGTGCTGAAGAAATGCGTGTATCTCTCCAAAGGGAATCATCCATGTGAGAGGCTGGAGCATGGAACACATTGTTTCCCTGTGAGAGTTGAGACAGTTTTTGTAACAAATCCTTCATGCAACGTGGCTTTCTCAAGGCAGTGATAGGCTCTCTTTGTTTCAAATAATCCTCTTCCTGTAAGGATAAGAATAAAATGTATCTCAGAACAGAAATCCATCTGTGTTAGAAGCAGAAGCATCTTGCTCATTGTTCCTCGCTGATCATTGGTTACATCCTACAAGGAATACTGTTTCCAAGTAAGGGTTTTGAAGGTATAGATAGGCTGTTTCCTCTAGATACGCCTATTTAGCTAAGTGGAAGGAACACGTGTATCTCTCAAAACAAATCCATCTGTATTAGTAACAGCAATATCTAGTACTTCGTTGCCCACTGAGAACTGAGTTAATAGTTGACAGGAATAGATCCTGAACATCATAGTGTTCAAGATGAGGAAGGCTCATTTTGTTCTAAATAAGCCTATGGAGCTGACTTGCAGAAACACATGTATCGTGCCAAAAAATGTCATCTATGTTCGAAGCTGCAGCATCTACCATATTGTTTCCTTGTGAGAATCAATTGAGCTTTTGAAAGGAATACTTCCTGCAATTGAGGAGGTTCTTGGTGGAGATCTGCTCAATTTGGTCAAAAGAGGCCTTTTAATCTAAGTTGAAGGAAAGCATGAATCTTTGAAAGAAACCCACTTATTTTAGAAGCATGAATATCTAGCAAAGTGTTTCTCTGTGAGAATTGAGGAATTTCTTGAAAGGAATACAACGTGAGAATCAGTATGCAAGGTGGAGAAAGGCTCATTTTATTCCTAAATGGTCTATTCAGCTGAGTTCAAGGAACGCACACATCTGTCCATAAGAATCCACCTATGGTAGAGGCTGCATCAGCTAGCTCATTGATTCCCTGTTAGAGTTGTATTAGTTTTTGAAAGGAATACCTCCTGAAACTCATGTATCTCTCTAAAGACATCCATCTTTGATAGAAGCAGGAATATGTAGAACATTGATTCCCTATGACAACTGAGTTTATTGTTGTAAGGAATACTTCCTGCACATCACACTGTTTCAGATGGACAGAGTCTCATTTATTCTCAAATGGTCTCTACATGAGCTGAAGAAACGCATCAATGTCAACCAAGAAACGATCTAAGTTTGAGACGGCAGCACCTAGCATGGTGTTATCCTGTGAGAATTGCGTTGGTTTTAGAAAGGAGCACTTCCTGATATATGGGATTTATTTACATGATGATACAATGTATTCGCTGAAAATAAGCCTATCCCGGTGAGTAGAAGAAACACTTGTATCTCGCAAAAATACCATCTATGATAGAAACTGCAGTATTTAGCACATTATTTTCCTGTGCTTATCCACTCAGGTTTGAAAGCCATACTTCCTGCAACTTAGTTGTTTCAAGATGGAGACTGCCTCTCTATGGTCCCAATAGGCCTACTCAACGTAGTTGAAGAAACACATGTATCTCTGTAAAGAAAAGCATGTATGTTAGAAGCAAGAACTCCAGCTCATTATTTCCCTGTGAAAATTAAGTTACTTTTGGAAAAGAATACTTCAGGCATCTTAGGGGTTTCAAGGTGGAGAAAGCCTGTGTTTGCTCCAACTTGGCTTAATCAGCTAAAATGAAAAAGACATGTATCTCTCCAAAGAAAAGCATCTATATTAAGCTGGAGGTTCTAGCACATTGTTTCCCTGTGAGAATTCAGTTTGTTTTTGAAAGGAATATTTCCTGCAACTTAGATTTTTCAACTTGGGAACAGGGTCCAGTTGGTCCAAATAGGCTTATTCAGCTGATTGGAAGAAACACATGTATCTCCACAAAGGAAATCATGTATGATCAAAGCTGAAGCATCTAGCATATCGTTTCCTGTGAGAATTGATTTTGGTTTTGAAAGGAATACTTCCTGTGAGTGAGTGTTTCAAGGTGCAGATAGGCTGTCTTTGCTCCAAATAGGCTTCTAAAGTTAAGGTGAAGAAAACTAGTCATTGTTCAAAAAAAACCATAAGTGTTAGAAGCATGACCATCTAGCAAATTGCTTCCCTGAGAGAAACGAGTCACATTTTGCAAGAAATACTTCCTAGAACATGCGTGTTTCAAGTTAGTGTTAAGGTCTCTATGTTCCCATTAGATATTTTCACCTTAGTTTAAATAACCCATGTATCTCTCTAAAGACAATCATCTGGCTAGAGCAGGGGCACGTAGAACATTGATTCCCAATGAGAACTGAGATAGTTTACGTAAGGAATACTTGTGGCAAATAATAGTTTTCAAATTTAGAGAGTGTTATTTTTTTATAAAATGGCCTCTTCACATGAGCTGAAGAAAAACATGTATCTCAACAAAGAAACCATCTGAGTTTGAGTCTGGGCATCTAGCATAAGGTTCCCCTGGAAGAGTTGAGTTGGATTTAGAAAGGAATACTTCCAACTATGTGGGCTTTGCTACATGTTGATAGGCTCTACTAGCTCCAAGTGAGCCTATTTGAATGAGTAGAAGAAACAGTCGTATCTTGGAAAGAAAATCATGTACGATAGAAGCTGCAGCATTTCGTACATTGTATCCCTGTGTGAATCCATTAAGATTTTGAAAGGCATACTTCCTGCAACTTAAATGTTTCTAGATGGAGATTGGCTCTCTATTGTCGAAATAGGCCTACTCAACATAGTTGAATAAACGCATGTATCTCTGTAAAGAAAAGCATGCATGTACAAAGCAAAAACTCTAGCGTGTTATTTCCCTATGAAAATTGAGTTCCTTGTGGAAATGAACACTTCAGGCATCTTAGCTGTTTCAAGGTGGAGAAAGGGTATGTTTGCATCAAGTAGGCCTATTCAACGAAGATGAAAAACACATGTATCTCTCCAAAGAAAATCATCTATATTAGGAGCTGGAGAATCTAGCATACTGTCTCGCTGTGAGAATTCAGTTTGCTTTTGAAAGGAATACTTCCTGCAGCTTAGTTGTTTCAAGTTGGAGAGAGGCGATGTTTGTTCCAAATAGGCCTAATGAACTGAGTTGACAAAAACATGTATCTCTCCAAAGAAAACCGTGTATGTTACATGCAGGGCAGTCTAGCTCCTTGTATATCTCTGAAAATTGTGTTAGAGTTCAAAAGGAAGGAATACTTCCTGCAAAGTATAGTTTTGAAGTTGGAGATAGGTTCTGTTTGCTCCAGATAGGCATATTTACTTAAGTTGAAGGAACACGTATGTCTCTCATAAGAAAACTAACTGTGTTAGAAGCAAGAGATACAGCACATTCTTGCTCAGTGAGAACTGAATTAGTTTTTGAAAGCAATAAGGCCTGAAGATCATAGTTTTCCAGGTGGAGTTAGGCTCGCTTTGCTCCAATAAGTCTATTCAGCTGAGTAGAAGAAACAGTTGTATCTCCCAAAGAGCAACATCTATGTTAGAAGTTATAGGATTAAGCACAACGTTTCCCTGTGAATATCAGTGAAGGTTTTCAAACACATAATTCCTGCACCTTAGTTGTTTCAGGGGGGGGGACAGTCCGCCTATCTTCCACTTAGGCCTAGTCAATTAAGTTGAAGAAGCACTTGTATCTCTATACATATAAGTGTATATGGTAGAAGCACAAGCATCTACCATATTGTTTCCTCAGGAAAACTGAGTCAGGTTTTCAGAACACTTCCTGAAAGTTAGGTGTTTCAAGGTACAGAAAAGCTCTGTTTGCTCCAACTAGGGCTATTTAGATGTGATGAAGAACCACATGTATCTCGCCAAAGAAAAGCATCTATGTTAGCAGTGGGAGAACCTAGCCCATTGTTTCTCTGTGAGAATTCAGTTTATTTTTGAAAGGAATACTTCCTGCAGCTTACTTGCCTCAATTGGAGGCACACCCTGTCTGTACCAAATAGGCCTATTCAGCTCTGTTGAAGAAACACAAGTACCTCTTCAAAGGAAATCATAAATATTAGAAGCTGCAGTATCTAGCATATGGTTTCCTGTGAGAATCGATTAAGGTTTTGAAAAGAATACTTCATACAAGTTAAGGGTTTGAACCTGGAGATAGTCGCTCTTTGTTCCAAATAGGCTTTTTCAGGTAAGGTGGAGAAAAACAGGAAGGTGTCCAAAGAGAAAAATCTGTGTGAGAAGCATGCTCATCTAGCACATTGTTTCCCTGTGAGAGTTGAGGTAGTTTTTGAAAGGGACACTTCTTGCAAGTTATAGCTTGCAAGGTTGAGAAGGCTCATTTTATTCTCCAAAGGTCTCTTTGCTGTGCTGAAGAAATGCGTGTATCTCTCCAAAGGGAATCATCCATGTGAGAGGCTGGAGCATGGAACACATTGTTTCCCTGTGAGAGTTGAGACAGTTTTTGTAACAAATCCTTCATGCAACGTGGCTTTCTCAAGGCAGTGATAGGCTCTCTTTGTTTCAAATAATCCTCTTCCTGTAAGGATAAGAATAAAATGTATCTCAGAACAGAAATCCATCTGTGTTAGAAGCAGAAGCATCTTGCTCATTGTTCCTCGCTGATTATTGGTTACATCCTACAAGGAATACTGTTTCCAAGTAAGAGTTTTGAAGGTATAGATAGGCTGTTTCCTCTAGATACGCCTATTTAGCTAAGTGGAAGGAACACGTGTATCTCTCAAAACAAATCCATCTGTATTAGTAACAGCAATATCTAGTACTTCGTTGCCCACTGAGAACTGAGTTAATAGTTGACAGGAATAGATCCTGAACATCATAGTGTTCAAGATGAGGAAGGCTCATTTTGTTCTAAATAAGCCTATGGAGCTGACTTGCAGAAACACATGTATCGTGCCAAAAAATGTCATCTATGTTCGAAGCTGCAGCATCTACCATATTGTTTCCTTGTGAGAATCAATTGAGCTTTTGAAAGGAATACTTCCTGCAATTGAGGAGGTTCTTGGTGGAGATCTGCTCAATTTGGTCAAAAGAGGCCTTTTAATCTAAGTTGAAGGAAAGCATGAATCTTTGAAAGAAACCCACTTATTTTAGAAGCATGAATATCTAGCAAAGTGTTTCTCTGTGAGAATTGAGGAATTTCTTGAAAGGAATACAACGTGAGAATCAGTATGCAAGGTGGAGAAAGGCTCATTTTATTCCTAAATGGTCTATTCAGCTGAGTTCAAGGAACGCACACATCTGTCCATAAGAATCCACCTATGGTAGAGGCTGCATCAGCTAGCTCATTGATTCCCTGTTAGAGTTGTATTAGTTTTTGAAAGGAATACCTCCTGAAACTCATGTATCTCTCTAAAGACATCCATCTTTGATAGAAGCAGGAATATGTAGAACATTGATTCCCTATGACAACTGAGTTTATTTTTGTAAGGAATACTTCCTGCACATCACACTGTTTCAGATGGACAGTCTCATTTATTCTCAAATGGTCTCTACATGAGCTGAAGAAACGCATCAATGTCAACCAAGAAACGATCTAAGTTTGAGACGGCAGCACCTAGCATGGTGTTATCCTGTGAGAATTGAGTTGGTTTTAGAAAGGAGCACTTCCTGATATATGGGATTTATTTACATGATGATACAATGTATTCGCTGAAAATAAGCCTATCCCGGTGAGTAGAAGAAACACTTGTATCTCGCAAAAATACCATCTATGATAGAAACTGCAGTATTTAGCACATTATTTTCCTGTGCTTATCCACTCAGGTTTGAAAGCCATACTTCCTGCAACTTAGTTGTTTCAAGATGGAGACTGCCTCTCTATGGTCCCAATAGGCCTACTCAACGTAGTTGAAGAAACACATGTATCTCTGTAAAGAAAAGCATGTATGTTAGAAGCAAGAACTCCAGCTCATTATTTCCCTGTGAAAATTAAGTTACTTTTGGAAAAGAATACTTCAGGCATCTTAGGGGTTTCAAGGTGGAGAAAGCCTGTGTTTGCTCCAACTTGGCTTAATCAGCTAAAATGAAAAAGACATGTATCTCTCCAAAGAAAAGCATCTATATTAAGCTGGAGGTTCTAGCACATTGTTTCCCTGTGAGAATTCAGTTTGTTTTTGAAAGGAATATTTCCTGCAACTTAGATTTTTCAACTTGGGAACAGGGTCCAGTTGGTCCAAATAGGCTTATTCAGCTGATTGGAAGAAACACATGTATCTCCACAAAGGAAATCATGTATGATCAAAGCTGAAGCATCTAGCATATCGTTTCCTGTGAGAATTGATTTTGGTTTTGAAAGGAATACTTCCTGTGAGTGAGTGTTTCAAGGTGCAGATAGGCTGTCTTTGCTCCAAATAGGCTTCTAAAGTTAAGGTGAAGAAAACTAGTCATTGTTCAAAAAAAACCATAAGTGTTAGAAGCATGACCATCTAGCAAATTGCTTCCCTGAGAGAAACGAGTCACATTTTGCAAGAAATACTTCCTAGAACATGCGTGTTTCAAGTTAGTGTTAAGGTCTCTATGTTCCCATTAGATATTTTCACCTTAGTTTAAATAACCCATGTATCTCTCTAAAGACAATCATCTGGCTAGAGCAGGGGCACGTAGAACATTGATTCCCAATGAGAACTGAGATAGTTTACGTAAGGAATACTTGTGGCAAATAATAGTTTTCAAATTTAGAGAGTGTTATTTTTTTATAAAATGGCCTCTTCACATGAGCTGAAGAAAAACATGTATCTCAACAAAGAAACCATCTGAGTTTGAGTCTGGGCATCTAGCATAAGGTTCCCCTGGAAGAGTTGAGTTGGATTTAGAAAGGAATACTTCCAACTATGTGGGCTTTGCTACATGTTGATAGGCTCTACTAGCTCCAAGTGAGCCTATTTGAATGAGTAGAAGAAACAGTCGTATCTTGGAAAGAAAATCATGTACGATAGAAGCTGCAGCATTTCGTACATTGTATCCCTGTGTGAATCCATTAAGATTTTGAAAGGCATACTTCCTGCAACTTAAATGTTTCTAGATGGAGATTGGCTCTCTATTGTCGAAATAGGCCTACTCAACATAGTTGAATAAACGCATGTATCTCTGTAAAGAAAAGCATGCATGTACAAAGCAAAAACTCTAGCGTGTTATTTCCCTATGAAAATTGAGTTCCTTGTGGAAATGAACACTTCAGGCATCTTAGCTGTTTCAAGGTGGAGAAAGGGTATGTTTGCATCAAGTAGGCCTATTCAACGAAGATGAAAAACACATGTATCTCTCCAAAGAAAATCATCTATATTAGGAGCTGGAGAATCTAGCATACTGTCTCGCTGTGAGAATTCAGTTTGCTTTTGAAAGGAATACTTCCTGCAGCTTAGTTGTTTCAAGTTGGAGAGAGGCGATGTTTGTTCCAAATAGGCCTAATGAACTGAGTTGACAAAAACATGTATCTCTCCAAAGAAAACCGTGTATGTTACATGCAGGGCAGTCTAGCTCCTTGTATATCTCTGAAAATTGTGTTAGAGTTCAAAAGGAAGGAATACTTCCTGCAAAGTATAGTTTTGAAGTTGGAGATAGGTTCTGTTTGCTCCAGATAGGCATATTTACTTAAGTTGAAGGAACACGTATGTCTCTCATAAGAAAACTAACTGTGTTAGAAGCAAGAGATACAGCACATTCTTGCTCAGTGAGAACTGAATTAGTTTTTGAAAGCAATAAGGCCTGAAGATCATAGTTTTCCAGGTGGAGTTAGGCTCGCTTTGCTCCAATAAGTCTATTCAGCTGAGTAGAAGAAACAGTTGTATCTCCCAAAGAGCAACATCTATGTTAGAAGTTATAGGATTAAGCACAACGTTTCCCTGTGAATATCAGTGAAGGTTTTCAAACACATAATTCCTGCACCTTAGTTGTTTCGGGGGGGGGACAGTCCGCCTATCTTCCACTTAGGCCTAGTCAATTAAGTTGAAGAAGCACTTGTATCTCTATACATATAAGTGTATATGGTAGAAGCACAAGCATCTACCATATTGTTTCCTCAGGAAAACTGAGTCAGGTTTTCAGAACACTTCCTGAAAGTTAGGTGTTTCAAGGTACAGAAAAGCTCTGTTTGCTCCAACTAGGGCTATTTAGATGTGATGAAGAACCACATGTATCTCGCCAAAGAAAAGCATCTATGTTAGCAGTGGGAGAACCTAGCCCATTGTTTCTCTGTGAGAATTCAGTTTATTTTTGAAAGGAATACTTCCTGCAGCTTACTTGCCTCAATTGGAGGCACACCCTGTCTGTACCAAATAGGCCTATTCAGCTCTGTTGAAGAAACACAAGTACCTCTTCAAAGGAAATCATAAATATTAGAAGCTGCAGTATCTAGCATATGGTTTCCTGTGAGAATCGATTAAGGTTTTGAAAAGAATACTTCATACAAGTTAAGGGTTTGAACCTGGAGATAGTCGCTCTTTGTTCCAAATAGGCTTTTTCAGGTAAGGTGGAGAAAAACAGGAAGGTGTCCAAAGAGAAAAATCTGTGTGAGAAGCATGCTCATCTAGCACATTGTTTCCCTGTGAGAGTTGAGGTAGTTTTTGAAAGGGACACTTCTTGCAAGTTATAGCTTGCAAGGTTGAGAAGGCTCATTTTATTCTCCAAAGGTCTCTTTGCTGTGCTGAAGAAATGCGTGTATCTCTCCAAAGGGAATCATCCATGTGAGAGGCTGGAGCATGGAACACATTGTTTCCCTGTGAGAGTTGAGACAGTTTTTGTAACAAATCCTTCATGCAACGTGGCTTTCTCAAGGCAGTGATAGGCTCTCTTTGTTTCAAATAATCCTCTTCCTGTAAGGATAAGAATAAAATGTATCTCAGAACAGAAATCCATCTGTGTTAGAAGCAGAAGCATCTTGCTCATTGTTCCTCGCTGATTATTGGTTACATCCTACAAGGAATACTGTTTCCAAGTAAGAGTTTTGAAGGTATAGATAGGCTGTTTCCTCTAGATACGCCTATTTAGCTAAGTGGAAGGAACACGTGTATCTCTCAAAACAAATCCATCTGTATTAGTAACAGCAATATCTAGTACTTCGTTGCCCACTGAGAACTGAGTTAATAGTTGACAGGAATAGATCCTGAACATCATAGTGTTCAAGATGAGGAAGGCTCATTTTGTTCTAAATAAGCCTATGGAGCTGACTTGCAGAAACACATGTATCGTGCCAAAAAATGTCATCTATGTTCGAAGCTGCAGCATCTACCATATTGTTTCCTTGTGAGAATCAATTGAGCTTTTGAAAGGAATACTTCCTGCAATTGAGGAGGTTCTTGGTGGAGATCTGCTCAATTTGGTCAAAAGAGGCCTTTTAATCTAAGTTGAAGGAAAGCATGAATCTTTGAAAGAAACCCACTTATTTTAGAAGCATGAATATCTAGCAAAGTGTTTCTCTGTGAGAATTGAGGAATTTCTTGAAAGGAATACAACGTGAGAATCAGTATGCAAGGTGGAGAAAGGCTCATTTTATTCCTAAATGGTCTATTCAGCTGAGTTCAAGGAACGCACACATCTGTCCATAAGAATCCACCTATGGTAGAGGCTGCATCAGCTAGCTCATTGATTCCCTGTTAGAGTTGTATTAGTTTTTGAAAGGAATACCTCCTGAAACTCATGTATCTCTCTAAAGACATCCATCTTTGATAGAAGCAGGAATATGTAGAACATTGATTCCCTATGACAACTGAGTTTATTTTTGTAAGGAATACTTCCTGCACATCACACTGTTTCAGATGGACAGTCTCATTTATTCTCAAATGGTCTCTACATGAGCTGAAGAAACGCATCAATGTCAACCAAGAAACGATCTAAGTTTGAGACGGCAGCACCTAGCATGGTGTTATCCTGTGAGAATTGAGTTGGTTTTAGAAAGGAGCACTTCCTGATATATGGGATTTATTTACATGATGATACAATGTATTCGCTGAAAATAAGCCTATCCCGGTGAGTAGAAGAAACACTTGTATCTTGCAAAAATACCATCTATGATAGAAACTGCAGTATTTAGCACATTATTTTCCTGTGCTTATCCACTCAGGTTTGAAAGCCATACTTCCTGCAACTTAGTTGTTTCAAGATGGAGACTGCCTCTCTATGGTCCCAATAGGCCTTCTCAACGTAGTTGAAGAAACACATGTATCTCTGTAAAGAAAAGCATGTATGTTAGAAGCAAGAACTCCAGCTCATTATTTCCCTGTGAAAATTAAGTTACTTTTGGAAAAGAATACTTCAGGCATCTTAGGGGTTTCAAGGTGGAGAAAGCCTGTGTTTGCTCCAACTTGGCTTAATCAGCTAAAATGAAAAAGACATGTATCTCTCCAAAGAAAAGCATCTATATTAAGCTGGAGGTTCTAGCACATTGTTTCCCTGTGAGAATTCAGTTTGTTTTTGAAAGGAATATTTCCTGCAACTTAGATTTTTCAACTTGGGAACAGGGTCCAGTTGGTCCAAATAGGCTTATTCAGCTGATTGGAAGAAACACATGTATCTCCACAAAGGAAATCATGTATGATCAAAGCTGAAGCATCTAGCATATCGTTTCCTGTGAGAATTGATTTTGGTTTTGAAAGGAATACTTCCTGTGAGTGAGTGTTTCAAGGTGCAGATAGGCTGTCTTTGCTCCAAATAGGCTTCTAAAGTTAAGGTGAAGAAAACTAGTCATTGTTCAAAAAAACCCATAAGTGTTAGAAGCATGACCATCTAGCAAATTGCTTCCCTGAGAGAAACGAGTCACATTTTGCAAGAAATACTTCCTAGAACATGCGTGTTTCAAGTTAGTGTTAAGGTCTCTATGTTCCCATTAGATATTTTCACCTTAGTTTAAATAACCCATGTATCTCTCTAAAGACAATCATCTGGCTAGAGCAGGGGCACGTAGAACATTGATTCCCAATGAGAACTGAGATAGTTTACGTAAGGAATACTTGTGGCAAATAATAGTTTTCAAATTTAGAGAGTGTTATTTTTTTATAAAATGGCCTCTTCACATGAGCTGAAGAAAAACATGTATCTCAACAAAGAAACCATCTGAGTTTGAGTCTGGGCATCTAGCATAAGGTTCCCCTGGAAGAGTTGAGTTGGATTTAGAAAGGAATACTTCCAACTATGTGGGCTTTGCTACATGTTGATAGGCTCTACTAGCTCCAAGTGAGCCTATTTGAATGAGTAGAAGAAACAGTCGTATCTTGGAAAGAAAATCATGTACGATAGAAGCTGCAGCATTTCGTACATTGTATCCCTGTGTGAATCCATTAAGATTTTGAAAGGCATACTTCCTGCAACTTAAATGTTTCTAGATGGAGATTGGCTCTCTATTGTCGAAATAGGCCTACTCAACATAGTTGAATAAACGCATGTATCTCTGTAAAGAAAAGCATGCATGTACAAAGCAAAAACTCTAGCGTGTTATTTCCCTATGAAAATTGAGTTCCTTGTGGAAATGAACACTTCAGGCATCTTAGCTGTTTCAAGGTGGAGAAAGGGTATGTTTGCATCAAGTAGGCCTATTCAACGAAGATGAAAAACACATGTATCTCTCCAAAGAAAATCATCTATATTAGGAGCTGGAGAATCTAGCATACTGTCTCGCTGTGAGAATTCAGTTTGCTTTTGAAAGGAATACTTCCTGCAGCTTAGTTGTTTCAAGTTGGAGAGAGGCGATGTTTGTTCCAAATAGGCCTAATGAACTGAGTTGACAAAAACATGTATCTCTCCAAAGAAAACCGTGTATGTTACATGCAGGGCAGTCTAGCTCCTTGTATATCTCTGAAAATTGTGTTAGAGTTCAAAAGGAAGGAATACTTCCTGCAAAGTATAGTTTTGAAGTTGGAGATAGGTTCTGTTTGCTCCAGATAGGCATATTTACTTAAGTTGAAGGAACACGTATGTCTCTCATAAGAAAACTAACTGTGTTAGAAGCAAGAGATACAGCACATTCTTGCTCAGTGAGAACTGAATTAGTTTTTGAAAGCAATAAGGCCTGAAGATCATAGTTTTCCAGGTGGAGTTAGGCTCGCTTTGCTCCAATAAGTCTATTCAGCTGAGTAGAAGAAACAGTTGTATCTCCCAAAGAGCAACATCTATGTTAGAAGTTATAGGATTAAGCACAACGTTTCCCTGTGAATATCAGTGAAGGTTTTCAAACACATAATTCCTGCACCTTAGTTGTTTCGGGGGGGGGACAGTCCGCCTATCTTCCACTTAGGCCTAGTCAATTAAGTTGAAGAAGCACTTGTATCTCTATACATATAAGTGTATATGGTAGAAGCACAAGCATCTACCATATTGTTTCCTCAGGAAAACTGAGTCAGGTTTTCAGAACACTTCCTGAAAGTTAGGTGTTTCAAGGTACAGAAAAGCTCTGTTTGCTCCAACTAGGGCTATTTAGATGTGATGAAGAACCACATGTATCTCGCCAAAGAAAAGCATCTATGTTAGCAGTGGGAGAACCTAGCCCATTGTTTCTCTGTGAGAATTCAGTTTATTTTTGAAAGGAATACTTCCTGCAGCTTACTTGCCTCAATTGGAGGCACACCCTGTCTGTACCAAATAGGCCTATTCAGCTCTGTTGAAGAAACACAAGTACCTCTTCAAAGGAAATCATAAATATTAGAAGCTGCAGTATCTAGCATATGGTTTCCTGTGAGAATCGATTAAGGTTTTGAAAAGAATACTTCATACAAGTTAAGGGTTTGAACCTGGAGATAGTCGCTCTTTGTTCCAAATAGGCTTTTTCAGGTAAGGTGGAGAAAAACAGGAAGGTGTCCAAAGAGAAAAATCTGTGTGAGAAGCATGCTCATCTAGCACATTGTTTCCCTGTGAGAGTTGAGGTAGTTTTTGAAAGGGACACTTCTTGCAAGTTATAGCTTGCAAGGTTGAGAAGGCTCATTTTATTCTCCAAAGGTCTCTTTGCTGTGCTGAAGAAATGCGTGTATCTCTCCAAAGGGAATCATCCATGTGAGAGGCTGGAGCATGGAACACATTGTTTCCCTGTGAGAGTTGAGACAGTTTTTGTAACAAATCCTTCATGCAACGTGGCTTTCTCAAGGCAGTGATAGGCTCTCTTTGTTTCAAATAATCCTCTTCCTGTAAGGATAAGAATAAAATGTATCTCAGAACAGAAATCCATCTGTGTTAGAAGCAGAAGCATCTTGCTCATTGTTCCTCGCTGATTATTGGTTACATCCTACAAGGAATACTGTTTCCAAGTAAGAGTTTTGAAGGTATAGATAGGCTGTTTCCTCTAGATACGCCTATTTAGCTAAGTGGAAGGAACACGTGTATCTCTCAAAACAAATCCATCTGTATTAGTAACAGCAATATCTAGTACTTCGTTGCCCACTGAGAACTGAGTTAATAGTTGACAGGAATAGATCCTGAACATCATAGTGTTCAAGATGAGGAAGGCTCATTTTGTTCTAAATAAGCCTATGGAGCTGACTTGCAGAAACACATGTATCGTGCCAAAAAATGTCATCTATGTTCGAAGCTGCAGCATCTACCATATTGTTTCCTTGTGAGAATCAATTGAGCTTTTGAAAGGAATACTTCCTGCAATTGAGGAGGTTCTTGGTGGAGATCTGCTCAATTTGGTCAAAAGAGGCCTTTTAATCTAAGTTGAAGGAAAGCATGAATCTTTGAAAGAAACCCACTTATTTTAGAAGCATGAATATCTAGCAAAGTGTTTCTCTGTGAGAATTGAGGAATTTCTTGAAAGGAATACAACGTGAGAATCAGTATGCAAGGTGGAGAAAGGCTCATTTTATTCCTAAATGGTCTATTCAGCTGAGTTCAAGGAACGCACACATCTGTCCATAAGAATCCACCTATGGTAGAGGCTGCATCAGCTAGCTCATTGATTCCCTGTTAGAGTTGTATTAGTTTTTGAAAGGAATACCTCCTGAAACTCATGTATCTCTCTAAAGACATCCATCTTTGATAGAAGCAGGAATATGTAGAACATTGATTCCCTATGACAACTGAGTTTATTTTTGTAAGGAATACTTCCTGCACATCACACTGTTTCAGATGGACAGTCTCATTTATTCTCAAATGGTCTCTACATGAGCTGAAGAAACGCATCAATGTCAACCAAGAAACGATCTAAGTTTGAGACGGCAGCACCTAGCATGGTGTTATCCTGTGAGAATTGAGTTGGTTTTAGAAAGGAGCACTTCCTGATATATGGGATTTATTTACATGATGATACAATGTATTCGCTGAAAATAAGCCTATCCCGGTGAGTAGAAGAAACACTTGTATCTTGCAAAAATACCATCTATGATAGAAACTGCAGTATTTAGCACATTATTTTCCTGTGCTTATCCACTCAGGTTTGAAAGCCATACTTCCTGCAACTTAGTTGTTTCAAGATGGAGACTGCCTCTCTATGGTCCCAATAGGCCTTCTCAACGTAGTTGAAGAAACACATGTATCTCTGTAAAGAAAAGCATGTATGTTAGAAGCAAGAACTCCAGCTCATTATTTCCCTGTGAAAATTAAGTTACTTTTGGAAAAGAATACTTCAGGCATCTTAGGGGTTTCAAGGTGGAGAAAGCCTGTGTTTGCTCCAACTTGGCTTAATCAGCTAAAATGAAAAAGACATGTATCTCTCCAAAGAAAAGCATCTATATTAAGCTGGAGGTTCTAGCACATTGTTTCCCTGTGAGAATTCAGTTTGTTTTTGAAAGGAATATTTCCTGCAACTTAGATTTTTCAACTTGGGAACAGGGTCCAGTTGGTCCAAATAGGCTTATTCAGCTGATTGGAAGAAACACATGTATCTCCACAAAGGAAATCATGTATGATCAAAGCTGAAGCATCTAGCATATTGTTTCCTGTGAGAATTGATTTTGGTTTTGAAAGGAATACTTCCTGTGAGTGGGTGTTTCAAGGTGGAGATAGGCTGTCTTTGCTCCAAATAGGCTTCTAAAGTTAAGGTGAAGAAAACTAGTCATTGTTCAAAAAAAACCATAAGTGTTAGAAGCATGACCATCTAGCAAATTGCTTCCCTGAGAGAAACGAGTCACATTTTGCAAGAAATACTTCCTAGAACGTGAGTGTTTCAAGTCAGTGATGAGCTCTCTATGTTCACATTAGATATTTTCAGCTTAGTTTAAATAACCCATGTATCTCTCTAAAGACAACCATCTGGCTACAGCAGGAGCATGTAGAACATTGATACCCCATGAAAACTGAGATAGTTTACGTAAGGAATACTTGCGGCAAATAATAGTTTTTCAATGGAGAGAGTGTTACTTTTTTATAAAATGGCCTGTTCACATGAGCTGAAGAAACACATGTATCTCAACAGAGAAACCACCTGAGTTCGAGTCTGGGCATCTAGCATAAGGTTCCCCTGGAAGAGTTGAGTTGGATTGAGAAAGGAATACTTCCCACTATGGGGACTTTGCTCCATGTTGATAGGCTCTACTCGCTCCAAATGAGCCTATTTGACTCAGTAGAAGAAACACTAGTATCTTCGAAAGAAAACCATGTACGATAGAAGCTGCAGCATTTAGTACACTGTTTCCCTGTGTGAATCCATTAAGATTTTGAAAGGCATACTTCCTGCAACATAGGTGTTTCTAGATCGAGATTGGCTCTTTTTGTCGAAATAGGCCTACTCAACATAGTTGAATAAATGCATGTATCTCTATGAAGAAAAGCATGTATGTACAAAGCAAGAAATCTAGCGTAGTATTTCCCTATGAAACTTGAGTTCATTGTGGAAATGAACCCATCAGGCATCTTAGCTGTTACAAGGTGGAGAAAGGGTATGTTTGCTTCAAGTAGGCCTTTTCAACGAAGATGAAAAACACATGTATCTCTCCAAAGAAAATCATCTATATTAGAAGCTGGAGAATCTAGCACTCTGTTTCGCTGTGAGAGTTCAGTTTGTTTTTGAAAGGAATACTTCCTGCAGCTTAGTTGTTTCAAGTTCGAGAGAGGCGATGTTTGTTCCAAATAGGCCTAATGAACTGAGTTGACAAAAACATGTATCTCTCCAAAGAAAACCATATATGTTACATGCAGGGCAGTCTAGCTCCTTGTGTATCTCTGAAAATTGTGTTATAGTTCAAAAGGAAGGAATACTTACTGCAAAGTATAGTTTTGAAGTTGGACATAGGCTCTCGTTGCTCGAGATAGGCATATTTACTTAAGTTGAAGGAACACATATATCTCTCATAAGAAAACTAACTTTGTTAGAAGCAAGAGATACAGCACATTCTTGCCCAGTGAGAACTGAATTAGTTTTTGAAAGCAATAAGGCCTGAAGATCATAGTTTTCAAGGTGGAGTTAGGCTCTCTTTGCTCCAATAAGCCTATTCAGCTGAGGAGAAGAAACAGTTGTATCTCCCAAAGAGCAACATCTATGTTAGAAGTAATAGCATTAAGCACAATGGTTCCCTGTGAATATCAGTGAAGGTTTTCAAACACATTATTCCTGCACCTTAGTTGTTTCAGGGTGGGGACTGTCTGCCTATCTTCCACTTAGGCCTAGTCAATTAAGTTGAAGAAGCACTTGTATCTCTATACATATAAGTGTATATGGTAGAAGCACAAGCATCTACCATATTGTTTCCTCAGGAAAACTGAGTCAGGTTTTCAGAACACTTCCTGAAAGTTAGGTGTTTCAAGGTACAGAAAAGCTCTGTTTGCTCCAACTAGGGCTATTCAGATGTGATGAAGAACCACATGTATCTCGCCAAAGAAAAGCATCTATGTTAGCAGTGGGAGAACCTAGTCCATTGTTTCTCTGTCAGAATTCAGTTTATTTTTGAAAGGAATACTTCCTGCAACTTAGTTGTTTGAAGTTGGAGATAGGCGATGTTTGTTCCAAATAGGCCTAATGAACTGAGTTGAAAAAAGCATGTATCTCTCCAAAGAAAACTGTGTATGTTACAAGCACGGCAATCTAGCTCCTTATATCCCTCTGAAAATAGAGTTAGAGTTCAAAAGGAAGGAATTCTTCCTGCAAAGGATAGTTTTCAAGTTGGAGGTAGGCTCTGTTTGCTCCAGATAGGCATATTCACTTAAGTTGAAGGAACACATGTATCTCTCTTAAAAAAAACTGTCTGTGTTAGAAGCAAGAGATACAGTGCATTCTTCCCCAGTGAGAATTGAAATAGTTTTTGAAAGTAATATGGCCTGAAGATCATAGTTTTCAAGATTGATGTAGGCTCTCTTTACTCCAATAAGCTTATTCAGCTGAGTAGAAGAAACACTTGTATCTCCAGGAGAACATCAACTATATTAGAAGATGGAGTCTTAAGTGCAATATCTCCCTGTGAATATTGATTCAGATTTTGAAACAGAAAATTCCTGCAACTTAGATGTTTCAGGGTGGGGATTGTCTCCCTATCTTATACTTATTCCTACTCAATTAAGTTGAAATAGCACTTGAATCTCTATAAAGATAAGTGTGTATGATAGAAACACAAACATCCAGCATATTTTATCCTCATGAAAACTGATTTAGGTTTTGAGAACACTTGCGGAAACATGGGTGTTTCAAGGTGGAGAAAGATTCTGTTTGCTGCAACTAGGGCTATTCAGATGTGGTGAAGAACCACATTTATCTGCCAAAATATAATCTATTTTAGAAGCTGGAGAACCCAGCACATTGTTTCCAGGTGAGAATTAAGTTTATTTTTGTAAATCATACTTCCTGCAGCTTAGTTGTTTCAAGTTGGAGACACACGCTGTCTCTTCCAAATAGGCCTTTTCAGCTTTGTAGAAGAAACACAGATACCTCTACAAATTAAATCATGTATGCTAGAAGACGCAGCATCTAGCACATCTTTTCCTGTGAGAATCGATTTAGATTTGAAAATAATACTTCTGGCAAATTAAGGGTTTCAAGGTGGAGATAGTCTCTCTTTGCTCCAAATAGGCTTTTTCAGGTAAGGTGAAGAAAAACAGGAATGTATCAAAAGAAAACCATCTGTGTGAGAATCATGTCATCTATCACATTGTTTCCCTGTGAGAGTTGAGTTATTTTTTGAAAGTGATACGTCCTGCAGATCATAGTTTTCAAGGTTGAGAAAGGCTCATTTTATTCTGAAAAGACATATTCAGCTGTGTTGAAGAAATGCATGTATCTCTCCAAAGGAAACAATACATGTGTGAGGCTGCTGCATGGACACATTGCTTTCCTGTAAGAGATGTGATAGTTTTTGCAACAAATACTTCATGCAACATGGGTTTCTCAAGGTAGTGATAGGCTCTCTTTGTTTCAAATAAGCCTCTTCCTGTAAGTATAAGAATGAAATGTATCTCATGAGAGAAAAACATCTCTGTTAGAAGCAGGAGCATCTTGCTTATTGTTTCCCTGTGATAATTGCATTAGAGCCTGAGAGGAATACTCTTGGCAAGTAAGAGTTTTCCAGGTATAGATAGTCTCTGTTTCCTCTAGCTAGGCCTATTCACGTAAGTTGTAGGAACACATGTATCTCTTGAAGCAAATCCATCTGTGTTAGTAACAGGAGCATCTGGCACTTAGTTGCCCACTGAGTACTGAGTTAATTTTTGAAAGAAATTGATCCTGAAAATCATAGTTTTTAAGAGGAGAAAGGCTCATTTTATTCCTACGAAGCTGAGATAAGCAAACATTTGTATCTCTCCAAAAGAAATCATCTACGTTAGAAGCTGCAGCATCGAGCATATTTTTTCCTTGTGAGAATCAATTGAGATTTTTAATGGAATACTTCTGCGACTTAGGTGTCTCAAGGTGGAGATAAGCTCAATTTGCTCCAAAGAAGCCTTTTTTTCTAAGTTGAAGAAAAACATGAATTTGAAAGAAAACCATTTGTTTTAGAAGCATGAGTATCTAGTATCTAGTATCTCAATTCTGTGAGAATTGAGGTATTTATTGAAAGGAATGCATCCTGCAAATAAGTTTCCAAGATGGAGAAAGGCCCATTTTTTCCCAAAATTTCCTATTCAGCCGAGTTGAAGAAATGCATATATCTGTCCAAAAGAATCCATCTATGTTAGATGGTTCAGCATCTAGCTCATTGTTTCCCTGTAAGAGTTGAGTTAGTTTTTGAAAGGAATACTTCCTGGAATGTGGGTTTTTCAAGGTTGTGAAAGGCTCTCTTTTTTCCAACTATGCATTTTCAGTTGAGTTTAAGAAACACATATATCTCTCTAAAGACAACCATCAGTGTTAGAAGCAGAAATATGTAGAACATTGATTCCGTGTGAGTTTATTTTTCTAAGGAATACATCCTGCACATCATACTTATTAAGATGGAGATTGTCTCATTTATTCTAAAATGGCCTCTACATGAGCTGAAGAAATGCATGTATTTCAAACATCACACCATCTACGTTCCAGACTGCAGCATCTAGCACATTGTTATCCTGTGAGAACTGAGTTGGTTTTTGAAAGGAACACTTCCTGATATGTGGGATATTCTACATGCATCCTTAAGCACAATATGTCCCAGTGAATATTGATTAAGGTTTTGAGACATATAATTCCTATAACTTAGTTGTTTCAGAATGGGGATTAGCTCCCTATCCTACACTTAGACCTACTCAATTAAGATGAAGAAGCACTTGTATCTCTATAAAGATAAGTGCGTATGATAGGAACACAAACATCTAGCATATTGTGTCCTCATGTAAACTGAGTTAGGTTTTGAGAACATTTCCCGAAACTTGGGTATTTCAAGGTGGAGAAAGGCTCTGTTTGCTGCAACTAGGGTTATTCAGATGTGGTGAAGAACCCCATGTGTCTCTCCAAAAAAAATCAACTATATTAGAAGCTGGAGAACCTAGCACATTGTTTCCCTTTGAGAATTCAGTTTATTTTTGAAAGGAATACTTCCTGCAGCTTAGTTGCTTCAAAGTGGAGACACACCCTGTCTGTTCCAAATAGGCCTATTCAGCTGTGTTGAGTAACACAAGTACCTCTACAAATGAAATCTTGTATGTTAGAAGCCGCAGCATCTAGCATATTTTTTTACTTTGAGAATCAATTTAGGTTTGAAAGGAATACTTCTGGCAATTTAAGGCTTTCAAGGTGGAGATAGTCTCTCTTTGTTCCAAATAGGCTTTTCCAGGTAAGGTGAAGAAAAACAGGAATGTACCAAAAGAAAACCATCTGTGTGAGAGCATGCCATGTATCACATTGTTTCCCTGTGAGAGTTGAGTTAGTTTTTGAAAGGGATACTTCCTGCAAATCATAGTTTACCAGGTTGACAAAGGCTCATTTTATTCTGAAAAGGCCTATTCAGCTGTGTTGAAGAAATGCGTGTAGCTCCCCAAAGGAAACCATCCATGTGAGAGGCTGCAGCATAGACCACATTGTTTCCCTATGAGAGATGAGATAATTTTTGCAACAAATACTTCATGCTATGTTGGTTTCTCAAGGTGGTGATAGGCTCTCTTTGTTTCAAATAGGCCTCTTCTGTTAAGTAGAAGAAAGAAATGTATCTAAGAGAGAATAACATCTCATTAGAAGCAGGATCATCTTCCTTATTGTTTCCCTGTGATAATTGTGGTAGAGGCAGAGAGGAATATTCTTTGCAAGTAACAGTTTTCAAGGTATAGATAGGCTGTGTTTCCTCTAGATAGGCCTATTCACCTAAGTTGAAGGAACACATGTATCTCTCAAAGGAAACCCATCTTTGTTAGTAACAGGAGCATCTAGCACTTAGTTGCCCACTGAGAATTAAGTTAATTTTTAAAGGAATAAATCCTGAAAATCATAGTTTTCCAGAGGTGCAAGGCTCATTTAGTTCCAAATAAGCCTAGGATCTGAGTTGAAGAAACATATGTATCTCTCCAAAAGATATCATCTATGTTAGAGACTGTAACACTTAACATATTTTTTCCTTGTGAGAATCAAGAAAACTATCTATATTAGAAGCTGGAGAATCTAGCACATTGTTTCCCTGTGAGAATTCAGTTTGTTATTGAAAGGAATACTTCCTGCAACTTAATTGCTTCAAGTTGGAGACAGGCTATGTTTGTTCCAAATAGGCCTCTTGAACTGAGTTGAAAAACACATGTATCTCTCAAAAGAAAATCATCTATATTAGAAGCTGGAGAATCTAGCACATTGTTTCCTAGTGAGAATTCAGATTGTTTTCGAAAGGAATACTGCCTGTAACTTAGTTACTTCAAGTTGGAGACAAACTATGTTTGTTCCAATTAGGCCTATTGTACTTAGTTGAAAAACATGTGTATCTATCCAAAGAAAACTGTCTATGTTAGAAGAAGGACAATCTACCATCTTTTTTCCCTATGAAAATTGAGATAGAAGTATAGAGGAAGGAATCCTTTCTACAAATCATAATTTTCAAGTTGGACGCAGTCTCTGTTTTGTCCAGATAAGCTTATTCACCTAAGTTGAAGGAACACATGTATCTCTCATAAGAAAACTATCTGTGTTAGAAGCAAGAGATATAGTGCATGCTTGCCCAGAAAGAAATGAATTACTTTTTAATTCATTTAAAAAAGCAATACTTCCTGAAATTCATTGTTTTCTAGGTGGGGTTAGGCTCTGTTTGCTCCAATTACCCTATTCAGCTGAGTAGAAGAAACATTTGTTTCTCCCAGAGAACAACATTTCTATTAGAAGATGGAGCATTAAGTGCAATATCTCTTTGTGAATATCGATTAAGGTTTTGAAGCAGATAATTACTACAACTTAGTTGTTCAGGGAGAGGATTGGCTCCCTATTGTATACTTAGGCCTACTCAATTAACTTGAAGAAGCACTTGTATCTCTATAAAGATGTGTGTATGATAGGAACACAAACTTCTAGCATATTGTTTCCTCATGAAAACTCAGTTAGGTTTTGAGAACACTTGCTGAAACTTGGATTTTTCAAGGTGGAGAAAGGTTCTGTTTGCTGCAAGTAGGGCTATTCAGACGTGATGAAGAACCACATGTATCTTTCCAAAAAAATCGTCTATGTTAGAAGCTGGAGAACCTAGTACATTGATTCCCTGTTTGAATTCATTGTATTTTTGAAAGTAATACTTCCTGCAGCTTAGTTGCTTCAAAATGGAGACACACGCTGTCTATTCCAAATAGGCCTATTCAGCTGTGTTGAATAAACACAAGTACCTCTACAAATGAAATCTTGTATGTTAGAAGCCGCAGCATCTAGCATATCTTTTACTGTGAGAATCGATATCGGTTTGAAAGGAATACTTCCGGCAAGTTAAGGGTTTCAAGGTGGAGATAGTCTCTCTTTGTTCCAAATAGGCTTTTCAAGGTAAGGTGAGGATAAACAGGAAAGTACCAAAAGAAAACCATCTGCATGAGAATCATGCCATCTAGCACATTGTTTCCCTGTGAGAGTTGAGTTAGTGTTTGAAAGGGATACTTCCTGCTATTCATAGTTTTCCAGGTTGAGAAAGGCTCATTTTATTCTAAAATGGCCTATTCATCTGTGTTGAAGAAATGCCTGTATATCTCCAAAGGAAACCATCCATGTGAGAGGTTGCAGCATGGACAATGTTATTTCCCTATGAGAGGTGAGATACTTTTTACAACAAATACTTCATGCAACGTGGGTTCCTCAAGGTAGTGATAGGCTCTCTTTGTTTCAAATAGTCCTCTTCCATTAAATAAAAGAAAGAAATGTACCTCATGAGAGAAAAACATCTCTGTTAGAAGCAGGAGCATCTTGCTTATTCATTCCCTGTGATAATTGTGGTAGAGCCTGAGAGGAAATCTCTTTGCAAGTAACAGTTTTCAAGGTATAGATAGGCTCTGTTTCCTCTAGATAGGTCTTTTCACTTTAGTTGAAGGAACACATGCATCTCTCGAAACAAATCCATGTGTGTTAGTAACAGGAGCATCTAGCACTTAGTTGCCCACTGAGAATTGAGTTAATTTTTGAAAGGAGTAGATCCTGAAAATCATAATTTTCAATAGGAGAAAGGCTCATTTGGTTCCAATAAGCCTATGGATCTGAGTTGATGAAGCATATGTATCTCTCAAAAGATATCATCTGTGTTAGAAGCTGCAGCACCGAACCTACTTTCTCCTTGAGAGAATCAAGAAAACCATCTATATTAGAAGCTGGAGAATCTAGCACATTGTTTCCCTGTGAGAATTCAGTTTGTTATTGAAAGGAGTATTTCCTGCAACTTAGTTACTTCAAGTTGGAGACAGGCTATGTTTGTTCCAAATAGGCCTATTGAACTGAGTTCAAAAACACATGTATCTCTACAAAGAAAAGCCTCTTTTTTAGAAGCAGGACAATCTAGCCACTTTTTCCCCTAAGAAAATTGAGTAAGAGATCAAAAGTAAGGAATACTCCCTACAAATCATAGTTTTCAAGTTCGACATAAGCTCTGATTTCTCCAGAAAGGCATATTCACCTAAGTTGAAGGAACACATGTATCTCTTGTAAGAAAACTCTTTGAGTTAGAATAAACAGATATAGCGCATTCTTGCCCAGTAAGAATTGAATTAGTTTTTAAAAGGAATATTTCCTGAAGTTCATTGTTTTCTAGGTGGAGTTCATCTCTGTTCGCCTCCAATAAGCCTATTCAGCTGAGTAGAAGAAACATTTGTATCTTCTGGAGAACAGCATCTATATTAGAAGGTGGAGCCTTAAGTGCAATATCTCCCTGTGAATATCGATTAAGGTTTTGAAACAGATAATTCCTGCAACTTAGTTGTTTCAGGGAGGGGATTGGCTCCCTATCATAAACTTAGGCCTACTCAAGAAAGTTGAAGAAGCACTTGTATCTCTATAAAAATAAGTGTGTATTTTAGAAACACAAGCATCTAGCATACTGTTTCCTCATGAAAACTGAGTTAGGTTTTGAGAACACTTGTCGAAACTTGGGTGTTGCAAGGTGGAAAAAGGCTCTGTATGCTTCAACTAGGGTTATTCACATGTGATGAAGAACCACATGTATCTCTCCAAAAAAATCATCTATGTTAGAAGCTTCAGAACCTAATACATTGTTTCCCTGTAACGATTCAGATTATTTTTGAAAGTAATACTTCCTGTAACTTAGTTGCTTCAAGTTGGAGACACACTCTGTGTGTTCCAAATAGGCCTTCAGTTGTGTTGATGAAACACAAATACCTTGACGAAGGAAATCATGTATGTTAGAAGATGCAGCATCTAGCATATTTTTTTCCTGTGAGAATTGATTTAGGTTTGAAAGGAATACTTCAGCAAGTTAAGAGTTTCAAAGTGTAGAGAGTCTCTCTTTGCTCCAAATAGGCTTTTCCAGGTAAGGTGCAGAAAAGGAGGAATTTATCAGAAGAAAACCATCTGTGTGAGAAGCATGCCATCTATCACATTGTTTCCCTGTGAGAGTTGAGTTAGTTTTTGAAAGTTGAGAAAGTTTTGAAAGTTGAGAAAGTTTTTGAAAGTTGAGAAAGGCTCATATTATTCTGAAAAAGCCTATTCAACTGTGTTGAAGAAATGCGTGTATCTCTCCAAAGAAAACCATACATGTGAAAGGCTGCAGCATGGACCATATTGTTTTCCTGTGAGAGAAAAGGTAGTTTTTGCAACAAATACTTCATGCAACCTGAGTTTCTGAAGGTAGTGATAGTATCTCCTTGTTTCAAATATGCACCGTCCATTAAGTAGAAGAACAAAATGTATCTGATGAGAGAAAAACATCTGTGTGAGAAGCAGGACCATCTTGCTTATTGTTTCCCTGTGATAATTGCGTTAGAACCTGAAAGGAATACTCTTTGCAAGTAAGAGTTTTCAAGGTATAGATAGGCTCTGTTTCCTCTAGATAGGCCTATTAATCTAAGTTGAAAGAACACATGTATCTCTCAAAACAAATCCATCTATGATAGTAACAGGAGCATCTATCACTTAGTTGCCCACTGAGAATTGAGTTAATTTTTGAAAGGAATACTTCCAGCAACTTAACTGTTTGATGGTGGAGATAGGCTCAGTTTTCTCCAAGGAGGATTTTTTATCTAAGTTGAAGAACAGGAAGTTTGAATTATAACCATTTGTTTTAGAAGCATGACTATTTAGCACAGGGTTTCTCTGTGAGAACTGAGGCATTTTTTGAAAGGAATACATTAAGCAAATCAGTTTCCAATGTGGAGAAAGGCTCATTTTATTCCAAAATTTCCTATTCAGCTGAGTTGAAGTAACGCATATATCTGTCCAAAAGAATCCATCTATGTTAGATGCTTCAGCATCTAATTCATTGTTTCCCTGTAAGAGTTGAATTAGTTTTTGAAAGGAATACTTCCTGGAATGTGGATTTTTCCAGGTTGTGATAGGCTCTCTTTGTTCCAACTATGCATTTTCCAATGGGTTTAAGAAACACATGTATCTCTCTAAAGACAACCATCTATGTTAGAAGCAGAAACGTGTAGAACATTGATTCCCTATGAGAACTGAGTTTATTTTTCTAAGGAATACGTCCTGCACATCATACTTTTTAAGATGGAGATTGTCTCATTTATTCTAAAATGGCCTCTACATAAGCTGAAGTAACGCATGTATTTCAACGATCAAACTATCTAAGTTCAAGACTGCAGCATCTAGCATTCTGTTACCTTGTGAGAATTGAGTTGGTTTTTGAAAGTCACTCTTCCTGATCTGTGGGATATTCTACATGGTGATAGGCTCTATTCACACCAAATAAGCCTATTCAGGTCCATAGAAGAAACACTTGTATCTCTCAATGATACCATCTATGATAGAAGCTGCTTCATTTATCACATTGTTTCCGTGTGTGAATCCATTAAGGTTTAGAAAGGCATACTTCATGCAACTTAGGTGTTTCAATAGGGAGATTGGCTCTCTATGGTCTAAATATGCCTACTCAACATAGTTTAAGAAACACATGTGTCTCTATAAAGTACAGCATATATGTTAGAAGCATGAAATCTAGCACATGATTTCCCTGTGAAAATTGAGTTAGTTTTTGAAAAGAATACGTCAGGCCTCTTAGGTGCTTCACGGTGAAGAAAGGTTGTGTTTGCTCTATCTAGGCATATTCAACTAAGATGGAAAACATGTATCTCTCCAAAGAAAATCATCTATATTAGAAGCTGGAGAATGTAACACATTGTTTCCCTGTGAGAATTCAGTTACTTTTTGAAAGGAATACTTCCTGCAACTTAGTTGCTTAAAGTTGGAGACAGGCTATTTTTGTTCCAAATAAACCTACTGAACTGAGTTGAAAAACTCATGTATCTCTCCAAAGAAAGCTGCCTATTTTACAAGCAGAACAACATAGCACAGTATTTTCCTAAGAAAATAGAGTAAGAGTACAACAGGAAGGAATCCTTTTTACAAATCATAGTTTTCAAGATGCACATATGCTTTGTTTTCTCCAAATAAGCATATTAACCTAAGATGAAGGAACACATGTATCTCTCGTAAGAAAACTATTTGTGTTAGAAGCAAGACATATAGTGCATTCTTGCCCGGTGAGAATTGAGTTAGTTTTTAAAAGAAATACTTCCTGAAATTCGTTGATTTCTAGGTGGAGTTAGGCTCTGTTCACTCCAAGAAGCCTATTCAGCTGAGTAGAAGAAACAGTTGTATCTCCCAGAGAACACCATATCTGTTAGAAGATGGAGGCTTAACTGCAATATCTACCTGTGAATACCGATGAAGGTTTTGTAACATATAATTCCTTCAATTTAGTTGTTATCTGATTGGCTCCCTATCATTTACTTAGGCCTACTCAATTAAGTTGAAGAAGCACTTGTATCTCTTTAAAGATAAGTGTGTATGATAGGAACACAAACTTCTTGCATATTGTTTCCTCATGAAAAGTGAGTTAGGTTTTGAGAGCACTTGCCAAATCTTTGGTGTTTCAAGGTGGAGAAAGGGTCTGTTTGCTGCAAGTATGGCTCTTCAGACGTGATGAAGAACCACATATATCTCTCCAAAAAAATCATCTGTGTTAGAAGCTGGAGAACCTAGCACATTGTTTCCCTTTGAGAATTCAGTTTACTTTTGAAAGTAATACTTCTTAAAGTTTAGTTGCTGCAAGGTTGAGAAACACCCTGTCTGTTCCACGTAGGCCTGTTCTGTTGTGTTCAATCAAGAAACAAGAGTAGCACTACAAATGAAATCATGTATTTAATTAGAATCCACAGCATATAGCATTTGGTTTCCTGTGAGAAACGATTTAGGGTTTGGAAAGAATACTTCCTGCAATTTCAGTGTTTCAAGGTGGACATAGTCTCTCTTTGCTCCAACTAGGCTTTTCCAGGTAAGGTGAAGAAAAACAAGAATTTATCAGAAGGAAATGATCTGTGTGAGAAGCATGCCATCTAGCACATTGTTTCCCTGTGAGAGTTGAATTAGTGTTTGAAAGGGATACTTCTTGCAAATCATAGTTTTCAAAGTTGAGACAGGATCATTTATTTGAAAAAGAGTCCTTCAGCTGTGTTGAAGAAATGCCTGTATCTCTTCAAAGGAAACCATCCATGTGAGAGAGTGCAGCATGGACCACATGGTTTCCCTGTGATAGGTGAGATACTTTTTGTCACAAATCCTTCATGGAACCTGGATTTCTCAAGGTAGTGATAGGCTCTCTTTGTTTCAAATAGGCCTCTTCTGTTATGGAGAAGAAAGAAATGTATCTCATGAGAGAAATATATGTGTTAGAAGCAGGAGCATCTTGCTTTTGTTTCCCTATGATAATTGCATTAGAGCTTGAAAGGAATACTCTTTGCAAGTAAGAGTTTCCAAGGTATAGAGAGGCTCTGTTTCCTCCAGATAGGCTGGTTCATCTAAGTTGAAGGAGCACATATATCTCTTGAAACAAATCCATCTCTGTTAATAACAGGAGCATCTAGCACTTAGTTTCCCATAAGTATTGAATTAATTTTTGAAAGGAATAGATCCTGAAAATCATAGTTTTCAAGAGGAGGATGTCTCATTTTCTTCCAAATAAGCCTATGCAGCTGAGTTGAAGAAACGTATGTGCAGCACCGAACATATTTTTTCCTTTTGAGAATCAAGAAAACCATCCATATTAGTAGCTGGAGAATCTAGCACATTGTTTCCCCATGAGAATTCAGTTTGTTATTGAAAAGTGTTCTTTCTGCAACTTAGTTACTTCAAGTTGGAGACAAGCTATGTTTGTTCCAAATAGGCCTACTGAACTTAGTTGAAAAACATATGTATCTATCCAAAGAAAACCATCTATGTTAGAAGAAGGACAATCTTTTTCCCCTATGAAAATTGAGTTAGAAGTATAAAGGAAGGAATCCTTTCTACAAATCATAGTTTCCAAGTTGGACATAGGCTGTTTTGTCCAGATAAGCTTATTCACCTAAGTTGAAGGAACACATGTATCTCTCATAAGAAAACTATCTGTGTTAGAAGCAAGAGATATAGTGCATTCTTGCCCAGTAAGAATTGAATTAACTTTAAAAGCAATACTACCTGAAGTTCATTGTTTTCTAGGTGGGGTTAGGCTCTGTTCACTCCACGAAGCCTATTCAGTTGAGTAGAAGAAACATTTGTATCACCCAGAGAACACCATCTCTATTAGAAGAAGGAGCCTTAAGTGCAATATCTCCCTGTGAATATCAATGAAGGTTTTGTAACAGATAATTCTTCAACTTAGTTGTTATATGATTGTCTTCCCATCATTCACTCAGGCCTACTCAATTAAGTTGAAGAAGCACTTGTATCTCTTTAAAGATAAGTGTGTATGATAGGAACACAAACTTCTAGCGTATTGTTTCCTCATGAAAAGTGAGTTAGGTTTTGAGAACACTTGCCAAATCTTTGTTGTTTCAAGGTGGAGAAAGGTTCTGTTTGCTGCAAGTATGGCTCTTCAGACGTGATGAAGAACCACATGTATCTCTCCAAAAAAATCATCTGTGTTAGAAGCTGGAGAACCTAGCACATTGTTTCCCTTTGAGAATTCAGTTTATTTTTGAAAGTAATACTTCTTAAAGTTTAGTTGCTGCAAGGTTGAGAAACACCCTGTCTGTTCCAAATAGGCCTGTTCTGTTGTGTTCAATCAAGAACAAAAGTAGCACTACAAATGAAATCATGTATTTTAGAAGCCACAGCATATAGCATATGGTTTCCTCTGAGAAACGATTTAGGTTTTGGAAAGAATACTTCCTGCAATTTCAGTGTTTCAAGGTGGACATTTCTTTGCTCCAACTAGGCTTTTCCAGGTAAGGTGAAGAAAAACAAGAATTTATCAGAAGGAAATGATCTGTGTGAGAAGCATGCCATCTAGCACATTGTTTCCCTGTGAGAGTTGAATTAGTGTTTGAAAGGGATACTTCCTGCAAATCATAGTTTTCAAAGTTGAGACAGGATCATTTATTTGAAAAAGAGTCCTTCAGCTGTGTTGAAGAAATGCCTGTATCTCTCCAAAGGAAACCATCCATGTGAGAGAGTGCAGCATGGACCACATGGTTTCCCTGTGATAGGTGAGATACTTTTTGTCACAAATCCTTCATGGAACCTGGATTTCTCAAGGTAGTGATAGGCTCTCTTTGTTTCAAATAGGCCTCTTCTGTTATGTAGAAGAAAGAAATGTATCTCATGAGAGAAATATATCTGTGTTAGAAGCAGGAGCATCTTGCTTTTGTTTCCCTATGATAATTGCATTAGAGCTTGAAAGGAATACTCTTTGCAAGTAAGAGTTTCCAAGGTATAGAGAGGCTCTGTTTCCTCCAGATAGGCTGGTTCATCTAAGTTGAAGGAGCACATATATCTCTTGAAACAAATCCATCTCTGTTAATAACAGGAGCATCTAGCACTTAGTTTCCCATAAGTATTGAATTAATTTTTGAAAGGAATAGATCCTGAAAAATCATAGTTTTCAAGAGGAGGATATCTCATTTTCTTCCAAATAAGCCTACGCAGCTGAGTTGAAGAAACATATGTATCTCTCCAAAAGATATCATCTACATTAGAAGCTGCAGTATCGAGCATATTGTTTCCTTGTGAGAATCAGTTTTGCTTTTGAAAGGAATACTTCCTGCAACTTAAGTGTTTCAAGGTGGAGATAGGCTCAATTTGTTCCAAAGAGGCCTTTTAATCTAAGTTGAAGAAAAACATGAATTACAAAAGAAAACCATTTGTTTTAGAAGCATGAGTATTTAGCACAGTGTTTTTCTGAGAGAACTGAGGTATTTTTTGAAAGGAATACATTCTGCAAATCACATTCCAAGGTGGAGAAAGGCTCATGTTTTTCCAAAATGGCCTATTCAGCTAAGTTGAAGAAACGCATATATCTGTCCAAAAGAATACATCTATGTTAGATGTTTCAGCATCTAACTCGTTGTTTCCCTGTAAGATTTGAATTAGGTTTTGAAAGGAATACGTCCTGGAATGTGGATTTTTCAAAGTTGTGATAGGCTCTCTTTGTTCCAACTATGCATTTTCCGATGAGTTTAAGAAACATGTGTATCTCTCTAAAGACAACCATCTGTGTTAGTAGCAGAAACATGTAGAACATTGATTCCCTATGAAAACTGAGATTTTTTTCTTAAAGAATACATCCTGCACATCATAGTTTTTAAAATGGAGAGTGTCTCATTTATTCTAAAATGGCCTCTACATGAGCTGAAGGAATGCTTGTATCTCAACCATCAAACCATTTAAGTTTGAGACAGCAGCATGTAGCATATTGTTATGTTGTGAGAACTGACTTTGTTTTTGAAAGTCACACTTCCTGCTATGTGGAATATTCTACATGGTGATAGGCTCTATTGGCTCCTAATGAGCCTAGTAAGGTGAGTAGAAGAAACACTTTTATCTCTCAAAGATACCATCTATGATAGAAGCCACAGCATTTCGCACATTGTTTCCGTGTGCAAATCCATTAATGTTTAAAAGGCATACTTCCTGCAACTTAGCGGTTTCGAGATGGAGATTGGCTCTCTATGGTCCAAATAGACCTACTCAACATAGTAAAAAGAAACACATTTATGTCTGTAAAGAACAGCATGTCTGTTAGAAGCAAGAAATCTAGTGCATTATTTCCATGTGAAAATTGAGTTAATTTTGGAAAAGTATACTTCAGGCCTCTTAGCTGCTTCATGGTGGAGAAAGGCTGTGTTTGCTCCAACTAGGACTATTCAGCTAAGATGAAAAACACATGTATCTCTCCAAAGAAAACCATCTATTTTAGAAGCTGGAGAATCAAGCACATTGTTTCCCTGTGAGAATTCAGTTTGTTTTCGAAAAGAATACTTCCTGCAACTTAGTTACTTCAAGTTGGAGACAAGCTAGGTTTGTTCCAAATAGGCCTATTGAACCTAGTTCAAAAACCTATGTATCTATCCAAAGAAAACCATCTATGTTAGGAGAAGGACAATCTACCACCTTTTGTCCCTATGAAAATTGAGTTAGAAGTATAAAGGAAGGAATCCTTTCTACAAATCATAGTTTTTAAGTTGGACATAGGCTCTGTTTTGTCCAGATGAGCTTATTCACCTAAGTTGAAGGAACACATGTATCTCTCGTAAGAAAACTGTCTGTGTTAGAAGCAAGAGATACAGTGCATTCTTGCCCAGTAAGAAATGAATTACTTTTTAAAAGCAATACTTACTGAAGTTCATTGTTTTCCAGGTGGAGTAAGGCCTGTTCCCTTCAATAAGCCTATTCAGCTGAGTACAAGAAACACTTGTATCTCAAAGAGAACACCATCTATGTTAGAACTTGCATCCTTAAGCACAATATTTCCCAGTGAATACTGATTAAGGTTTTGAAACAGATAATTCCTGTAATTTACTTGCTTCAGAATGGGGATTAGCTCCCTATCATCCACTTAGGCCTACTCAGTTAAGATGAAGAAGCACTTGTATCTCTATAAACATAAGTGCGTATGATAGGAACACAAACATCTAGCATATTGTGTCCTCATGAAAACTGAGTTAGGTTTTGAGAACATTTCCCGAAACTTGGGTGTTTCAAGGTGGAGAAAGGCTCTGTTTGCTGCAACTAGGGTTATTCAGATGTATTGAAGAACAACATGTATCTCTCCAAAAAAAAATCATCTGTATTAAAAGCTGGAGAACCTAGCACATTGTTTCCCTTTTCTGAATTCAGTTTATTTTTCAAAGGAATACTTTCTCAAGCTTAGTTGCTTCAAAGTGGAGACATACTCTGTCTGTTCCAAATAGGCCTATTCAGCTGTGTTGAAGTAACAGAAGTACCTCTACAAATGAAATCTTGTATGTTGAAGCCCCAGCATCGAGCATATTATTTAGTTTGAGAATTGAATTAGATTTGAAAGGAATACTTCAGGCAAGTTAAGGCTTTCAAGGTGGAGATAGTCTCTCTTTGCTCCAAATAGGCTTTTCCAGGTAAGGTGAAGAAAAACAGGAATGTATCAAAGGAAAACCATCTGTGTGAGAAGCATGCCATCTATCACATTGTTTCCCTGTGAGAGTTGAGTTAGTTTTTGAGAGGGAGACTTCCTGCAATTCATAGTTTTCTGGGTTGACAAATGCTCATTTTATTCTGAAAAGGCCTATTCAGCTGTGTTGAAGAAATGCATGTAGCTCCCCAAAGGAAACCATCCATGTGGGAAGCTGCAACATAGACCACATTGTTTCCCTGTGAGAGATAAGATAATTTTTGCAACAAATATTTTATGCAACTTGGGTTTCTCAAGGTAGTGATAGGCTCTCTTTGTTTCAAATAGGCCTCTTCTGTTAAGTAGAGGAAAGAAAAATGTCTCATGAGAGAAAAACCTCTGTGTTAGAAGCAGGAGCATCTTGCTTATTGTTTCCCTGTGATAATTGTGGTATAGCCTGAGAGGAATACTCTTTGCATGTAAAAGTTTTCAAGGTATAGATAGGCTCTGTTTCCTCTAAATAGGCCTATTCACGTAAGTTGAAGCATCACATGTATCTCTCGAAACAAACCCATCTGTGTTAGTAACAGGAGCATCTAGCACTTAGTCGCCCACTGAGAACTGAGTTAATTTTTGAAAGGAAGAGATCCTGAAAATCATAGTTTTCAAGAGGAGCAAGGCTCATTTGGTTCCAAATAAGCCTACGAGCTGAGTAGAAGAAATATATGTATCTCTCCGAAAGATATCATCTATGTTAGAAGCTGCAGCATCGAGCATATTGTTTCCTTGTGAGAATCAATTGAGCTTTTGAAAGGAATACTTCCTGGAGCCTAGGTGTTTGAAGGTGGAGATAGGCTTACTTTGCTCCAAAGAGGCCTGTTAATCTAAGTTGAAGAAAAACTTGAAATTGGAAAGAAAACCATTGGGTTTAGAAGCATGAGTATCTTACAGTGTTTCTCTGTGATAATGGAGGTATATTTTGACAGGAATACCTACTGAAAATCAATAATTAGGGTGGAGAAAGGCTCATTTTATTCCACAATGGCCTATTCAGTGAGGTGTAGAAATGCACATATCTGTCCAAAAGAATCTATCTATGTTAGAGGCTGCAGCATCTAGCTCATTGTTTCCCTTAAGAGTTGAGTTAGTTTTTGAAAGCAATACTTCCTGGAACCTGGATTTTTCAAGGTTGTGATAGGCTCTCTTTTTTCCAACTAAGCATTTCCAGATGTGCTTAAGAAACACATGTATTACTCTAAAAATGCCATCTGGTTAGAAACAGAGACATGTAGTACATTGATTCCCTATGAGAACTGAGTTTAATTTTCTAAGGAATATTTCCTGTACATCATAGTTTTTAAGATGGAGCGAGTCTCATTATTCTAAAAGGGCCTCTAACATGAGCTGAAGAAATGCACGTATCTCAAGAAACAAACCATCTAAGTTAGAGACTGCAGCATCTAGCACGTTTTCATCCTGTGAGAATTGAGTTGGTTTTTGAAAGGAACACGTCCTGATATGTGGGATTTTCTACATGGTGATGGGCTCTATTCTCTAGAAGTAAACCTATTGAGGTGAGTAGAGGTAACACTTGTATCTCTCAAAGATACCATCTATGATAGAAGCTGCTTCATTTATCACATTGTGTCTGTGTGTGAATCCATTAAGGTTTTGAAAGGCATACTTCCTGCAACTTTTGGGTTTCAAGATGGAGATGGGCTCTCTATGGTCCAAATAGGCCTACTTGTCGCAGTTGAAGAAACATGTATCTCTGTAAAAAACAGCATGTATGTTAGAGGCAAGAAATCTAGCACATTATTTCCCTGTGAAAATTGAGTTCGTTTTGGAAAAGAATATTTCAGGCCTGTTAAGTGCTTCAAGGAGGATAAAGGCTGTGTTTTTTTGCTCCAACTAGGCCTATTCAGCTAAGATGAAAAACACATGTATCTCTGCAAAGAAAATCATCTGTATGAGAAGATGGAGAATCTAGCACATTGTTTCCCTGTGAGAATTCAGTTTGTTTTTGAAAGGAGTACTTCCGGCAACTTAGTTGCTTCAAGTGGGAGAGAGGCTGTTTCTGTTCCAAATAGGCCTATTGAACTGAATTGAAACACACATGGATCTCTCCAAAGAAAACTGTCTATGTTAGAAGCAGGACAATCTAGCACCTTTTTTCCCCATGAAAATTCAGTTAGAGTTGAAAAGGAAGGAATACTTCCTACAACTCATAGTTTTCCAGTTGGACATAGTCTCTGTTTTCTCCAGAAAGGCATATTCACGTAAGTTGAAGGAACACATGTATCTCTCATAGGAAAACTCTCTGTGTTAGAAGCAAGAGATATAGCACATTCTTGCCCAGTGGGAATTGAATTAGTTTTTAAAAGCAATACTTCCTGAAGTTCATTGTTTTCAAGGTGGAGTTAGGCTCTGTTCACTCCAATAAGCCTATTTATCTCATGAGAAGAAACAGTTGTATCTCCTAGAGAACATCACCTATTTTAAAAGGTGCAGTCTTAATTGCAATGATTCCCTGTGAATTTCAATAAACGTTTTGAAACAGATAATTCCTGCAACTTACTTGTTTCAAGGTGGGAATTGGCTTCCTATCCTCCAGTTAGGCCTACTCAATTAAGTTGAAGAAACACTTGTATCTGAATAAAGATAAATGTGTATGATAGAAACACAAACATCTAGAGTATGGTTTCCTCATGAAAATTGAGTTAGCTTTTCAGAAGACTTGTCGAAACGTGGGTGTTTCAAGGTGGAGAAAGGCTCTGTTTGCTCCAACTAGAGCTTTTCAAATGTGATGAAGAATGACATGTGTCTCTCCAAAGAAATCATCTATGTTAGAAGCTGGAGAACCTAGCACATTGTTTCCATGTGAGAATTCCATTTGTTTTTGAAAGGAATACTTCCTGCAGCTTAGTTGCTTCAATGAGCAGACACATGCTCTCTGTTCCAAATAGGCCTATTCAGCTGTGTTGAAGAAACACAAGAACCACTCCAAATGACATCATGTATGTTTGAAGCCGCAACATCTAGTATATTATTTAGTTTGAAAATCGAACTAGATTTGAAAGGAATACTTCGGGCAAGTTAAGGCTTTCAAGGTGGAGATAGTCTCTCTTTGTTCCAAATAGGCTTTCCCATATAAGGTGAAGGAAAACCAGAACATATCAAAAGGAAACCTATGTGTGAGAAGCATGCCATCCAGCACATTGTTTCCCTGTGAGAGTTGAGTTAGTTTTTGAAAAGGACGCTTCCTACCACTCATAAATTTCAAGGTTGAGAAAGCCTCCTTTGATTCTAAAAAGGCCTATTCAGCTGTGTTGAAGAAACGCGTGTATATCTCCAAAGGAAACCATCCATGTGAGAGGTTGCAGCATGGACCACGTTGTTTCACTGTGAGAAGTGAGATAGCTTCTGTAACAAATACTTCATGCAACGTGAGTTTCTCGAGGTAGTGAGAGTCTCTCTTTGGTTCAAATAGGCCTCTACCATTCAGTAGAAGAAAGAAATGTATCTCATGAGAGAAAAACATCTGTGTTAGAAGCAGGAGCATCTTGCTTATTATTTCCCTGTGACAACTGCTTTAGAGCCTGTAAGGAATACTCTCTGCAAGGAAGAGTTTTGAAAGTATAGATAGGCTATTTCCTCTAGATAGGCCTATTCATCTAAGTTGAAGGAACACATGTATCTCTCGAAACAAATCCATGCATGTTAGTAACAGGATTATCTAGTACTTAGTTGCCCACTGAGAATTGAGTTAATTTTTTGAGGGAATTGATCCTGAAAATCAAAGTTCTCAAGTGGAGGACGGCTCATTTTGTTCCAACTAAGCCTATGGAGCAGAGTTGCAGAAACATATGTAACTCTCCAAAAGATATCATCTGTGTTAGAAGCTGCAGCATCGAGCATATTGTTTCCTTGTGAGAATCAATTGAGCTTTTGAAAGGAACACTTCCTGGAACCTAGGTGTTTCAAGGTGGAGATAGGCTCAATTTGCTCCAAAGAGGCCTCTTAATCTAAGTTGAAGAAAAACATGAATTTGGAAAGAAAACCATTGGGTTTAGAAGCATGAGTATCTAGCACAGTGTTTCTCTGTGAGAATGGAGGTATATTTTGAAAGGAATACCTCCTGAAAATCAGTATCCAAGGTGAAGAAAGGCTCATTTTATTCCGCAATGGCCTATTCAGTGAGGTGTAGAAATGCACATATCTGCCCAAAGATTCCATCTATGTTAGAGGCTGCAGCATCTAGCTCATTGTTTCCCTTAAGAGTTGAGTTAGTTTTTGAAAGCAATACTTCCTGGAACCTGAATTTTTCAAGGTTGTGATAGCCTCTCTTCATTACAACTAAGCATTTTCAGATGTGTTTAAGAAACACATGTATTACTCTAAAAACAACCATCTGTGTTAGAAGCAGAGACATGTAGAACATTGATTCCCTATGAGAACTGAGTTTAATTTTCTAAGGAATACTTCCTGTACATCATAGTTTCTGAGATGGGGCGAGTCTCATAGAAACGCATGTATCTCAACCAACAAACCATCTAATTTCGATAGTGCAGCACCTAGCACATTGTCATCCTATGAATTGAGTTAGTTTTTGAAAGGAATGCGTCCTGAAATGTGGGACTTTCTCAGTGGTGATAGGCTCTATTCTCTCCAAATAAGCCTATTCAGGTGAGTAGAAGTAACACTTGTATCTCTCAAAAATACCATCTATGATAGAAGGTGCAGCATTTAGCACATTGTGTCCGTGTGCGAATCCATTAAGGTTTTGAAAGGCATACTTCCTGCAACTTAGGGGTTTCAAGATGGAGCTGGCTCTCTATGGTCCAAATAGGCCTACTCAATGCATTTGAAGAAACACATATATCTCTATAAAGAAAAGCATGTATGTTAGAAGCAAGAAATCTAGCTCATTATTTCCCTGGGAAAATTGAGTGAGTTTTGGAAAAGAATACTTCAATCTGCTTCAGTGCTTCAAGGTGGAGAAAGGCTGTGTTTTCTCCAACTAGGCCTGTTCAGCTAAGATGAAAACCACATGTTTATCTCCCAAGAAAATCATCTGTATGAGAAGCTGAACAATCTAGCACATTGTTTTCCTGTGAAAATTCATTTTGTTTTTGAAATGAGTAATTCCTGGAACTTAGTTGCTTCAAGTTGGAAACAGGCTATTTTTGTTCCAAATAGGTCTATTGAACTGAGGTGAAAAGACATGTATCTCTTCAAAGAAAACCGTGTGTGTTAGAAGCAGGACATCTAGGAACTTTTTTTGCTATGAAAATTGAGTTAGAGTTCAAAAGGAAGGAATACTTCCTAGAAATCATAGTTTTCAAGTTGGACATAGGCTCTGTTTTTGCCAGATAGGCATATTCACGTGAGTTGAAGAACACATGTATCTCTCGTAAGAAAACTCTCTGAGTTCGAAGAAAGAGATATAGCGCATTCTTGCCCAGTGAGAACTGAATTAGTTTTTAAAAGCAATACTTCTTGAAGTTCATTGTTTTCAAGGTGGCATAAAGGCTCTGCTTGCTCCAATAAGCCTACTCAGCTGAGTAGAATAAAGAGTTCTATCTCCCAGACAACATGATCTATTTTTGAAGCTGCAGTCTTAAGGACAATATTTCCTGTGAATATCGATTAAGGTTTTGAAATAGATAATTACTGCAACCTAGGTGTTTCTGGGTGAAAATTGGCTCTCTATTGTCCACTTAGACCTACTCAAATAAGTTGAAGAAGCAATTGTATCTCAAGAAAGGTAAGTGTGTATGATAGAAACACAAACATCTAGCGTATTGTTTCCTCATGTAAACTGAGTTAGCTTTCGAGAAGACTTGCAGAAACTTGGGTGTTTCAAGGTGGAGAAATGGTCTGTTGCTCCAACGAGAGCTTTTCATATGTGATGAAGAACTACATGTGTCTCTCCAAAGAAATCTTCTATGTTAGAATCAGGAGAACCTAGCTCATGGTTTCCCTGTGAGAATTCCATTTTTTTTGTAAGGAATACTTCCTGCAGCTTAGTTGATTCATGGTGCACACACACCCTCTTGGTTCCAAATAGGCATCTTCAGCTGTGTTGGAGAAACACAAGAACCACTACAAATGAAATCATGTATGTTAGAAGCCGCAGCTATCTAGCATATTGTTTCCTGTGTGAATCAATTTAAGTTTGAAAGGAATACTTCCTGCAACTTAAGTGTTTCAAGGTGGAGAGAGTCTCTCTTTGCTCCAAGTAAGCTTTTCCAGGTAAGGTGAAGAAAAACCGGAATGTATTAAAAGGAAACCTATGTGTGAGAAGCATGCCATCTAGCACATTGTTTCCCTGTGAGAGTTGAGTTAGTTTTTGAAAGGGATACTTCCTGCCACTCATAAATTTCAAGGTTGAGAAAGACTCCTTTGATTCTAAAAAGGCCTATTCAGCTGTGTTGAAGAAATGCGTGTATCTCTCAAAAGGAAACCATGCATGTGAGAGGCTGCAGCATGGACCACGTTGTTTTACTGCAAGAAGTGAGATAGCTCCTGTAACAAATACTTCATGCAACGTGAGTTTCTCAAGGTAGTGAGAGGGTCTCTTTGTTTCAAATAGGCCTCTTCTGTTCAGTAGAAGAAAGAAATGTATCTCATGAGAGAAAAACATCTGTGTTAGAAGCAGGAGCATCTTGCTTATTATTTCCCTGTGACAACTGCTTTAGAGCCTGTAAGGAATACTCTCTGCAAGTAAGAGTTTTGAAAGTATAGATAGGCTGTTTCCTCTAGATAGGCCTATTCATCTAAGTTGAAGGAACACATGTATCTCTCGAAACAAATCCATCTGTATTAGTAACAGGAGCATTTAGTCTTTAGTTGCCCACTGAGAATTGAGTTAATTTTTGAAAGGAATAGATCCTGAAAATCATAGTTTTCAAGAGGAGGAAGGCTTATTTGGTTCCAAGTAAGTCTACAGAGCTCAGTTGAACAAACATATGTATCTGCCTAAAAGATATCATCTATGCTAGAAGCTGCAGCATTGAGCATATTGATTCCTTGTGAGAATCAATTGAGCTTTTGAAAGGAATACTTCCTGCATCTTAGGTGTTTCAAGGTGAGATAGGCTCAATTTGCTCCAAAGAGGCCTTTTAGTCTAATTGGAAGAAAAACATGAATTTGGAAAGAAAACCATTGGGTTTAGAAGCATGAATATCTAGCACAGTGTTTCTCTGTGAGAATTGAGGTATTTTTTGAAGGAAATACACCCTGAAATCAGTTTCCTAAGTGGAGAAAGGGTCATTTTATTCCAAAAATGGCCTATTCAGCTGAATTGAAGAAACGCAGATATCTGTCCAAAATTATCCATCTATGTTAGAGGCTGCAGCATCTAGCTCATTGTTTCCCTGTAAGAGTTGAGTTAATTTTTGAAAGCAATACTTCCTGGAACGTGGATTTTTCAAGGTTATTAGAGGCTCTCTTTATTCCAACTAAGCATTTTCAGATGAGTTTAAGAAGCTCATGTATCTCTCTAAAGATAACCATCTGTGTTAGAAGCAGGAACATGTAGAACATTGGTTCCCTATGAGAACTGAGTTTCTTTCTCTAAGGAATACTTCCTGCACATCGTAGATTTTAAGATTGAGAGAGTCTCATTTATTCTAAAATGTCCTCTGGATGATCTGTAGTAATGCATGTATCTCAACCAACAAACCATCTAAGCTTGAGAATGCTGCATCTAGCACATTGTTATCCTGTGAGAATTGAGTTGGTTTTTGAAAGGAACACGTCCTAATATGTGGGATGTTCTACATGGTGATAGGCTCTGTTCATTCCAAGTAGGCCTAATCAGGTGAGTAGAAGAAACACTTGTATCTCTCAAAATTACCATCTATCATAGAAGCTGCAGAATTTAGCACATTGTTTCCATGTGCAAATCCATTACGGTTTTGAAAGGCATACTTCCTGCAGCTTAGGGATTTCAAGATGGAGATTGGCTCTCTGTGGTACAAATAGGCCTACTCAACATAGTTGAAGAAACACCTGTATCTCTATAAAGAACAGCGTTTGTGTTAGAAGCAAGAAATCTAGCACATTATTTCCCTGTGTGAATTGAGTTAGTTTTGAAAAGAATACTTCATGCCTCTTAGGTGCTTCACGGTGGAGAAAGGCTGTTTGCTCCAACTAGGCCTATTCAGCTAAGATGAAAAACACATGTATCTCTCCAAAGAGAACCTTCTATATTAGAAGCTGGAGAATCTAGCACATTGTTTCCCTGTGAGATTTCAGTTTGTTTTTGAAAGGAATACTTTTTCAACTTAGTTGCTTCAAGTTATAAACAGGATATTTTTGTTCTGAATAGCCCTATTGAACTGAGTTGAAAAACACATGTATCTCTCTAAAGAAAACCATCTATGTTAGAAGCAGTGTAATCTAGCACCTTTTTTTCCCGATGAAAATTGAGTTAGAGTTCAAAAGGAAGGAATACTTCCTACAAACCTTCTTTTGTTGTTATTCTTGTACATCTCTTGTCCATTTTATTTCTGTTATTCTGAACTTTAAATGTTTCTTAAATCCACTGTATAAAATGGGAGTTGCCCCAAAACTCAGACACATAAACTGGTGGACAATGTGATTTATTAATGAACTTCACTTTCAAGAAAAATGTATGCCAATGGCAAATATCTTCAGCTTTGAGCTGGAAGAAAAACAGAGTCAGATAAGGGAAAAAAGATTCTTTACGTCTATAAGATATGGATCAGTTTAGTGGACCATTGTTAAAAAAATTAAAAAACACCAGAACCCATAGTTTAAAATCTATTCAATTGATCTAATTACAATTTTCAATCATTGTGTTTATTAATTGTATCACAAATTCAATTAATAAACACAAATATTCACTTTTAGAAGTGTGAAACTCAGCAACAATCTCACATTACTGAATGTACTACTAAAAATTTAAAAAACGAATCTCAGTTCTACCAAAAGATTCACATTCCTTACAGATCCTTAACCTCACACTCTGACAACAATTTCTGAACACATGCTTTTCAAAATCTTATATTAAAATAGAAATTAAAGTTGTGAAGCTCTCAATATTCATAAAGTTTCTCATTTCCCTCATATTCCCAAATGGACAACATAAAATGATAACATGGAAAATCCTTGTGAGCTTTGTGACATCCTGGTCCTACTGACCTAACTAGGGTGACTGGGTATGCAGAAAGGACAAAGGGTATAGACAGACATGCAGAAATTTGGGATCAGGTATGCTCGGTGCTCAGAAGGAGATGCCCAACAGCCTTATTATTTTTTTCTCTGTTATCTATTCTTCTACTTTGCTTCTTTTCTCTATTCTTAAAAACCTTTGTAATTTTTTCTATTCTTTAAAACCTTACTTCTTTTCTCTATTCTTTAAAGTTTCAGTCCTCTGACTCGCACTGTCCTATGTTTCCTCTAATCTCTCTTAAAGTTGGTGCTCACACTTGCACTGCCCCATGTTTTCTTTAGCATAATCTCTCTTAAACTCTCAGTCCTTGGACTCTCAGACATACAATGGCAGCTGCCCCCCCACAGCATCCACAGTAGTCTTGCAAGCAGCCAACCAAGCAGCCAACCCCCTCACAAGCCACCCTGTAAGTAGCTCCTGTGCCTCTTAAACAGACAACCAATCAATCCAGTCCTTCTTCAGAGAGTCTTTTGTATACATTGGTAAAGAAGGAGGTGAAGCAAAAGATCTCGGGGAGGGGCATGGCACTGTAACAGGTGAAACCTCAGATCCCACTATCTGAATGTAAACTTCTTAGGAAAAGCAGTTGTCTTTCATTTTGCACTTGCACCCTTCTACAGCTGGTGCCATGCCAAACAGCCTGCCAAATATTGGGCATAACTGAGCAAGCTCCCTTTTGTGGCTGGGGCCATGTCAAATTCAACCTGCAGATTATTTGACACAGCTGTCCTTATGTCAATTTCTCATAGGCTTCTCATAATCTGCTCCACACAGAAAATATTTAAAGAAAGCTGGTGTTTTGCTCAGAAACTGAGAAAAAATGACCAGAAGCTTTTCATACTGCTTCATAATCAAGTAGTAGCATAGATAGCATTTTTATTAAATTATTTACTATTAGATATGCCCATGAAATTTTCAATCATTTTCCCAATAACAACAATAAAGAACGTTAATTGGTGTTCTAGTATACTAAATTTTAGTACCTTTGATAACATTTCATTCCCAAGTGGAAGTTCACTACATAAAACCACGTGTAATGGTGTATATGCAGTTTGCATCCATGAAAGCATCTACAGAAAATATTAATTTTTAGTCCTCAAAGGATTTTCTAAGCAAATATTTCCAAACATTGGGACCTGGGATAAAAGTTAGGGCTAGTAATTATATTATACCTGCTCTGAGTATAAGAACTCCAGGAATTTATCTCTCTGGATGCCTATGGTTACTTATCAAAGGACATATATGTAGCAGGTATGTAAAGTTGAAGACATTGCTTTTCTGTCTTCCTCCCAGAGAAAGGTGTTTACATGCAGAAAGGTGAGAACTCAAGATTCTCATGCTTTGTGTTTCTAAGGAAAATGAACTTCTACTGGGCAGTAAAATCTCTCTCTCTCTCTCTCTCTCTCTCTCTTTCTCTCTCTCTCTCTCATACACAAACACATACACAATCAAACACACACACACACACCTCTCTATTTCTGTCTGAATATCAGGAAGTGTAGGAAGCTCTACTAATTCTATCTGACCAATCAATTGGAAATACATTCTTCAAAGTTTAATACTTAAGGCACACCTTCATATATATACATATACATGTATATATATATGATAATATTTGGTTCTAGGCTATGACTGTGGCAATATAGGAAATATTATTTGATGTAGATAAATAATATGTTTAAGTACATACTAATTTGCTTTGTACCATAAAACTGTTTGCATGCACAATAACATTATACATGTAAAACAATCTAAGTTCAAAATATATACTTATGTACAACCATAATTAAATACATTCCAAAGAAAGTTATAATGATTTCTGTGACTACTTCTTTTACTTTTATATGATAAGACTTTACATTTTGGATCCAATTCCCCAGTTTGCATATCTTCTTATTTTTTATATGTTTGTAAACATATCAATGAAATTTTTTTCTTTGACATACAGATGTCAGCATCAAATTCTTTCTCAAGTTCCTGATATATAATATTCTTCCAGGAGTTCCTATTGTGTACTCAGATTCTTCAGCCATTGATACAGTAAAACTTTATCAGATGCATCAGAGTAAGTTTTGTTTTGAAACTGTCAGTGACAAATTTTGAAACAAACATTATTTAAACTTCCTATTTGGCAACAAAATGCCCTCTTTGAATTAACCTATCAGTTGCTGGATCTTCGTGAATTATCTTTCTCAGGTATGGACTTAATCATTTCAATTAAGTTAACTTTGGCTAGTTTTAAACAGAATCACATTACCCTACATCTTGCAATTCATTTCTAGTACAAATTCACTAGATCTGGCCTGGAAGGATAGTGAACAAGTGCAATCCCAGTTTATGAGAGGCAGAATATCAAGACTTCCATATCCAATTGGCATAATAGCAAGACCCTATTTAGGAAAGTTGACTATCATTTTCAGGGAAAAAAAAACTAAAGGAAATTTAGAAAGAATGGTATTTCTTTGACCATATCTAAAGATAATCCTTACAAAATGCTCAGAGAACTTGTCAGTGTTTAGGCACCCCAGTAAAGAGTAAATTACTAATTTAGTAATTAGAGAAGCTATTAGGATGGTGAAGGCCATGAAACTCAGATACAACATTGAAAAATAGGTTCAAACATGGTTCTGAGCATAAAATAGGATCAAGTATGCAAAGTACTTGAATATAGAATCTCAGATACAGTAGAGGTTATAAAGTGATAACTTTAGTACTTACACTTTTTTAGCACTTCTCCTTTTATTACTCAATAGGAAAAAGAGAAGATTGAAGAAAATAAAAAGAAATGGAAGGAAGGAACAAATGAATATTCCTCTAAACTCTTTTGTTATATAATTGAAATAATAAAAGTTACGTATCTTAAGCATATTATTTGATAACTGCTACTATATGCATACATTCATGACGCTATCACTGTAATCTATCAAGGTAGTGAACATAAATTTCACCTCCAAATGACTCTTTGGGTCCTTTTGAACGTGACGCCTCCCTTACCTCTCTGTCCCTTCCATCACAAGACAACAGAACTGGAGAAGGAATAAAAAAAGAGTGATGGAGGGGGTGGTGAATATGATCAAAGTACATTACATAAATGGACAAAACTGTCATTATGAAACCCATTAGTTTGTACAATTAATGTATGCTGTTAGAAAAATAAAGAAGGAAAGAAAGAGAAAAAAAAAATGTTCTATCACAACTAAACTTTCAGATCAGGTCCTTGAATCTCACACATAAGGTGAAAACATCCAATATTGAAGACAGAGAAAGGTAACAATCATCCTTTTTGAAACAATGGACCAATAAGTAATCATTTTCTTTGACCCTTTCTGTTGAATCTCACACATCTCATACAATACAGTCCCTTGGCTTGTTTATTAATATGAAGTAGACTTAAATAATTACAGAAGTTAGGTCTGTTTCATTTCTGTGCAGTATCATCATCTTAGATGTAAGGAACAGTATATGAAAAGTTTGTAAATATGTCCAAATGGGGTTAGCCTCACATTACGTAATTGAAATTTTCAGGTTAAATCTATGTGGAAAATCTTGGTTTTTGCATGTAGACATCGATGTACCTGGAATACATGTGGTTTGTCAATGGTGGAACTATATTGTTGGGGATCGGTTCTTGTAAACATAGGCAACATTAAGATAGATAGAACCATGATAATGCAGAAATATAGTAATACTAGATAGCATTCATTTACAATATGAAACACATTTTCATCCCAAAGGATGCAGTGTTTGCATGTATTTGATAAAATTATTCACTACCTAATTGAAATAACAGTAATATGTTTATATTAAGATGATTTGTTAGAGACCACAAGATATTTATAGAAGCAAAAAGTATGTGTCCCATAAATATTTATTTAAAAAGGCAAACACCACTTCTTTTTTACATGTTTTTAAAATTTTATTAGCATATAATAGTTATACAGGGGGATACACTGTGATATTTACATTTGTGCTTACAATATATCTTACTTACATTTTCTCACTCATTTCCCCTTCTTAGAACAATTTCAATAGGTTTCATTCTTCTTTTATCATATATGAATACAAATTACATCCACCACATTAACCCTCATTTGTTATTTCCTTATTTCTGCCCCTTCCACTAATACCCACCCCCATAAAGAACTTATTTTTACTCTCCTGTCCTTCATTTTTCAAGTGTATATTGAAAGTTCAAGGGGATTTTGATTTGGTACTTCAAGCTTGTAGATATTGTGCTTTCATCAAATTAATCACTTCATTACTTACTCTTTCTTGATCACAATAATCCCCTAATATTCAACAGCTTGCAGCACAGTATATTATATTCATACCTACATGTGTTGTTTTAATATTTTTCATTCTCTAACATTTTCTTTCTTTCTCCCACCTCCTGCAGTCCCCTCAAAGAAATTCACCAATACAATCTTGTTTTCTCCTTCAATATATATGTATGTAAATATATGTATACAAGATAGATAGGAGTAGATGATCATATGTGTATTTAAATATATTTTTATAGCTCGACCTTCCACATATGAGGGCAAAAATGCAACTCTTAATTTTTCAAGCCTGATTTACTTTGCTTAACATGAGGTTCTCCATTTCCATCCATTTACTTGCAAACACCATAATTTTGTTCTTTATGGTTGAATAAAACTCTATTGTGTTCATACACCATGTTTTCTTAATCCATTCGTCAGTTGTGGGGCATCTGGATGTTGAAATGGCTATCATCAATAACACAAACATCAAATGCTGGTGAGGATGTGAGAGAAAAGGAACACTTCTACATTGTTGTGGGAATGTAGATCAGTGCACTGCCATGGCATGCAATATGGAGGACCCTCAAAAAACTAAAGATAGAATTATGATACAATTCAGTAATACCACTACTGGTCATATATCTGAAGGAATGTGCTCCGTGCAACAATAGAGATTCTTGCACACCCATGTTTATTGCAAGCACAGTTTTTTTTCATATATGTCTGTGCCACTTTTAGGAAATTCTGTTCCACTTAACTTAAAACAATAAAATTTGAGAGCTTACAGTCCAATGTGCTATCTCATCTATCAAAAAAAGGTGGTAAGATTGAAATCAGGAAAATAAGGAGAAAATGGGTTATATTATGTTAATGCTAAAGATGTTTGTAAGGATTTTCTCCTAAGCAATTTAGAATTTTAGGAGTTACATATAGATACTTTATTAATTTTATTTAGTGTCTCTGTGTGACAGGTGATAAGGTTTGAGTCTTCACTGTCCCTAAAAGTTCATGGGTATAAGGCTTGGTTACCACCCTACAGCACTTTGAAAGAGAATGGCAGGATTTGAGAGATGGGGCACAATGTAGGGAAGTTAAGTGGCTGGAAATGTGCCCTTGAAAGTAAGAATGGAACCCAAGCTTCTTCACTTCTTTCTTTTTGCTTCCTTGCTGACATAAAATAATCAGCCTCTCCCATGCTTATCCCTGCCACAGGCCAAAAGTAATGTGGTGAAGTGATGATGAACTGCAATCTCTAAAACCATAAGCCAAAATAAATGTTTCCTACCTACAAGTTGTTTTCTTTTGGCAAGTTTCACACAGAGCAAAGTGACAAACAGAGCATGTAATAAGGATCAAAAATGTATTTTTTTTAAAGTTCTAATTCTTTCACACAATTTTTGGGAAGTACTGAATTATTTATTTCTTCCATTGAGTTATTTTGGCAGTTTTGTCAAAATTATTCAACAGTGGTTGTTTTTTGGGGTCTATTGTTTCATTTATCTACATGTCTTCTCTTAGCTTCAAAATAAATCTTGATATAAGATAAAAGTGTCCTAGCTTTTTTCCATCAATATGTTTTGGGCAATATATGGGTCTTCATTTCAAAAACATTAAAAAATATATCAATTTCTACCAAAGACTGGTAGGATTGCATAGAGAATATGTTGAATCAACATATAAAATTACAATGTATTTGATATATTGTAAAAACTTTTGTGAATGCCGCAATGTAGACTCAGCACAAAAATAAAGTAAATATATAAAAACCAAAAAATCAAATGTAAATATTTTATTACTTATATTAACATTTCCTTGAAAATTATGTATCAGTGTTAAAACGTAACTTATGTAATTTCTATTTTAAATTTTTAATGTTCAGTATTCAACATATTTTGTTAACTCAATCCCTATTTTTCAGTTTTATATTCCAAGTTCATAAGCATATAGACATTTAATTAATTATGTTAATTGTGATAAGAACTGCCCCTTCTGCAGCCTAAGCTGCAGCTGGTCTCATCCCTTGCAAAACAAAGCCCACTCTTCCTTATTTACCACCACCTCTCTTTGTCTGTCCCTAGCCCTTGCTTTCTCCAAAATGCTACTTAAGGCCAGACCCTCCAAGAGAAGCTGCTGCTCCATTTTCTCTTAGTCAGCCAGCCTGCTTATTAAACTTTGAATATGAGATACTTCTCGTGAGCCTCCTTTGTGTGTGGTATGTGGCATTTTCCTAACAAATTACCTATTATATTCTGTGATCATGCTGAGTTAAAATACTAGTACTTGATCTCCTTTAAGTTTTTTTTTAAATCCTGCAACATAATTATATGACATAAAAAGAAGTGCTCCTTTCTGTATATTCTTTCTTTATTTTATTGATTTATTGCACTGACATGGAATAACATTACATAGTAAAAAGAAATGGAATGGAAATTCATACTTTAGTCACTATCTTATTGAAATGTTTAAGTAACTCTCCCTTAAATATGATGTAAGATTAAGCATATTTAAGTTTTCATTTACCAGCATGAGGAAGGTACATTTAATTTTGATAGGCATTCTTGTCACATTTAAGGTCCTTTTCCCTAATTCAAGTTCTATATTTTCTTCTATGGTTTTCTTTCAAAATATATTATATTTCTAGCTTTCCCATGTATGTTTTCAATTTGTTGCAAAGTAATTTTTGTGTGTGGTCTCCAATTAGTATTATTGAATTATCTATTTTTTCTCATTGCTTTTTTAAATGCATGCTCCATATTAAATTTGGAGAAATATATAAAACTCTGAAGATATATGAGTAATAAAGATACAAAAGACAGAAGAAAAATGAAAAAGTAAGACATTCAGATTGTGTTATTTGTTAAAATGATAATCTACCTTAACTAGAGTTGATATTGCTTTCCAGAAGTGAGTGGGATTCCTGAGTACAGAGGCCCTGGGGCAAGTGCTTGCAACCAAGATTAATAATGCCCTTAGCATTTAGACTGACTCTATTTTAAGAGTTCCATTTTTAAATAATAGGTCAATTATAACACTTTTTACTACCCAGAAATGAAATATGTAGCTAAGATATATCATCTGTACATTTAAAAATTAGAAATACATAATCTTTATGTGAATGGAAATAATAAAATATCATATATTTCAATGTGGAAGTGCTTACACATAACTGGTCTAGAAGACAAAATACACTAGATGCATACACCTACTTGTAAAATGACATGAAAGGGGTGGTTTGTAGATTTGTTTTCTGTATACTCAGAAAAGTCATAAATTTCATACCATGAAAGGAGAGCACTTTCAAGAGGAAGCATTCCTTCCCACATTATCCACATGATGAAGCAGTGTTCCAAGCTGTGGGCAGAGAGGGCTAAGTGATCGTCAAGGAATGGTGAAGCATGCAGACACTTGCAGTATGCAGACATTGTCCCAACATAGGCCTGAAGGGAGGAGAGATGAAGTGGGGTCATCTGAACCCTTGCAGGAGCTTTCAGGGGACCTAGGATAACTGTCTGAAGGATCTGTCCTCCTTTCCTTCCATTTCCAGCTAGGCCCAACAGAAGCAGGTCACTTACACGGCCTGGGAGTTACAGACCAGAGGAGCCAGTCTCCTGGGAGCAGAGCAGGTAAAAAAGGTACAGAACCAATGTGGAAAATCACCAGCACATTGGACTGAATTCAATCAAGTTTTATGGCCTTCACCCACATCCAGTCATGTAATAAATATCTACAGAACTTCTGCAGTGTTTTCAGCACTGTTCTAAGTGTTCAGAAGAAAGCAATGGAAAAGCCACATCAGGAGACTGGTGGCCCACAGAGCTTACACTCTAATAAGGGGAAGTCAGACAACAGTTCCCAATAAGCACAGATTGGGATTGTTAATCCTGGTTGAAATTGTAACTGAATTGAAGGATGCCTAGAAAATGGTAACACCCAACTGGTATGTCTGTGAAGGTGTTGCCATAGACACGTATGTGAACAAACTGAGGACAAAACCAGCCCTGAATGTGTGCAACACTGGCCAATAGGAAGGAGGCCTGGATAGATCAAAAAGTAGAAATGGAGAAACTCACCTGTGGGCACAATCTCAAGTTTTCTTAAGAGGTTATGTGTGTCCCTGCTACCATTTTCTGTGGACCTCAGACTCCAGCTTCTTTGGCTTTGAAAATGAACTCACCAGTGACTGTCCAGGGAGCTTCCAGTCCTTTAGGCTTGGACTGGGGCTGCATCTTTGGGCCCTCTTTTTCTGAGGCTTCCAGCTTCATGGACTGGGCAGCTACTGGTTTCCCACTCTCTTCAGTCTGCAGACAAACATTGTGGGACTCTCCAGCCTCTGGTCATGTAAGGCAATTTAATAAATCTCCTCTTATAATTGCATATACATTCTATTGTTCCTGTTTCTTTAGAGAACTCTGGCTGATACACAGATAGCAAAACATGCTCTGTAGACAGTTACAATAGGGTGGCCAGACAATGAGGGTATAACAAGAGGAATCAGCTAAGCTGACCTCTGAAGGTAAAGAACCCTGGGAGTATAAGGGAGAATATTTGGGCAATATGAACAGATAGTTTGAAGGTCCTGGGGGGAAATGGAGTAAGACAGTGGGTGGGGAGGTGAGTGGGCAGTGGTGGGCAGGATCTCTCCAGGTTGTGTAGTGCAGTGTGAAAACACCAGGCAGTGTTTTTATTTCTTTGGGGTGGGATAAGAGATATGTATGCACAGATTTTATTGGTTTGGAAAGAACGGAATTGAAGGGGCCAGGATCCTGGTGAGGGTCTACTTGAGAGTACAGCAGCTGGGTAAGGACCTGGAAAGGAAAAGACATTGTGGCTGTGTTTGCAAGGTTGCAGGGGGCAGACAGGAATAAAGAATGATTCTTTTTCTTCTTTTTCTTTTGCAGTACTGGGCTTTGAACTCAAGCCTACACCTTGAGCCACTTCATCAGTCCTCTTTTGTATTGAGTTTTTTTGAGATAGGTCCTCACCAGCTATTTGTCCAGGCTGGCTTTGAACTGTGATCCTCCTGATCACTGCATCCTGAGTAGCTATGATTACAGGCCTGAGTCACCAGCACTCAGCTGTTTTTGTTTTAATTTTGAAGGGCTGGGGCTGGAGCCCTGGGCCTTTCACATGCTAGGCAAGACCCTACCCTTGACCTATACACCTGCCTTTTTATTGAAGTCTTAATCTGCATTTCCTCAATGGCTAATGGTGTTAAACATGTTTTCAGGTACATACTCCTTATCTGTGAATCTTCTTCAGGGAAACAACCCCTCATAACTTTTGCTTGTGTTCTAATTAGAGTGCTTTTTTTACTCTTGAGTTTTGAGAGGACTTTATATATTTATATGGTAGTTCTTTGTTGAATATATGAGTTGCATATATGTTCTCCCTCTCCTAACATACAGTCTTGGTTTTAAGTAATGACAAAATCCAATTGCATTTATTTTTCCCTATATGGACTTTTGGTTTTGTTATCCAGTCTTAAGCACTCTAGGGCTGGGAAGTAGCTGAGTCCTAGACCACTTGCTTGTTTAGCATGTGCAATGTCCTCAGTTCAATCTGCAACACAGAAAAACAAGAACTATATCTAGCTAGACCCAGATTATGAAGGTAATTTCTTAATGATGAAAGAAGACTTTTCAGAAATTTTTATTTGTTTCTTTTGGATTTTGTTTGTTTCTTTTGTTTTACAGTACTAGGATTAAACAGTACTTGGTCTGGGTGGAAAGGTAATAGGGCTACAGTGAGTGACACATAGAAGGATGAGGCACCAGTATGTTCCTTTGTCTTTATCTTTGGTGGTCACATGTTCAACATACATATGTAACAGGGGCTAAAAAGCTAATTTTGCTGAGGAGCACTGACTCCTTACTGGGTGGGGCCCATGAATTAATTAAGGCAGAAATAGTTAAATGATCCCAAAGCCTCTCTTCCATAAAAATGGGAGTAATAAATTGACAGTGGTGAAAATGTAACTGGACTCCAAAGGGGAAAAAAATTTTTGGTGGCACTGTGATCTCAGACTTGCTAGACAGACTTTCTAGCACTTAAGACACTTTACCAGCCCTGTTTTATGTTGAGTTCTTTGAGAACTATTTACCTGGAATGGCTTCAAACTGTGGTCCTCCTGATCTCTGCCTCCTGATTACCTAGGATTAGAGACATGAGCAACTGTTGCTCAGCTCAAAAGAAAGTCAGAACTTTGAGACAGAACTTTTAGAGGGTGACTCTCCCTGTCCTCCTCTTTGTCTGATGAATAATGAACCTCACTTCCTTTTTGTCAAAACACTAGTCATCTTATTTTTGAATTAGCATTGAGGTCAGGGAACCAGCTTTCTGGCAACAAATTCACTGCATTCATCCTTATCTACATACTTTTGTACATGGATGCTCAAGCTCTGATATCCCGATGGGCACCTTTACCTCCACATAGATTCTCTGGCTACCACTTCCAGCAGACCATAGCCACTCTACAAACTACCAGTCCTATACAGTTCAACAAGGCAAAGATACATTTTAATATAAATAAAATATAACTACTGCCACCTTCTTGTGGGCCACAAGAGGGTACAATTCCTCCACTGTAGTCTCTGGTTTCCTACAGAATCCCAGCTGGGACTACAAACTGGAATTCTCTGACTTCAGTCTGAGAAAAGGAAAGGAAAACAAGTGACCAGATTGTCTAAACTCAGTTAATCTGATTTTTATGGCAGTGTTCTCACCTTCAGCTCACACTTTCTCCCTTAGAGTTCTAGTTTTGGGGCTATCTTCAGTGAAGTGGCCCCAAAATTAGACCCACTGCACAGTACACTTCTACCCTTCTGTGTCGAGCACCAAGAAAAGGGGACAAAGAGAAGTTAGTGGCATCCTGTTTCTGGCCTACTGCTGGGAAGAGTATCTTCACTTACTAGAAGATGCTGGCTCACTGTCAGTAACACTAGCAGGAGCTGCTCTTCCTAAAGATCAGCCCTGCACAGAAAGGCTCACTCCTCTAAGAGTGGTCTTCAAATTTCCAGAATATTTGCAGAAGCAGGTCTGCTGTCAGCACACATAACAAGGCAAGGGCCATGTCTCATGTACTGTTTCTGATAATGACCAACACAGCCAATTCTCATTTTCCCACCTCTCTCTCTCTCTTCTCCCTTCTCTCTCTCTCTCTTTTTCTCTCTCTCCCTCCCTCCCTCCTTCCTTCTCTTTCTCAATATTCTCAGTTTATGAGTATTATACCCTTGTGATCAAATACTCCTGCAATCCATAAGAATACAGAGGAAAACACCAGAGCCCTCTCAACCCCATCTATCTCTCACCAGAGGTAATGAGAGTTAACAAGTATATTTGCTTCTGGTTTTTGTCCATACATCCATATCTCTATATCTGTAAGTATGTGTACATATAAGTTCTCTTTTCTTCATTTAAGTTGACCTGTATTGTATGCATTGTTCCTATTCTTGCTCTTTTACTAAGTGGAGGTGGAGGTCTTTCCAGGCCAGTACATATAAACCTACCTCATTTAATTCAAAGAAGTATAGTGCATCTGTCTTAATTTATGTAAGGACTTTTGTGTAAATGGATACTCAGGTTAATAATACCAATCATAATTAATGATGGCCGAGTTATGTGTCAACTTGGCTAAGTTATGTTCGCTATTTTTTTTAATCTAAACTGGTGTTTACAAAGGAATAGATGTTGCAGGTAAAATATTTGTTAGAACTGGTGAACACTCATTGACTGCTAAAATGTTAACCTGGAGTCTTATCCTGGAAGTGACCCAACTACAACACAAATGGGGCAACACATACCAGGGCCTTGGGAGAAACCTAGTTAGGAAACTGATGAAAAGACATCAAGGGAAGAGGTAAGTGTACCCACCTCATGGAATGGGTAAAAAGCATAAAAGTATTTGTATTCCATACAAATGTTCACCAAAGTGTGTCCATCACAATATGAAGGATTTTAACAATCAAGTAGATAAAGATGATCATTTGTGAAAGTATCAGTCAGTCTCTTTCACCAGAACCATAAGCTCATGAACAAAGTGGCCATGGTGGTAGGGATGGCTCAGCAGCATGGACTTTCATTCACTAAGGTCAACATGCCTATAGTCACTGTTTGAGTGTCCAAAGTGACAGGATGAGAGACCAGCATTGAACCCTTGATAAAGCAACATTCCTTAAGCTGATCTGACAGCCACTTTGTGGCAGGTTGATAATGAAGGGGCAGTGATTACTTCTTATTGAAATAGACACTTTCTCTGCATACAAATTTGCCCTCCCTGCAGACACTTCTTCTGCCCAATCTATCATCCATCGACTTACACAGTGCCTGATCTATGCTCTTGGCATACCTTCTGGTTGAGGACCTCCCTTCCCTGCTAATGAATGTGGCAATGGCCAGTGCTCATGGATTCACCATCTTACATACTCCTAACCATCTCTTTTTTTGAACTAGTTTTTATTTTTTTACTGTCATCTTATTTATTTGTTTTAATTTTATTTCATCATTTTATAATTTACTTACATGTGTATACTTTATTTGGGCCACCACCCCCCATCCCACTCCTCACCATCTTCAATACTAGAATTGTCTTTTGAAAATATAGAGAGAGCTGGGCACCAGTGGCTCATGCCTGTAATCCTAGCTACTCAGGAGGCAGAGGTCAGGAGGTTCACATTTCAAAGCATGCGTACACTCAAGGGAGTGAAATGGAAACTCTACCACTTGCTATTACCCTTGGTGATACATTGGCAAAATGTATGCTTCTTATTCCCTTAGCATTGTGCTGTGCTTGTCTAGATGTCTTAGAATTTTTTGTTTGTTTGTTTTTTCTGTTTTGCTTTTTTGGCCATATTTGAGATTAAACTTCAGATCTCTACAACTTGAGCCAGGTTCTGGTTTCCTTTTTGCTTTCATTTGTTTCTCAGAAAAGATCTTATGTTTTTGATCAGGCCAGCTGTGCTGCTTTTCCTCCTGAATAGCTGGAACCACACTGTGCCACCCACATGCAGCTTATTGTTTTTGAACTGGAGTTTGGGCTTCTTGCTTGCTAGGCAGGTCCTCTACCTCCAGCCCTTTTTGTTCTGGTTATTTTTAAGATATGGTCATACATTTTTCCTCAGGCCAGCCAGAACTAACACAATTCTCTTTGAAGGTTCCTGCCATCCCTGGGTGACAGGCACATGCTACCATTCATTGAGGTAAAGACACTCAAACTTTTTGTCCAGGCTGGACTGGAACTGCAATTCTACTAATCTCAACCTCTCAAGTAGCTAGGATTACAGGTGTAGGTCACTAGCACCTGGCTTCCAGCTTGTTATTGAGACAAATTCTCAATAACTATTGCCCAGGCTGACCTCAAATAACAATCCTATTTCCACCTCCTGAAGCTGCCCCTAAATGTCTTACTTTATGGGTTTTGGTGCTACTGGAGGTTGAATTCAGGTCTTGCAATTGCTTGGCAGGTGTTCTACTATGTGAGACACACCAGTTCTATTCATTTAGTAAGGTATTAGTTTGTTTGTTTGTTTTTATTTTTGATTTGTGGTACCAGAATTTGAACCTGATTGGTGCTGTGGCACTTTCTAGGCAGGTGTTCTAAGACTTGAGCCAAGCTTCCAGCTTAAACTTATGGACTACACCTTGAGCCAATCCACCAACCCTTTTTTGTGATGGTTTTTTTCACAATAGCATCTAAAGAACTATTTGTCTGGGCTGGCTTGGAACTGTCATTCTGAGTAGCTAGGATTACAGGTGTGAGCCACTGGTGCCAGGCTCCAGCCTTCTTTAGTTAGTATTTGAGATAGGATCCCACTTTTTCCTTTTTGCCCAGGTCAGCCTGGACCTCTATCCTCCTATTTGTGTTTGCCTATGTAGGTGGAGAGGATAGATGCATGCCACTGTGCCCAGCCATTGGTTGAAATGGGGTCTTAGTGAATTAATGTCTTGGGAGCTACACTACTTCTTTTAGGAAGACCATGGCTCAATCATGACAGTAGCAGAGAGGATAATGTGGTTTTAGAACGTTATGAAGTATGGAAGTATGAAGTATGGCAGGCTGCAGATCCCTATGAGGTCTGTGGGTGATGCTGGCATGCCAGAGACATAGTGGCTGGGAAAGAAAGAAAAAATGAAAGGCGGGGGAAAGGGGAGAGAAAGACTGAAGGAGAAGTACAAGAGGAACGCTTAAAATCAAACAGGATTTCATTTATTCATGAACGTTTGTCAGCACTATATAACAGGCTCTGGTACATTCTGAAGATATGAAGAACAAGGTGGACAATGACCATTGCATTGCATACCTGTCTCATACCAGCAATCCTAGCTACTTGGGGGCTAGTGAAGTGGCTCAAGCCTAAGAATACCTGCTTAGCAAGCATGAGGCCATCAGAAAACAAACAAATTCAGACATAACTCCTTGGGAGGCAGAGATTAGGAGGATCATGACTTGAGCCCATCCTAGGCAAATAGTTCTTGAGACCCCTTCCATCTACAAAATAACCAGAACAAATAGACTAGAGGTGTGGCTCAAGTAGTAAAGCACCTGCTTTGCAAGTGCAAAGCCCTAAATTAAAATCCCAGTAATGCCAAAAACAAACAATCAGAAAAGACAACTAATTTTGTTTTTATAATAACAAGCACTCTAAAAAATGAAGTATACAGCATATTGATATCCAAAGTCAAGAGGTCAGGGCTTTCAAATGGGGCTGGGACATTTGATGAACTAATAACAGATATGCTCTGTCTATGCAAGGACTGTGAGGCTTCTGCTCTTGCTGGTGAACTTGAGTGCTGTATAAGAAGACCCATCTGTGTTCCCAAGTCTGTCCAGACCTTGAGAGGAGCATGTAAGTCATGTGCATAACATGGTTGCCTCCAGCCTCAACGAGGAGCTTTGGAGAGCTTTGACCACTTGTTGGGAGGTCAGTGTAAGACTTTGGTTAGAGACAATAGCTAGCAAAAAAGCCAAACAAATCTGAGCAGTCACAGTTGGGTGAGATTCACCTCTAGAACAATCAAATAGAAATAGAGCTGGATGAATGTTAGGTTGTGCCATATGGTTTTCTGGGGGCTTTGGACCAACCTAGTTCTCTCCCACTTCTCAATTGTAGTTGTCAAAATATAGCCGTGAAATCTTCTGGGAATGTAATATACTGAGATTGGGAGGGACTGACCTAAAACCCAGGCTCTGATCTAGTCTCTCTAGAGGAGATGTCCTTGGATGCTTTGGCTCAGTGTGTCACTCCCAGAGGAATGGGGTCGGGTATAAAACCAACCCTACTCCTGCTTTCCAGATTCCCTCAGCTGGCAAGCAGGTGAAAAGTGAACATCTGAGACTCCATCTGTCCTGGGCATTTTTCTGAGCTTTGAGAGACTGGGACATGATGAATTCTAGGATTCTGATATTATAAGGCTTCAGAATGCAAGTAGTTTACTGTCTGAAAAAATAAGAGAGGTTCCCAAACTTTCCTGGTTTGTGGTGTCTCTACTGTCTCAGCACACATAAGCCAAAAGACATTGAGAAGTTAGGTGCAACCAGGAGCAGGTGGCCCACACCTATACACCTAGATTCTTGAGAGACTAAGATGGAGAAGCCAGGGATTTGAGATCAGCCCCAACAAACAGTTTGAGAGACCTCATCTCCAAAATAACCAGAGCAAAATGGATTGGAGGTGTGGCTCAAGTGGCAAGCCCTGATTTCAAACCCCTAACATGTGCAAGGCACTGAGTTCCATATTCACCACCAACAGGAAAATCCACAAAACCAATATCCCCTCAAAAGAAACCTGACACTTTTCAAAAATATTTTGCATTTTCCTAATGTGAAAAACAATGGAGGAACTAGATGATGAATAAAGGAGTTTCCACTCACTGTAATTTCTCTTCAACTTTTTATGCATGTTTAAATTTTTCATGATAAAATATTGGAATTTTAATTGAACTCTGTATGTTAGATCTGCATTGTGCTGTGTTAATGATATCTAAGAGACAGCAAGGCAGAGAGAAAACTTGGACCTAGTTAGGGGGTGGGTAAAAAAGTACTGAAAGGAAAAGCATCCTATAGGATCATAGGTAAGGTTGTCCTGAGTAGGAAATCTGTTTTTATGTGCTCTGTGCCTGGGTTTTAGGAGTAAGACTAATGTTGGTGCAAGCAGCTGTGGAGGATGGCATTGACTTCTTCAACAAGCCTTAGGATGGTCTCCCTCTCCTTACACTGAGAAGCTGAGTCTCAAAACCCGCCAGCATCCCACACTGACAGTGCTACAGTGCAAGCAGAGGACTTGAAATAAGGACTTACTTGACTTCAGCCTCTGCATACCTTAAGGTGCCCCCCAACCCGCCTCCTCAGTGTAGCACCAATCTCGTGTGATCTGCTCCATGCCCACCCACCTATCTCGCCCTGCCCTTTTTAAAGGAAATTGGCCATTTGATCCTTGTAAAAATGAATGGCTAATATTTCCCCAATCTCACCAAATGGAAAAGAGAAACATTTTATATAAATGACATATTGTGCTTGGTGACAAGCTAGATCACTGTTTGTTTTGTGTACCAACAAGATGTCTGCCTTCACTTGTAAATTTCAAAGTTCACTTATTCCCTAACACTGAGGTACATATTTTAAATTCGAGGCCCAGACTATTTTTCCTCTCTGGATTTTTGGATTTTTATACATATATCAAATTTAATTCTGGACAAACATCCCTGTAGAAGCACTTCTGTGACTACACTGTTTTTAGGGTTTCATTTACACTTAACTTTACTGTTGCAACAAATAGCCCCAAATATCAGAACATCACAGCACTAAGAATTTGCTTGTGTTACTGGTGGGACGTGGGTGCTGGAGTATGTGGACTGTGCATAGCTAAGCTGACTTCTGCTAAGATCCAAATAATCTTATTCTGATCCAATGTCAAAGATAAGAAGGGGAATATAAGAATATGTCTGGGAAGTGGGTACCAGTGGTAAGGAGGAGGATATAAGGAAAGGGGGTCAGAGGGTGAATATGCTGGGAATATTCTGTACACATGTATGTAAATAGAAAAATGATACCTGCTGAAACTCTTCCAAGAATGGGAATGGGGGGTGATAAAGGAGAAAGATGGCATGGGTTAATTAAACTGTGAAATTTTGCAAGAAATTTTGTTAATGTCACAATGGGTGCCCAGTGCAGTAATAACAAAAAAAGTATCAAAAAAGAATATCTTACACATCTATATGATTAGAAGATTTGCTGAAAATATGCAATGCATGTAGGATGGCAGGTAGACTAAAATTTTATCTAATCACAAATGATAGTGTGATCTGAGTCCATATATGGGTTTTATATTCATTAAAAAACTAAGCAACACCACAGCAAAATCCTTCAGAATCCTAGTAACAATGTAGCATGGAGGAAGTTAAATTGTGGAAATCAATCTGGAAGAGGAAAATTTACTAATGTCATCAGACTAACATATCATTACTCAATTAATATTCACTTGCTCTCTCTTGTCTTTTTTTTTTCTACATTCTGATTTAAACTACTTACTAGTTCCGGCCTATGTTAACTTTGAGGTACTATTTACAAATGAAGTATTATTATTTCTGCAATTTTTATTTGCCACAGAAAATGGAGTCCTCAAAGACCTTAAGTGAGTTCTGAAATACTATGCATGTACTTTAAGAGTGTGCATTCAGGGACTTCTCTATGGTTTGGTTCAACTGAATAATTTGTTAGACATACTCAAATTAGTTTATGAATATTTTGTTTTACTATATAGTTGCATTGAAGAACTATCATTCTTTGGGTAATCTCAGAATTTAATACAAAATTTAAAATTAGCAAAAATGACTTGAGTAGTTTAAATAGACCTTCCACTTAATATTGAAAGATAATCTGATGGAACAGTGTTAATCCCCAGTATCTTCTGTCTAGTGCCCTCAGCAAAACTTCCCCCAAGATACATTTAGTTACATGTAATCAGCTTCAAATTCACAATCTCAGAGTTATGTTTTGTTTTTTTAATATACATCAGAATATCTCAGGACATACATCCTCTCCTACTGCTTCACCTAACTATCTGGGCAAAAAGCTTGATGTTTTAGATGGGCTACTTGAAAATGATTTTGTAAATAAGAGCCTTCCTTGATTGGAGAAAGCCAAAAAACAAAATGAAAAAAAATACAAAAAAACAACAAATAAGCAGTACTAAACTGAAAGAATATTCTTTACATACACAACAAGGATTTATGCTTCTGACTGAATACTGTTGAAGATATTATTTTCCTTTGTGTTCAAAATTTTACTCATAACGATCTTAATATTTGTGTAAGGCTGGCTGTTTCAAAAAGGGATAAGGGACTAAATATCCACTGAATTTTATACTATGTAGCTTGTGATTCCTTAATAAAACGTACTTTTAAAAGTCTGTAAGAATTCACCAAGCTTCGAAGTTACCAGGATCATTAACTATTCCTGGAAAAACAGCACTTGACCTCACTTTGTATATGTCACTTTTGTTTCATTTTCTTTTATCACATAAATGTAATTTAAATTTAAGATGTTATATTAAACAAATATTTATACTGATTCTTAGAGGCCTTTAGTAACACAAAATTTGGAAAATTTGTTGCTGTTCAGTTCTCCACTCTGACACATTACTGCATGTTAATGCAATCACCACAACATGGAAGCTGTGATTTTGGTTTTCATGATATTTGGAGTTTGCTCATCTATTTCATGTTGCTTAAACATAACCTACCAGTAGGTCATTCAGCACATTCCTCATGTGTAAGCCAATCAATTTAAAAAATGTTAGTGACAGAATCAAGATAATGTTAACAGAAAGTGTTTAACATACACTTAATGATGGTGCCTTTAAACTGTGAGATCTTTTAAAACAAGGCCAGTGTGATTTTGTTTGCTAATGATTATATTCATATATAACTCATACATCACCTTCTAATAAAACTGTTTATAAGTTGTACATATGATTTATTTTTAAAATTTTTTAATTTTGATATTTTATTATTCATATGTGCATACAATGCTTGGGTAATTTCTCCCCCCTGCCCCCACCCCCTCACTTACCACCCACTCCATCCCATCCCTCGCCCCCCCACCCACTTGATACCCAGCAGAAACTATTTTGCCCTTATCTCTAATTTTGTTGAAGAGAGAGTATAAGCAATAATAGGAAGGAACAAGGGATTTTGCTAGTTGAGATAAGGATAGCTATACAGGGAGTTGACTCACATTAATTTCCTGTGCATGTGTGTTACCTTCTAGGTTAATTCTTTTTGATCTAACCTTTTCTCTAGTTCCTGGTTCCCTTCTCCTATTGGCCTCAGTTGCTTTTAAGGTATCTACTTTAGTTTCTCTAAGTTGAAGGCAACAAATGCTAGCTAATTTTTTAGGTGTCTTACCTATCCTCATATCTCCCTTGCGTGGACTCGCTTTTATCTTGTGATCAAAGTTCAATCCCCTCGTTGTGTTTGCCCTTGATCTAATGTCCACATATGAGGAAGAACATACAATTTTTGGTCTTTTGGGCCATGCTAACCTCATTTCAAACTATATTACAAAGCAATAACAATAAATACAGCATGGCACTGGCACAAAAACAGATATGAAGACCAGTGGAAAATAGTAGAGGACCCAGATATGAAGCCACACAACTATAATCAACTTGTCTTTGACAAAGGCACTGAAAATATATAATGGAGAAAAAACAGCCTCCTCAACAAAAACTGCTGGGAAAACTGTTTAGCAGTCTGCAAAAAACTGAAACTAGATCCACGTATATCACCCTCTAATAACATTAACTCAAAATGGATCAAGGATCTTAATATCAGACCACAAACTCTAAAGTTGATACAGGAAAGAGTAGGAAATACTCTGGACTTAGTATGTATAGGTAAGAACTTTCTCAATGGAACCCCAGCAGCACAACAAAGAGATAGCATAGACAAATGGGACTTCATAAAACTTAAAAGCTTCTGCTCATCAAAAGAAATGGTCTCTAAACTGAAGAGAACACCCAAAGAGTAGGAGAAAATATTTGACAGCTACACATCAGGCCAAGGACTGATAACCAGAATATATAGGGAACTTAAAACACTAAGTTCTCCCAAAACTAATGAACCAATAAAGAAATGGGCAAGTGAACTAAACAGAACTTTCTCCAAAGAAGAAATTCAAATGGCCAAAAAACACATGAAAAAATGCTCACCATCTCTTGCAATAAAGGAAATACAAATTAAAACCACACTAAGATTCCACCTCACCCCTGTTAGAATAGACATCATTAGTAACACCACGAACAACAGGTGTTGGTGAGGATGCGGGGAAAAAGGAACCCTCTTACACTGTTGGTGGGAATGTAAACTAGTACAACCACTCTGGAAAAAAATTTGGAGGTTACTTAAAAAGCTAAACATTAATCTACCATATGATTTAATAACCTTTAGCAACTCTCCTATTAATAAATTTAAGGCTACAGAAACACATGTACATATACGTATGTTTATACACAATACACACATATATATATATATATGCAAACATGTGCAAGTTTGTAGCACATTGATTAGATCTTCAACATATCATCGGCAATGAATTTGCTATTTTGTGATATCAAGAAAATAAAAATAATTTTGAACAATTGAATACAATCTGAAAGACTTAAGCTTCTTTTTTGGAATAAAGGAGAGGTATTTCTTAAATATAATTTAGAAATGTTATTTGCATTAATTATAGGAGCTTAGATAGCATCGTAATGATTGAGGACATTTAACTCATAATTTATGTGGAAAATGCAGATTTTTTTCTATAAATGATACATATTTCATGTTGTATGTTATTTAAATATATGACATATATATAATTAACTGTTAATATAACAATGTATGCCATATTGGTTTAATATAGTAACAACACATTAACATGTTAAACATTTATATATTGTTTACTATAAACTATTATATATTTAAGATTAATATATTTAGCTAAATTCATTTTCTGGTTTCATGGTGTACTTCCATTTTTACTTTCTTCTTCAAAATTTTCCTCCTGATTTTAAGTCATGACAACTAGGGGTGTCTCTAACTCATGCTCATGTGATTCCCTAATCTCTGCAGCTTCTTTTATGATCATTTGCCATATTGGTCTAGTGATTCACGGTTGTGGGGCAAGTGCTGCTAGTCATTGTCAGTTTCTGTTTTATGGAGCTCTGCTATGACTAATGTCACCAATTACATTGAATAATTTCTGGTTCCATTCACTGAGCTGACAGTAAGTCATTCTAGGTATTGTGATACCCAGTACAGCTAACATATTCATCACTATCACTAACAGTCTTGCTACTCTACTTGTATCACACCATAGGGGTGCAACTTTAGTCTAATTATTTCTGTTGAATTGCAAACTGATTGGGTTACTCTCTTGACTCTGCTATCACCAGTCTTGTACCATCTACTTGCTTATTGACAGCAAATTTTCTGCCACTTAGAAAAATTATTTTTAATTGACACATATTAGTTGTAACATTGTTAGTTGGTGCAGTAAGATGATTTGATACATGTACACAATATGTTATGATCAAATCAGGGTCATTAGCATTTACTACTCTTCAAACATTTATCATTACTATTTGTTTGAAAACTTGTACATTTTCTTCCAATGATTTTGAAATATATTATAAATTGTTATAGACTATATTAATTTTACTGGTTTGAAACATTAGAACTAATTCTTCCTACCTGACCATATTTTTGTACTCATTATCTAACCTCTCACAATCACCTCATCCTGCATTTCCTAGTGTGTAGTAGACACTGTTCTACTCTTTTTTCCATGAGTTTGACTTTTTTATAGTACTGGTAATTTAACATAGGGTCTCACACTTGGTAAGCAAACACTTTACCACTAGAGCACTCCCCTACCAAATATGAGTTTAACACTTTAAGCTTCTATATTAGTGAGAATATTCACTATTCACTTTTCTGTGCCTGGTGTGGGTCATTTAATATGATTTCCTACAGTTCTATCCACATTGCCAATGGTAATAAGATTTCATTTTTCTTATGGTTGAAAATATTATATATATATATATATATATATATATATATATATATATATATATATATCACATTTTCCTAGTGTTCTTATCCATTGATGGACACATTGGTTGATTCCTTATATTGGCTTTTTTGAACAGGGCTCCAATAACCATGCTAGTGCACATACCACTTTAACATAGTGAATTTCATTGGGATTGCTGAATTTTATGGTAGTTCTAGTGATAGATTTTTGAGAAAACCATATACCTATTTCTATAGTGGTTGTATTAATTTATACTCTAGTAAATAGTGCATATTAATTTCCCTTCCTCTACACCCTCAATAGCACTTTCTAGTTTTACTTTTGATAATAGATATTCTAATGTGGTAAGACAATATCTCTTTGCAGTTTAGGTTGTTTCTCCCTGATGATTAAGGGATATTCAACATATTTTCAAATACTTATTGGTCATTTGTATGCTTTCTTCTGAGATATGTCTATGTACATGATTTGCCTATTTCTAATGAAATTTTTCCTACCTTTTTTGGCTGTCTATTTGGTTGATTATATATTCTGAATATCAGCCCTTTGATGGATGAATCAATTGCAAATAACTTGTCCCATTTTGTATTGTGTGTCTTATGTGTTGGGTTCCTTACTGTGCAGATGCTTATTAGGCATAATCTTATTTGCCCCTTTATGCTTTTGTTGCCTGTGCTTTGGGGTTTTATGTAAAATCATTACCTACATCAATGTATTGAAATGTTTCCCCTATGTTTACTTCAAGTAGTTTTATAGCTTCAGGTCTCACATTTAAGTGTTTGATCCATTTTGTGTTGATTTTTTGTATTTAGGGAAAAGTAGGAATCTGGTTTTGTTCTTTCACATATGTAGATCCAGCTTTTCCATCAGAGTTTATTGAAGAGAAGGATCGTTCTCAAGTGTGTTTTCTTGATACCTTTTTGAAAATTAGTTGTATTTGTTCAGACTAATTTGTGTTCTTCCTAAACCTTGCCGTCTGTCACTTGAGCTCTTTTCTCAGCACATAGGTTTTTAATCTTTTTTTTCTGATAATAAACTTGCAAATCCAGATTGATCTTTATTACTTTTTTCATTATACTTATTTTTTCCTTTATTGTGCTGGATGAGGGTACATTGTAGCATTTACAAAGGTTCTTACAATTTATCAAATATATCATACTTGAATTTATTACTTTTTATGTCTTTCATTTGTGAGAAAGCTCTGTGAGGAAAATATATATGTAGCTGTATTCCAGTTCCTATTTCTATTCTTTCATGTCATTTGAACGCTCAGTGGCATCACAAGGTGTAAACAATTTTTATTTTTCTTGGAATACCTCATCATGATACTTCATCTTTTGATTTCATTTTGTTCTCCCTAGCTTCTCTACTTTAATGACTGTGAATTCCATCTCTCCTTGTTGTTTCCTAAAACTTGGAAGCACCAGATTTCACTATCTGCTAATGATGCAAACTGTTTCTTCACCCTCTTCTGTTGTTCTCCTCAACTATAGGTATGAGTTCATGCCCTAATTTTTAATCGTTCTTTTGAAAATGTCATGCTCAGTCACACTTTAAGGATTTTGTAGTTTATTCTGTCTAACTGGTTGACATGTTCCCTTTCTCTTTGAATGTGTACCTCTTTATTTTTTCTAGGGTTTTGCTTAAATGCTATCATCTCATTATGGCTTTTTCTCCCCACCTGCAAATAGAGTAGGAACTTAAGTTACATACTTCTGTATATTCGTATGATGATATTTGCATAGTTTTACAACAGTCTGGTTTGATGTGTTACTCATTTTCTTTCTGTTTGTGATCCACCTTATTACCGTAGAAGTACTAGACAACCAGTGCTTTGTAGAAGAATAGATCTTTTCCATTATTCTTTTATATCTGGAGTATAAAGGGAATCTTGGTGCATTTCAGCTTTCCTGTACATTTGTGTTGAATGAATTAATGAATAAAGAAACAAATGAATAGAAGTGTATTTCCCTTTGTAGTTGAACTATCAATGTTATTTCTACTCTTTCTCTATGTCATAAATTTCTTCAGGAAAAATAACTAATGTTTTTGTAAAATTATGGGTTTAGAGTACAATTCATATGTTCAGAAAAAACTATTTAAGAATTACGATAGAACTAAATTTAAATTCTATCTTTTGAATTCTCATTTCAATATAGAGTAGAACTAATTATCATTTTCTCTCTCCCTTTAAGTTTCCATGTTGTCTTTAAGTTGTGGGCAATTTTATGCAAGGCAACGGAAAGGTACACTATTTTCTTTTACTATTCAATTCTCTATTCATAGTGTATTCATTCCAATACCTCCTGGAAATCTCTATTTCTATCTCAATGAATATCATGAGTGCAAATACTGACCTGGTATGTAAACCATGGAGTGGATGCTTAAAGAATTGACTATAGATATTTGCAAGTGATATTGTTTTGCAATTTTTATAAGGAATTCATAAAATTCTCAGATACAGATTAAATCCAAAATAGTGAGTATAAACAATACCAGCATTCTTCTTTTGATCTATTAGTTTACTGTTGAAACACTAACTGACCGGTACATCCGTCTATTCTCTTATAGTGGATCTGTGTCACTGTAGTCACTTTCTTAAATCAGTTAGACTAATTGTTCTTTTCATTGCTAAATGATAAATATTTTAAAAAACAGTTTATATGGTTTATGGACAACATATATAATATGTTTGCATACTCTCCTCAGAAACAATTTTCACTTCATTTAATTTATATTCAATTCAGTACACATGGAACTTTATTATTATTATTAGAATTGCTTCTGATAATTATCTTCAAATCTTTATGACTATGGAGAATGGCTATGTATTTGCTTGTTTTATCTGTGTTTATGGTCTGACTTACTCCTGTAAAAGTACTCTAAGAATAGAGAGCTTTCCTATTTTATTCACCAACTTTTACAAAGAATATGAGACAGGTTGCTAATTAACTCACATGAATTAGAAATTCTGTATACTCAAAATGTTCATAGACAAATTGCGTTAAATGTTCCTTTTTCTGAAGTGTTTTACATGCATTGAGACATCTAGAAAAAATTCAAAAAAAGAAACTTGCAAAAAAATATAATTTTTTTGGAATACTGGGACTTGAACTCAGGGTCTATAACTTGAGCCACTCCACCAACCCTTTTTAATGTTGGTTGGGATTTTTGAGATAGGGTCTCATGAGCTACTTATCCTGGCCTGGCATCATACTATGATCCTCCTGATCTCTGCTACCTGAGTAGCTAAGATTACAGGTGTGAGTCACCAATACCTGGCTTGAACAGTATAAATTCTTTTGCAATAATGAACATAAAACTACTGATTGACTCCTAACTTATGGCTAGCAAAAATCCATCTTTAGAGAAGTGTCTGTGTGTAAACAGTGTGAGATAACAAAAATAACCTAAGATTGTTCACTAATTTACTAGCTTAATATATTGTTTTAATTAAAACAAAACAAGAATTTAAGCAGAGTAAATTAAGGAGCCATACACGGGGATGCATACTGTAATCCTAGCATGAATGCAGGAGTCCAAGGCCAACCTGGGCAATAGAGATACACTGTCTCACTCCCTTCCCTCACCAAAAAGAAATTAACAATGCTTTTATATAATAATTACTATGTAAAATTTTACTTTCAAATTTTTTAAGTATATTTATTTAAGAAGAAAATAAATTGGGTGGTTAAATGAACTCATAGTTCTTTCTGCTAAACATGGAAAGACAATTTTTATGTACTTCATAATTATTCACTGCAGGAAGTCAATGTGATCCAAAATTAACAGTAGGTAGAAAGAGAGAATACTTTGCCAGCCCAGATATAGCAATGCTGCAAGAGCTTTTCCCAGAAATAAACATGCTTTTCCGGATGAAAAGTAACTCAGTATTAAATATGTTTGAAATCTGGGGCAAATTTAGAAGAGCTATTTGTCATTTTTGGCCATAGGACCAAAGTAAAACAATATGCTAGGATTCCCAAAGAAATGTGAAAAGCAAAATGAATATGGTTGTACACATAATTTAATTTTCAAAATTAGATATTAAATAATCTAATAGTATTGGGCACCATGTACTGTGATATGTCAATGAATAATAACAAAAGTCATTCCTCATGAGATATTTTATTCTTCAAATAAACATGATGAAGTTATTAAAAACATTATAAAGAATAAAATAGAAAGTGAAAAATTGGAAAGTGAGCAGCACATATTATAGGAAAATTATTTTCAAAGGGAAAGACAAGCTAAGGAGAATTAGTAATGCCAACATCTGTGACACATTCTCCATTCCCATTTGGCCTCTTGTACTGTTTAGATGGACGAGGAATAAATTTGAATCACCTCACTGTCCAAAGTGAGTTTGTAGAATTAAAAGTGTAAAATAATCCAGGTGTCAGTGTACTCATGTATATAATCCTAGCTACTTGGGAAGCTGAGATCAGGAGGATCAAAATTGAGGTTATCACCAGCAAAATTTAGCAATACTCCATCTCAATCAACAACTGAGCACAGTGGCACATGCCTGTCACCCCAAGCTCCACAAGTGTCTCAAATTAGGAGGCTTACACTTCCTTGCCAACCTGGGGATAGGGATGGTCATGACACCCCATCTCAAGGGAGAAAAGTTGAGCATGATGGGATGTGCCTGTAATCCCAGATATGGTGAGAAGCATAAATAGAAGGATTGCAGTCCAGGCTGGCGTGGTTAAAAATCGAGATCCTATATTCAGAGTGTCTAACAACTGTCAAGACCTGAGTTCAAATACCACTGCTACCTCCCAAAAGAGTATAAAATAATTTGCAGTAAGAAGCAACAGAACAATTGTATCAATCAAAAGAACATCAAGGAGTTAAGGAACATTCAAGAGTGATGTAAACTATGTATTAAGTGAAATGTTTTTTTCTGGGCCAGAATAGTTGTAACCAAGAAATTAGAGATATAGAATAGATTCTATACTTGTGCACTTATATTGATCTGATAGAACGTCCTATCAATAAAATTGAAATCATGAAAAACCTGAAGTTATTGAAAATGGCAAGGTCAAAATTCTGACCAAAAAATGCTTTTGACATAAAAATTAAAACAACCAGCAATTCTCATGAAATAAAAGATAGTAAATATGGGTAAGATCCTAATCATTGTAAAGTTATCCATTTTTATTGTTTATTGGGGATGAGAATTTAACTCATTTCAAATGATATCTAAGAGTGCAAGTTGGTTATATAGCCATTTGTTTGTAATTTGACATCATTCTCTGAGATAAGTTCAACATAGCCACTCAGCACAACTGTCAAGTAAGCAACACCTTCTCAATTTCATAGACAAGGGGAAGAAGGTTTAAATAAATGAAGTGATTTTGCAATTGGTGGAAATGAGAGGAAATAGAATTACATTTCTGTCTGTAAATAGAGTATTGTTTGACAAACACCTTCCTCATAAAACAGTTTATCACATCTCTACTGTACTGTGACAAGTTGAATACAGGGAATGTTAAATTTCAATATCCAATTAAATATTTCCTTAAGACAGCAATGTAAGCTATAGTTTACATTCTTTTATTTGTGAACGTATGATTTATGTAATTTACAGAGAAATTGTGGAAAGTACACAAAAGTGTTAGGATGCTAAGATCTATATGAATGCATCATTTTTTGTTTTATTCCTCTTTACTGTTTTCTTTCATGTTCTTTCATGACTCACATATATGATGAAATTGGCCTTAAGTAATCAGTTATATATTTTTTTAATCTTAAAGCAAACAAGCACAAATGATGTTTGTTTCTCTAAGATAAATAAAAAAATCCAACTTCATTTAATCCCTTAACATGCCTGGTTCATAACAAATAATTTTGCAGTTTCTTTAATATAAAGATGGATAGTTTTTTGAGATAGATAAGTGTAAAGTGAGAGGGTAGAGCCCCCAGAATTGAGGAGGAATCCCAAGAATGGGTGCCCCTCATTTTGCAGTTTTAATGTAGTGAAGTTCTTGTGTCAAACTTTCTTCTTGACATGGACTAAATAGAGATAAAACTCTTTTTATTTCCTAGCATATAGTGAGTTTGAATTTATAGGGTTTAAGGTCAATATTAGAAATGTCCATTTAAAGAAAACTTAACTTTTTACATTGTACCATATGTTATAAAACCACACAAAAACTAAGCTAACAAAATATTTTTATTCAACAATGCTTTCAAGCAATATGGAATCCACTTTTATTACAGACCAAAAATACTGATGGAGGAGGTGAATACATCTATGACCTATTATGAGAAATATAGACCACTCTACCAATCCTTTGAATATATATTGTCACACCAGCCCTAGATACCATCAAAATATGTTCCTTCAAAGTAAGTCGTCATCATTACTGTCATTATTCATCTGGAAAGTCAGTAACAAAATCTACATTTGAAATTCAGCACCATCTATCCTGATATAATGAAGCTCTATCCCCTTATCTAACCCATTAAATTTTCACCTATGGGATTATATTATATAACAAATGTTGTGATCACTTACGTTTTGATATCTACAACTAAACAATTATGTCAAGGAAACACAAATCTCCTTATCATAACTGCTGCTTCCTATTACACTTACTTCAAAATATGGGGTATTTAACAAATTTTAAATCAGTATCATTAGGTATATGATAGGAAGTATAATATATATAACTAAACAAAGCATGAAATTATATTAGATGCAATGTCATTTGAACATAGGGAATATTAAACAATTACATGTGCTTCTGTTGTATGATGATATCTTCAATAAGAAATTCACTTTTAATATATTAATACTGATGACTTCTTATATATCCAAGTAATAAAGTGGAAAATAAGTGTATGCAAGGCTTTGTTGAAAGTTTTTGTGTACAAATAAATACAATATATATCATTGAAGTTCTTTTTTTTATGTGGAAAAGATATTTAATTGTAAAATAGAAAAGTAGGCCAGAGTACAGTTTTAAGGGCAATTGCTATACAGTATAGATAATCTAGAGGGTTTTGGGGTTAAACATTTTCATAAAACATTAAAAAATAAAGCAATAAAAAAGGGCCTGGAGGTATGTTTAAAAAAAAAAGAATGAAGAGTCTGTCAGAGTTTAATGTCCTTGCAATGTGGAATTCAACAATATTGTGATGAGAACAAGTCACACATAGACACTGAGCTTTCACAGGAAGAGAAAGTTAAGGTAGACATATCTCTAGCATCACTGTAGTACAAAAAGTTCTTGTTCTACATACAAAAGCAATTCTTTACGTAAGAATAATTCCCTAGGGGCAAAAATAGGTCCATGAAATATTTCAGAAACCCATATGCATTGAGTTTTCCAAAAGCATTATCTTAAAATCCAGTGACTTAAAGTGCTTTCATTTGGAAATCATGATGGAAGGCATAGAATACAGGTTCATGTCCCCACAATGAAATTCTCAAAAAAGCATAGATTTTGAAGTGTTTCAAATTCAAGTTATCTTGTCAGCTGCTCCTTCCAAGAACATTGTCATACCAATAAAACCAGCTGCTAGCTTACTTAAGTTTCAATGACCTTTAGAATAAAAGGGTATTTTTTCTGGTAACTTTCATCATCTTTGTGGGAAAAATACTTGTGCATGTGGTGCATTTTGAAATTATAAAACATTCAGAATATGTACAAACAGAAAGTTTAAAAAAAAAGTTTAAAAAAAAACTTTGACTCATGGTGTGTGCATGAGTCAAGCTCCTCATTGAAGTTCTTATTTTGGATTCCAAGGGCATAGAGAAGGGCTCTGAGGAGCCATTTCCAGGAAGGTGGCATCTAAGAATGCCTTCACATAAAATGATATGTGTTTATGCAATCGTCCTCTTGTCTAAGGTGGAGATAGAAGGTGAGCAATATTTGAGGTTGGGGGAGAGTGTCAGTTTCACTGAATGACTGTTAGCTTACCAATTTTATTATGATACTAGGTAGTAAGTGAGAATGCATGATTGGAAATACAATGGTAAAATATTATCTCCAAGAAACAGAACAATGAGATCAGAAACAACACTGAAATGAAGTTTTAGAGATGGTCTACCATTCTTGACATGAGAAGGATGCATCACTATCACTGGGTGGAGAACACATTTGAATTGCATGTTGTCACATAAAACTAGAACAATGAAATATTATAAAAATAGAAAGAGAATTAATTAGTAAGAATTCAGTAGCTTTTTTAACTAATGAGGAAATTTTATTTTATATTTTCATGTTATTTAAAAATAGATGGATTTTGTTTCACCTCTTGACATACAAAAAGCTTGGGAAATAATATCCTCATCACTGCAAGAAGAAAAACAGCAGAAAATGCTGCAAATACCTGACTTCTTTTCCTTGAAAAGTACTGCTTCCATTGACATAATGAAAAGAGGAAGAAAAAAATGAACATCAATGGCATTTCTTAGCCTATCAGGGAATTGAGGCTTTACAGCATACTAATAATCTAAAATCTCATAAGTACAGAGTCACAGCTGGTATCTGCTTACCTAGAGCAGAAGCCACTGAGCCTTCAATGTTTTGAGAACTTTACTGATGATTTTGATGAATTTGTGGAGGATGATGAGGACTAGTGAGAGAGTGAGAAAATCCTGGGAACTATGATCTGGTGGGGATAGGGTTTTACACATTAATGGACATTACTTTCTGGAATTCCACCATATTCTCATTGTGAATTGCAAAGAAAGATCACTTCATGTCTCCAGAAGGGGGGTGGAAAGTGACTGGTTAGAAACAGAACCAGAATGTTCTTAAAAAATGAGTGCCTGCAGGAGGAAGGCATGGTCAGAGCT